>NC_140217.1:39230307-39502807 GCF_951802725.1 Rutilus rutilus | reverse complement strand
CATAAAAGAGAGACAATCTACATCTTCTTTTATCCTTTCCCTGACCATGTGACTTTAACCCAAACGTGAGACATTCAAACTGACCAATCAGATAATTACAACTTCCCTCACCGTAATTCCACACGGTCCTTGTGGTAGAAAAAAAGGGGGTGGAAAACAAGTAAAGCAAATGTCTTGGTTCATTTCAAATATCTTGGATTTTTTTCAATCATATACAAATTAATCACTTTTTTAGTGCTTGCAACGCCATCATGGGTTCGATTCATTTAAATGTGTCCCATCGCTTTGGAGAAATGCACACAAATGCATAAATGCAAATGTAACTCGGAAATCAAAGAAGGATCATATTTAGTGCATTTACTCAAGTGTCTCAGACTAAACTTTGAATATCTTTCTAATCTGGTATTTTGAGCAAATTCACTGACATGATTTAAACACAATACTTTTTGTAAACCTTGTTTCCAGGTGGACGGTGCCATCGATATGGTTTATAGTCAGTAGAGTACTTTGGTTTAGAAACAAACAACTGTGTGCAATGAAAATAACGTACAGTTGCTGATACAACAGTTTCTTTTGCCTGATTCATTTATTTATGCAACTTAATATAGAGTAGTTTGCTGATTTGCATGCCAAGAAGTCGCTAGTTTTTAAAAAGCTAAATTTGTGTAGTAATTAGCATTTGTGCTACTCTTCATTGTGCGTACACGTAACAATTGAAACGTCTCTTTAGTTTAAAGCACTTGGTTGATTGCCTTTGCTCGGTTCATCCTCCAAAGAAACCAATTCATAATTGATAATGATGAAGGTTTGTTCCTGAGCACACACTCCCCATCAATGTTCTCAATAGGTACCATGCACAATAGCTGTCAGACTATTAAATAGCAATTAAGCATTGAAACAAGGAGGAAAACTCCATGCATAATGTGTATTAACATTTGATGCTCTTGACAGGCGTATTGTAATTCGCCAGTGTTTTGACATGCATTCTATAGGGAGTCTCGCCTGGACTAACACTATAAACAGCTGCCCCTGCGGCACATAAGAATGGATGATATATATTATAGCAATATTGGTTTTGCCATGCACATCCTCTCCATATGAGCGCACACGATTATACTTGTGTTTGCAACCCTGCACGCGTTTGCAAACCTGCACCTGTACTTGTCATGCCTTTGTCGGCGGTGAAAAGTTGTCGCGTTTAAGTAGTCTGAAAAGCACAGAAAATTGCCTTTTGTGTTCGGCAGCAAATGTGCATGCTATAATGCAACGGCCTCCTAATGTTATGTGACTAAAAGAACTTTCCACTGGAAATAACTGAATTGCATATAGCCTGTACGTTGTCTCCTGAAGATTAATGCGGTAAATAAGTAGGCCTATTTTTGGATGCCGGATTGTTAGAAAATGACTCATTGCCTTTCCTAGATCTAATTCGCTGTATTATAAAAAAAAAAAAAAAAAAATGTAGTCTAGCTCATCATGCCGTGTTTTCTCGCTCTGCTTGTGTGGTCTGCATTGAATGCAATGTCCGAAACTTGTTAATGGGCAATATTTGCTGACTCTAGCATATAAATGCATGTATTGTATATAAGTCATTCGTGCATTATGGCATAAATTGTTACGTTGAATTGAATATGACACCTTGTGGTGTTAAATTCAGTGCAACAATAAAAGAATTCATCTCTAATGTTTTTACAAATGAATTCTCACAGATTTGTTCTTCTCCTTTGATGAATGAAGGCCATTGTGAGACTGACAGCTACAGATCATTACAGTGTCTGCACTAAACCCATACTGTAACTATGTTTACTTTTGCAATATTTAGGGCATTTTACATCATTCCTGACCCTGACTGCCTTTTTAGGACCTCTTGAAAGAGTTGCTGCATTTTAAAGGTGATGAAGTTGAATTTAGGAAGATCATCAGCTCAGTGGAATCGTCCAAGCCAGTCCATTTCTACCTCTCTGGACCCGATCTGTCGTGTCAGTGTGGACGCTGTGGGGAAAGACGAGAGGTAGAAAAGCTTTCTAATGTTTGAGAGACACTCGGACAGATCCTGATCAACGATAGAGGTGGAACTTCCTGTCTGTGTCCATCAAACTGCAGATAACACACACACACACACACACACACACACACACACACACACACACACACACACACACACACACACACACACACACACACACACACACACACACACACACACACACACACACACACACACACACACACACACACACACACACACACACACACACACTTTTGCTCAGTGTGTGTCGTTCTTGTACAAGTGCATTGACACACACACACACACACACACACACACACACACACACACACACACACACACACACACACACACACACACACACACACACACACACACACACACACACACACACACACACACACACACACTCTTGTACATCTATCTTTATGAGGACATTCATTGACACAATGCAATCTCTAGCCGCTTACCCTAACCTTACCCATCACAACTAAGTGCCTAACCCGACCCCTGACCCTAAACCGACCCTTAACCTCATTATAACCTTATCCCTAAAACCAAATCTTGACCCTCAAACAGGCCTTTAAAGGCTCTCAGAAAATGAGGACCGGCCAAAATGTCCTCACTTTACTCTCTTTGTCCTCACTCCAATAGTCTAAAACTCAAACTGGTCCTAACAAAGATAGTTACACACACACACACACACACACACACACACACACACACACACACACACACACACACACACACACACACACACACACACACACACACACACACACACACACACACACACACACACACACACACACACACACACACACACTTTTGCTCAGTGTGTGTCGTTCTTGACAGTTTTATTGTATTGAATCATGCAAAGGTTTGACTTCTGCTTAAAGTCAACATCAAACAATTTACTTTTGTAATTTGACATGTGAAAAGATATATAGCAAGAAAAATGTAAGGCTGGACTTGACTTTATCCATTGGGAATGACTGGATTGTGATTAAGTGTTGTGATCTATTGCAGAATATTTTTGGAAAAACTGATAAATTGTGCACAATAAGACCAGAAAAATGTTAAGCAAGTATAAAGAGTGATTTGATGTTAACTTGTTTGGTGGGTTATTCAAGTCTCTCCTGACAACTCTTCATTTCTGACTTTCTCATGTTTTTCTCTCTCTCTTGTGATTGTAGAGAAGGATTTATCTTGGCCGGCAGCGCCAGAAAACAGCATTATTGCGAGATTTCCTGAGGGCAACATTAACCCAAATATCGCGGTAACGTTCTGATTGCCAAAGCATAATGTTGATGTTGTAAAGCCTCACAGCTTTTGATGACTTTTGGTGAATGAACAAAAAGAGAGTGCACCCAGTGGTAATATTGTTATTTTTATGTAAAACAAAAAACAGTTTAAATATAATTTATATTTAAGTTTAAAATGCAGTATTTGATTATTTAACACCCCCCCCCCCCCCCCAAAAAAAAGAAAAGAAAATGAAAAAGTGAAAAGTAAACCCCAAAGAAATCCCCAAAAATTGCAAAATGCAAAGTATTTATACATGCAATTTGTTTATTTCTTTCTTTCAGACAAACTTCACACACTTTACCTTTATGCTCAGTCCTAATCTGGAGATAAGGCAATGACAAAGCACATGGGTATTTAAATGATCTATAATATAAAGGGTATACCGACCCTCTATAAGAATTTCCCCTCGCGTATAAACACTGATTCCTAAAATACTAAATATGCATCTTGAACCTTCTTAATTTATTCCCTTTTCTCTATATTGTTGACTGTTGTTTTGACTGTAACAGGCTACAATTTCAGAAACTGGTTCTGTAGAATGTAGCACTATAAATGACAAACTTAAACGAAATAAAATGCACAAATGTACTCATCTTTCTGCATAGTCAAGCATTGCTTTGCTTTAGGTAAGCCTGGGGTGAGTCAACATGAACAGATTGAGATGTTTGATCACATACAGTACAAGTGTTTCTTGTGACTATACTAAAGTACAGTAAGTGTGTCATATTTATATGAGTTTTCCTGGATATATCGATGCTTTGAGTCTGTATATTGTTTGTGAAACAGTTCTCTAGTTAATAATGGACTAATTATGATGCGTTCTGTAATCTGTAATGAACTGGAAAATGTCAACTTTGAGAAGATGCACCAATTTTCAGGGACTTACACAGTCTGATGTGTCGAATATGTTTGAAGTTTGCACAATCCTTGCTTCAATTAATCTATGACAGGACAGACAGAGTAAATACAGGCGACTCAGTGTGAAAGACCCACATTGAGAATCTGACAGCACTAGCACACGGCTGCTACATGCTAATGGGATAATCACTTATGCTAAGAGAGAAAATTACTAAGAGACCACTGTCCTTTATAGTCTGACAATGGCATTGATGTGAATCTTTGCCAGAGTGTTTCGTATTTCTGGGTTAAAATGAACGGGAATCTGGCAATGTTTTATTATGTTGTATCACAGCAGTTCAGAAATGTCCAATCGCTATTGAAAATATTAACGTACCACCTACACTAAACCCTACATTAAACCTAACCGACAGTGTTAATCAAAGCAAATGTGAGATAAAACACACTGGGCCCTATTTTAACGATCTGAAGCGCAAGTATCAAGCGCGAAACGCAAGTAACTTTGTGGGCGGATCTCGGGCGCTGTTGCTATTGTACCGGCGGGATAAATGACTCTTGCGCCCGACGCAAATCTAAAATGGGTTGGTCTGAAGTAGCGTCATTACTAATAGGTGTGGTTTGGACGTAAAGTGAAATAAACCAATCAGAGCGTCATCTCACATTCCCTTTAAGAGCAGGCGCGCTTGTTCCATGGCGGATTGCTATTATAACGGCAGATTTGCCAGGAGAGGTTCACAGCCGAGGAGATCGTCAGGGCCGTAAAACACAGAGAAGTGACATTGGGGATGGAGAAACACACCCAAATTAGCTTCAGTTAAACAGGCGTATTAGCCTGGATGCCAGCCGAACTTAGCCCCGCCCACAAAATTTTTTGTTCGGAAAGTTCGGTCTGGACTCGCTCCGTTGAGGAGCTATTATGCCCGAACAAAAATTGTTCGGACCAATCAAATTGTCAGGGCGGGCTTTATACGATGATGGACAGATGAGCAACGTAATCATCTACGTCACCAACGAGCGCTTGGGTTGAATTCGTTAACAACAAAGACGACAGCCGCTTGAGAATTGAGATTTCACGAGTTCACACTTACAAATAAGTCAGATAGAATAAATGCATATTTGACGTGCTGTCCGAGGAGAGGCTCCGGGCTCGGTATTCGGCCCGAACCCAGTACCCCCCCCGAACCCAGTACCCTCATATTCCTGGCTGTGGAAGAACAGGCCGAGAGTGAGTGGAGGGATGCTGAAAACTGTCAAGGAATGTTAGGTGAGTTGAGAGAGTGAAAAAATGTTTCCTCTCATGCTGATAGGGTAGACATGGTGTTTGATGACAAGTTGATTGGATTGATTATGTGAACGTGCTCCTGCCGAACTTTGTTTATGAAACATCATGTGTAGATTCCGCCATCGCGTCTGTTATAGAAGATATCGACAGCGCATTCATTTTAAAAGAGGAACAGAGAACCGCGATCAAGGCATTTGTCGATCGGAAACATGAATGAAAACTTACTCCGTTGCTCTGATTGGTTGTAGGTCTATCCAATTGAGTGCAGAGGCATTTTCCTTCCTGGTTCGGTTGAAACACGCCCCATAATCAAAGCTCAATGGAGCAGTATCAGACTCACATTCTGACTAGAATCTGAGTATGACGACGTCAGGCTACAGGCGTATAATAATTTGGGTAAATGTGTAAGCTAGATTTATTTTTTCACATCTTCATGGACACCACAATGATTTCCCTCGTGTGGTCCACGAGGTTTCTCCTGGTCTGTGGCGGAATTGTTTTCTGAAACTGCAAAATAGCACCAGGGAACGTTTGCGCCGGAACACGCCTCCTCTTTTCGCTGAACCGCCCCCGGGAGCGCAAGTTCATTTCCTAATTTACAGACGTGCGTCTGTGGAGGGAAAAGTCCGTTGTGCGTCGGGTGCAAAATAGGAATGATACATGCGTCGGTGTACAAAGTCAATTGCGCTGAGTGCAAGATAGGGCCCACTGTTTTAGCTTTTCCAAGTCTTTGAGCTCGAGCGCTTCACATCACAAGAGCAATGCTGTATCAGCTGGACTACTGAGCAAGTTTACTACGTCAGAAGAGCCACACTTATGGAGCTGGTTAAGTGATGCAAACATCAAAATGTACTAGTTTACAAATCATGCACTGTGCTAAAAGTGTTTTAAGCTCGTGATATAGTATTGTGCAAGGAACCACTTCAAAATTAGTCTTTATGTATTGATAATCTAACCATTTAATCATAATTTGTGAAAAGGATTATAAATTGTTGGTGTTTTACTATATCGTTAATTTCAGGTGGAAACGGCGGTGAATTATATGGGTTTTTTCCACTGAGGTTGATTTTTAATGTTTAATGATTTTTAATGTCTGTTTATATGAACGTTCTGCGATGACAGTGCCAGTGAAGGGTGATGCGAGAGATTTGCTAGAAATGAAACCTCACTGCGTTTCGTTTTTGGGGCAGGTGGGTGGCTTTACACTTATTAATCATTTTGGTATTTTAGAAATTGAAACGGTGTTGGTTTCTCTGCGTTGGCCGGATCTCTGATGTGTCTTGGTTGATTGAACCTCAGTCGTGCACAGGAACCTTTCATCGCCACCAGACCCAGATCACCACGATCACTTCATTTCCAGCAGTCCAGACCTGTCGCTTCATGTACCTGCTGACTTTGAGGACGACACATCAGTGAGTTACACCGTTTCTACGTGATGTCGAGGGATTTTCCATATTTCTCTGTCCTTTTGTTCAGACTTTGAAAAGGCAAAGCTGCACTCTGTGAAGAGACATTTTTCTCTCCACCTTTTCACAGTTTCTCTTAGAAAGGGAATGTAAATTCAGTGTCTGTCACAGAAGCTGGTTTTGCATTAGTTGGGGAAGCTACTTTGAAACTATTTACCAAGCTACTTGTAATTTAAAGTAGTTAAACTGCAGTCAAGTTACTCTTTAGTAAAGCAGTCACTGTAGATGTCTATGTAGCTGTCGCAGTGTGTTCAGTGTGTTTAGTTTTCATGGACTTTCAGTTTGTTTTCTTTTGTCATGTGTCTTTGTTCAGATTCTCACCGCTCGTTTGTCTCCTTGGTTACCGTTATCATTAGTTCATATGTGTCAGGTGTGTGTGATTAATTATCCTCGTTTGTGTTTCTTCTTAAGTCGTTCTCTCACCTGCACTCCTGGTCGGTTATTGTTTGTGCACAGCACACTGTCTCACGTGGTGGCTGTTTGTTCTTAATATTAAATTAAATCTTGCATCATCTCATCCTTGTCTTCATCTTCTGTGGACCTTTCATCTTCCTGATGTTACAGTATAGGGAACAGTAATTTTTATAAATGTATTTACTGTTTAGTCTTCAATATATCTGGTGCAATCTATCTATCTATCTATCTATCTATCTATCTATCTATCTATCTATCTATCTATCTATCTATCTATCTATCTATCTATCTATCTATCTATACAGCAAAATGGCACCAATGCTCACTGCAAAAAACAATGTTATTTTAGTATTATTTGTAAACATTTATAGTTTTTATTAATATTTTGGATTAGCTTTTTTTATATTTTCAGTTTTCATTTTATGTTTAGTTTTGACTAATTTTGATATGTTGTTTTTAAATATGTTTTAATTTATTTAAATTGGCAAGTTTAGAACTTCAACTTTAAACTTCAGTTCAAACTTTTGTTTAGTTTTGATCTAATATATTTTTTATTTATTTTATTTTAGCTTTATTTCAAATAAAAAAAACAAACACTGGACAAAAAGTACAGTTTAATACGTGAAACGTGACTTTTAAAAATGGATGAATTTTAAATTTCACTGAAATATATTTAGTTAAATATATATAGTTATATATATATATATATATATATATGTATAGGTAACACTTTATTTTACAGTGTCATTGTTACATGTTACATGTAGTTACTATAGTAATAACTATTAATTATGCATAATTACATGCAACTAACCCTAAACCAAACCAAACCCTAATCCTAACCCTATAGTAAGTGCATGTAGTTACTTAACATTACTCAGCACTTAAATCTATATTTACAGTGTAACAAATACACCTTAAAATAAAGTGTAACCTATATATATTCAGTAATTGTCAGGAGCATCGCTGTTTTAGTGAGTCATTCCCCAACACTGCATGCACATTTTTCTGCTGGAGTAAATCCAAAGTACAAACAGAATTAGACATGTCATTGCTAAAGCATTTGTTTGGCCTTTTGCGATGTTCTGTTCATTGACCGCATGATGAACGTGTTTGTTTTCCTCTGGTCAGGTTTGAAAGATTACAGACTCCACGCCTAGAACATCCTGCAAACAAAAATATATACATGTAATATTTAGAAGCTATTTCTATAGTCAGCATTTCCCAAGACAAGATATTTATGGCTTCAGAGAAAGGGAGGGATGAAATATGACAAGCAAATTCATGCGAGACAATGATGGATGAACCGCATCCGTAAGTCAAGGTATGTTATGGGTAAAACAGGGCTGTAACTTACTTGTAACGTTCAGAGATGGAGGATGTGAATGAGGAAGAGCGAGAAAGATGCTCTAGCACCACCAGTCTGTGGTTAAAAGATTTTTACATTCGATTAGAATTAGATTCTCCGGATACAGAGGGCTTTTAAGGGAGGCCGGGGCTAGTTGTCACAAGTGCTGAATCACAGTAACGACGAGGTTTTGAGGAACAAATGCATTTTGAACAATGTTGCTGATTTATTAATGCTGCAGCTCACATAAAAATGAAAATTGTGTCATTATTTACGCGCCTTCATGTTGTTCCAAGCCTGTAGGCTGTTATTTCCCCCCTGCAAAACACAAAAGGAGAACATTTTGAATGACAGCTCTTCTTCTGTACGTGTTAAATTACAGTGACCACATATTTTAACATTAAAAATGACTCTCAAGCTGTGTTTCGAGTCATGCAATGGCTTTGAGCGAGGAATAGACTGAAATGTAAGTTATTTGCTTAAAATCGGCTGTAATTAGAAGGCTTGAATTTGATGTACTGATTGGTTCTCGATCATGAATTTTTCATTTTGGGTGAACTGAAAGGATTTGCTGTATCAGAAGCACAAAGCCTTCATTAGCTCCGTCGCATTTGTAAAAGCAAGCATTGGACTACACAGAGGAGCATTGTGCCAGATGAAATCTGGAGGGTGTTGTTGGTTCTTCTGGCTGTGACGTACAGACGTTTCACCGTTCACTCAGTACTTGTCTCTGCGGGTTCACCGCTAGGTGAGATATTGATCAAGACCTCCTCAGCGAGGTACTTAACCCCCGACACACGGTAAATGATGCCACAATCTGCTGGTCTTGTTATGCCGTGTGTCTGGTGTCTGGGGAAAAAGGAAATCTGCCGTGGCGTCAGTGAGATCCTTCCTCCATTCACTGTCTCTTATGTACAGCAGGACAAATGAAGTCCTTCACCACTAGTTCTTTGGATCAACAAACTGCTTCTTATAGCTACTGTTTATGGCGGTACAGGGTTTATGAAATGCAATAATAAAGTGCAATAGAACAGCAAATATAGGCTTTTTTTCCCCTGCTGTCCACAATTCACAGAACAGAGATGGAGAACCATCAACTCAATCAGGTAAACAGCCGTTTGTTAGTGGATAATGATTCCCCATTTTTTTGGTAGTTCATATGGAAAATTAATATATGGTAAACATAACTCCAGACACAAGATTCTCTTTAATTTTCCATAGATCATATAGAAAGTAACACCCATCTATCCAGTATTGGTCATGTTGCATGGCCATATGTTGCAAATCTAATTTTTTTATCTCCTTCTGCAGCATTCATCGAATCTGCACCAAATTTAGATCATCTTCAGACTATCATGGAAAATCATTTTAATAGTCCAGACCATTCACATTTTACACATCCATAATTCCATGATGTAATTGCCGGGTTTGCGTCTTTGCAATGCTTGACACAAAACTTTGTATGTTGCATTCGGAACCGCATATAGCATATGAGTCTACTCCTACTACTTTAAAAAGATCCTTCTATTGCAAAAGGAGAATGCGAGTATATGAGATTCCGAATTCATCATGCGTCATTGTTACAATTCCCTAACAATAATTAGTTGCATCAATTTAGTGACATCACCACCTAATGGTCAAAAGTTCAGTAAGCAATTGAATATGTCCATTTATGACTTTTAAATGCTTTTCCCAATTAAATGTACTTGCGCTGTCGCATTTGGCCCCACCGCTTAGTGCTATAATCGGTTGTGTGTCATTAGACTAATGTTTTAAAGCCGCTGTTCCTCTGTTTTTAACATTTTTGTGTGCATTTTGTTATTGTAACACAACAAACAGCAAGTTTCCAGAATCAGTAGAGCTTTATTGATTTTTTTCCCTGATTTACAGGAGCACTTACTGTACTAATGTACAAGAAGATGCAATATAAACATCTTGACAGCATCATAAACAGAGAAGAACATAAAAGACGGTATATGCAATGAAAAATGAATGAGGTCCATGCACTTTAATGCAAGAAAGGTATAATGAAACATTTCTGCCATAACGCATGCACAGAGGGTGTAACAGAAGTGTGCAAACAGCAGTGTGTGAACTCTCAGTGAGTCCTGCTCTTATTCAGTCAGTTCTGCTGATCACCGCACGAGGCTGCGCGCTGCTGTCAGACGCGCGCGCTGGACACAGAAGAGACTCTCATCACGCGCGCCGGCGGAGAGGAGCGCGAGCTTCGCATCGCATCGCATCGCATCGCAACGCATCGCGTCTGTCCCCAGCGCTCACACCGCGCCGCATTGAGGATCGTACCGTTATACAAGAGCAGCTCGAAATACCCGGAACACAGTGCGTAAAATCCACAGCCGAGGCTTCATTGTGACTGCGCTTCAGGTAAAGCTCCTCTCAATAAACTTATGCTTTTACAGAGACTTATAGCCACTGCATGTGTCCAACTCTCGGATTCTTATGCAGAACGTCTTCTGAGATGTATAATTCGGCTGGAGATGTGTCTATAAGGCAGATCATGGCATATATAGAAGGGTTACGCGCAACTTGTTGCCGGTAGTTTGTGTCTGAATCAATAAGCCGTTTTATCTTTAATGCGTCTTTTGTTTCCGGTATTATCGATATGTGTATTTGCCAGAATGAAAAGTTGAAAAGAGTTGCCTTTATATTCTTTAGACACCGACTGAGATGATCATTATCAAAATCTGCTGATATAGATCGAAATGATTGTTAATGGCAGTGATTCATTGGCAGATCGTTCAAAATATTGCAGAACATGTTGTCTATTTGTCAACTTAGCGGTATTTTCCAACATATAGGCTATACATAATAGGCTACTGTATATACAAATGCAATATAGGGTGAATACAGGTTTTGTACAAATTATCACACTATGTTATGAAACATTCTAGTTTATCATATTTAGTAAAAGAAGAATATTGACATAATGATGCAGATGATTAAGCTTGTCCCGTTTTCACCTGTATTGACTCTTTGTATCTGAAGTGCATGAGTTTCTTTGTTTCTTTTGCATTGATCGATGCATATTTTAAAGGTGACCATGCTTTTCCCACCACTGTAACTCATAATTTAATATCAGGTCAGTATTGTAGAAATATCAACTGAACTTCTCTCTCTCTGTACGTGTGCTTGAGTGAACGGAGGCTTGGCTCCTTAGTGTGTTACTGGAGTGATCACCTATTGATCACAATCTAAATCTGCTCAATTAGACTGGAAATGATTGATTGTTGGTGTGATTTATTGTTTTGGTAGATAATTTAGAGTGTTGTCAATAGCGTTTTGGGGCTACAGTTCTCAACTTTGCAATATTAACCATGATGTGCATATTCTTAAATATGACATTTCTGTATTTCTTTGTACTGCATATTTGCTTGTATTTTTCAACACTGTAATGCGCTCTCGACATTTGTCATTAAAATAATGCCATTTAATAGTCAAGTGATGGTCTCATATGCGACTGCTGTATGTGAATTTGACTGTGTAGAGGATGAGAGAGCATCTCTGATGTTTAGAAACTCCCCAAAATAACATTTAGGCTCTACGATTATGGTCAAAACAGTATTTTGATGTAGCATGCCCTTTGATTATCTGAATTACGTCATGCTCTTTTTGTTGTGAGATAATTGAGTGTTTAATGAATATCACAATGAGAACCCTCCTTTCTTTTTAAGTCAGTAATTAACTTTTCTTATTTCTGAATTGGATAATGCATGCACGCATGCAGATGATATGCTTTAATGCATAGACGAATTAATGCATAGAATGGTTAATTATGTTAATTTTGCTAATCATAAGGGCATCATGCAGTCTTTATTCAGTAGATGTCTTAGTTTTAATTTGTGCTTGCAAAATGAATGATCTTTTTTCAATAAGTAAAGAAATGGCACTATTAGTTGCATTCTATCTCTGCACCCATGATTGATTTTCTATGCGTTTGGATTGCTTAAAACCACATTCCCCACTGCACGTTTACACGTTTGCTTTATCTTGTAGTTTCCAGTAAGAGCAAGGCATCTTTGACCGCGTGCTGCTTATCCACATCGATACGTCGACATCTCTAAAGGTTTGTCTCCTGAGCGAGCACATGTCTTCTACGTGTGTGGGAAAAACTCAGTTTAGTAGTGTGTTGACAGAGTTTCGTCTCGCGTTCATGAACCGGTGGCTGTGTGCCCCTTGTTGTGTGTCGACATGATCTCAGTTTAATCCTCAAGCGCCTCGGCTCTGTTCCCACTAATTGTTGTCATTTACCCAGCTCCCCATCGGGCCCCTCGGAGCCCGCATTGGAACTCGATATCCAATCAGTGATTTAGATTATCCGATTAGGCGAGTGATGTATGTCCAGAGATGCCTTAAAGTGTTGCGCCCTCGGATTATCCGCAGCTAATGAAACTTGAGTTGCGTCAGTATATCCTAGCTTGCATGTAATTATCACATTAATTTTTAATGCTGCCACGCAATTATAAACAGAGTGATGTGGCAATATTAATGAGTGTCATTGCATTCCCATGCATTCGCTGAGTGCTATTGACAGTTATGTTGATATGCGATATAATGCGACTGCAGAGGCCTGTCAGTAGCGCTCCTGTCCGCATATTTTCCACACAAGCACATGCATGCTGCAAACTCACATAAACTAATGTGTTATAGATTCGTCTTGATATATGTCTCGTGACTGGCAGTGTCGCCTTCGGGTCCTCGGAGTAAAGGCTCGGACACGCGGCCCTCTTTGATAGATCGTGTGGAAGAAGCGACGTGCCACGGACACCATTGATTACCTTTTACTGAGTCTGAGTATAAACCTTAGCGCAGCGGGACGGCGAGGGGGGAGGGCGTTGATGTATGTTGCCTGAGGGGCGGTAGAGATGACAGATATGGGTTACAAATGAGAGCGGTTTTATGACTCCTGGAAGGAGGACCATCAGGCCCGTTTAATTGATCTCGGTCTGGCTTTGGAGCTCTGCAGTTTTGCACCTGCTTTAGGTGCCTCTGCCGCAGACCTTTGCTTAAATGATCTGCTGTGTTACGGTCCCACACCTGCTCCGAGATCCGGTTTATGCCAAAGGAACGCGACCCCCCGTGTTTCCGGCCTCGCTGCCTCCCCGACTGTGTGGGCTTTTCAGCCAGTCGCCCGTGAAACAACGGCTGCTTTCTCACTGTTGTTGTAAAGCAGAGTGGGCGACATGAACGTGGTGAAGTTTCACAGCAGAGCAGAATAGTTTGCTTAACATTTAGCACTGATAACAGCTTACTGTAAAGTTAAACATAATAAAAACTTAATTGAATCTTTATATATCCTATAGTCAACATGGCTTTTGCATCCAGTGTTCAGCAAAACATACAGCATTTCTATTGTAGGGACTTTGTGGATACCTTAAAAGAAACATATAAAGGAGGGGGTCCGGAAATGTTTGAGAAATCTGGGATCTGTTTAAATAAGCAACGTTTTATGATTCTGAAAAAATATGTGAATTTTTATCACACTGAGATTTTGTTTTGCTTTCAAATATTTTCAAAGAAACGTCAAGCAACACATTGAATTAAACATGAAACTAACTGACTTTCATATGTATTTACATAATTTCTGGCTGCATTTGCTCTACTTAAAAACAAAAACTCAATAAATGGACGTTCAACTTTTTTTTTTTTCGCCTGAACAAGAGCAACGTCAGAGGTGTGTATTTTGTGTACTTCTTTGATTATTTCTGTAATGTGATGTAATTCAGAGTGAAACAAGATATTTTTATGACTGGATTTGATTTTATACATTGGGAATTGATTGAATTTGGAGTTGGATTAGTGAGACCTTAATGTTTTGCTAAAACAATGGCTGATTTTCTATTTGACCATTGATTAACATCATCCAATAACACACTGTGGCCGTAGTGACATCAGCAGACTTGGAAAGTAGCTTCAGATGCAGAGCAAGTTATGATGTTTTGCACACATATTAACACAGGAATGTTGATTTGAGCAGAGAATTTGCTTTGTTTCAAACCTCACTTTTCATTCATTCCATCCTCAGTCTATTATCCACAAGGCTTTACACCTTTGAAATAAAGAGCGTATTATTAGAATGAACATGAGTTTGCCTCAATCGTGAAGCATGCAAACATCAGTGTTATAAAATGAAAAGCTGTGTGTATTTTTCAGGTGACAGTGATTACATGCAGGTCAAGTGGCTTTTTCAAGCGTTTTTTGGAGCACCACAACAATAATTCAATAATTACTGTCATTACTCTGTCAGGCTGTATTACTGTTATTCAAAATGGTACCCTTGAGAACGAGTCTTTATTTGAATATGGACCAAATTAAATTATTGTGCTATGCAACAGAGCCTCAAAAAGCATTGTGCTTAATTATTGATGTTTTGCATGTAGCGGTAGAAGCGCTGGGTAAAATCTTTAAAGACCTCCGTGAGACGTGCTGCTTTTAGCTTGTAATGTGGGAAACGTTGGGCTTATGGCACTCAAGGTCACTTCATACGTTTTCTCTTAGTGGATATCTATCTGATCTTGAAAAGACCAGGTGTAAATCCCTCTGAAACGCTTTGGAGACTGATTTAACTTCATGAGGTGGTTTTGATACGCAATCTGAACCAAACTGGACAAGTGTAAATGCATCTATAAATGCATCTGAAAGATCAGATTTATATTAGTTTTGCAGAGACACATTTATGTGGTCAAGTGTAAATGAAACAGATCAGATCCGATCTATCCGACCAGTAAAAACGCATGTGACGAGGTGTAAACAGATCCTAAGATGCAAAACCATTTAGGCTCATTCATACAGTAAATGTTATTCACAAATGTATCAATCTGTGTTTTCATTCCAGTTGTTGCTGATATTAAAGGCGCATTTATTCTCTTTTAAACCACTAGATGGCTTACCGCTTTTCTTAAAGGGGTTGTATAATGCCCTTTTCACAAGATGTAAAATAAGTCTCTGATGTCCCCAGAGTGTGTATGTGAAGTTTTAGCTCAAAATACCCCACAGATATTTTTATATAGCATGTTAAAATTGTCACTTTTTGAGGGTGAAACGCACCGTTTTTGTGTCTGTTCCTTTAAATGCAAATGAGCTGCTGCTCCCGGCACAGAGGGCGGAGCTACAACAGCTTGTGTCCTTTTACGTCACACAGACATGCACTGAATATTTCAAAAACTTTTAGCCTTTTATGTTCAAACCGGAGTCAGATGATGGAGAGACTCAAGAAGAAGTGACAACATGTAGACAACATTTCTGAACGGTTAGTTGATGAATTTATGTAGCTTATGTGTAGTTATCTTCTAGTCATTGATTAGCATATTCTGTCTTGATAATCTATAAATCGTGTTCAGGGGGCGGGGTTTATGTAAATTCTAGGAATGTGGTGTAGTCTCTACCAGTCATTTGTTGTAGTCCTTAAGAAGCAATTTCTTTAAAAGAAAATATCTCCCTTTGCTTTGAACTTTGAGCGTTGTAACTCTGCAGATGTTGTTTATGCTCAAACAGCAACATTACACACTAACTAAAGTTAGAAAAGTGAAATCATAATCAACCACCCCTTTGATGATGAACGTGGAAATGTGTCTGATCCTTGACGCGATCGCAAAGTTAATCCTGTGCTAATTCGTTCTAATATATAATGTTTTTCAAATGTTGTAGCAAATGAGAATCGATACAGTTATTGACTATGGTTTAAGACAAAGGTCTTGTTAATGATTTTCAGTTTTTTTCCAAGGTAATTTAAGCAAAAGGTTTCAATAACGTAAAAATATGCTATTTGGTGTAAAAGTTCCCCTTCTGTCGGGGCGAAAGGCAAAGTAATTAATATGATAATAAACAGCTGGCTGACTTTTCCATTTGTTGTATCATATATTAAGTTGGGTTTCCACCTTAGAGATAACCACCATGTTTATAATGAATCCATCATATTTAAAAATATTATATTAATCATATCATATAATAAAACATCATATTTACTTGTTACTACTGTAAAGTTTATTAAATTATTATGAGATCTCATTCAGTGCTTTCAGAATATTTACCTTTTAAAATAATTTTGTATATTTTAATGACAGTGTATTAAACCATATATATATATATATATATATATATATATATATATATATATATATATATATATATAAATAAACCAAAAATAGTACCAACTTTGCTAAAGTGATTGTTGTGAGCAAGTACTTACTTAGGCATTTAAAAAACATATTTTAACTAAAGTATGTGTATAAATAATGTGTGTTTTGCCCTGTGTGTCTGTAAAAGGCCAACCTTGCCACCACATACATTTATAAGTAAAAGAAAAAAAAAAACCTTTTATGATTTATTTTCACAAACAATCTGTTGCTCCATCAATGTTCAATAAAACCATAATTTTTTTTCTCCAATCCTACACTATGAAAGCAGTGAAAAGCACATTTTTCTTAGGACGTGTCTTTAGCCCCGTTGCACCCTTTACTTTTTGTTGAAAAATGTTGCATGACACATTGACATAAAAAAAGACAAAACTGCAGCATTTCCCTGACTTTTGGATCCCACTGTACATGATCGATCATCATGAGGAGACGTGAGAGTGAAATCTGTCGGTTTTGACTGGAATGAAAACAATCAAATGTGAAATCGACTCCCTCCTCACAGTCTCAGAGTGCAGCTCTCTTCTTTCCCGTCGATGCTGGTCATCCGGTCGGATGTTACCATGGTAATTTAGCTTGGCTGGATGAGTTGGCATTTGTCGGCAGTAAATACATGTTAGAATGTCTCACGCGGGCTTCTTTATGAGTTGCATCAGACATGGATGTGTTTTTCTGGAGAAAGAGAGATGCTCCGCTTTGTTGCTCTGTCAATGGTCCGTATACGTCGCCCGCAGTGCTTCCTGGCAGACGCACAAACAAAATAGATATAAATAAGTATATTAACCATAATTAATTTTCATGGCATTCAGTTGGAAAGCTGTAGATTTTCAGTAGTAATTAACCAGCACTAAACAGGCCATCTGCGGTTGCTTTAGAGTTCCCCGAGGACAGTTGTGTTGCTCAAAGGTTGCTCTATCATTGAGACTTAATGTCTCCTTAATATGTCTCTAAATAGAAATGAGTTCTGAGTTTAAGCATGTTTCTCTGTTGAAGAAGAAATAAAAATAGATGCATGTATGGTAAGAGGATGGTGGATAACTCAGATCATTTGGTCTCGGGAGAATTTGTTGAGTTCGTATCGAGACTTTGGTGTCTTTGCAAATCTGAGAAACACATTTTGAGATGTTTTCTGAAACTCTAGAGGAGATGCATGTGAGATTTCTGGACTCTTTTTCACAGAAGAAGCAGGAGACTTCAGCAAAACACTCAATTTGCTCTTCATCTCAGTCTCAGCGCTGTCTAAGAAATATGTCATGTCAAATTTATTTCTATAGTGCTTTTCACAATGCACAATGTTTCAAAGCAGCTTCACAGATAACGTTTATAATATCTTCATATATTCATGCCATTCGTCACATTTAGCAGACTAGAGCTGGACGATAATATAGTTTTGCGATGATATGTAATTATTTGTGAAATTTACAAGCAAAGTAAATCCAAATTATTTTCAGTGAATATCCAGTGCTTTATTTAAAGAGCTGGGTGATAATATACTTTACATTTTAATACAAGAAAGCAGTTGAGATTTGCTATACTGTATAGTATACACTCACCTAAAGGATTATTAGGAACACCATACTAATACTGTGTTTGACCCCCTTTCGCCTTCAGAACTGCCTTAATTCTACGTGGCATTGATTCAACAAGGTGCTGAAAGCATTCTTTAGAAATGTTGGCCCATATTGATAGGATAGTTGATGGAGATTTGTGGGATGCACATCCAGGGCACGAAGCTCCCGTTCCACCACATCCCAAAGATGCTCTATTGGGTTGAGATCTGGTGACTGTGGGGGCCATTTTAGTACAGTGAACTCATTGTCATGTTCAAGAAACCAATTTGAAATGATTCGAGCTTTGTGACATGGTGCATTATCCTGCTGGAAGTAGCCATCAGAGGATGGGTACATGGTGGTCATAAAGGGATGGACATGGTCAGAAACAATGCTCAGGTAGGCCATGGCATTTAAACGATGCCCAATTGGCACTAAGGGGCCTAAAGTGTGCCAAGAAAACATCCCCCACACCATTACACCACCACCACCAGCCTGCACAGTGGTAACAAGGCATGATGGATCTATGTTCTCATTCTGTTTACGCCAAATTCTGACTCTACCATCTGAATGTCTCAACAGAAATCGAGACTCATCAGACCAGGCAACATTTTTCCAGTCTTCAACTGTCCAATTTTGGTGAGCTCGTGCAAATTGTAGCCTCTTTTTCCTATTTGAAGTGGAGATGAGTGGTACCCGGTGGGGTCTTCTGCTGTTGTAGCCCATCCGCCTCAAGGTTGTGCGTGTTGTGGCTTCACAAATGCTTTGCTGCATACCTCGGTTGTAACGAGTGGTTATTTCAGTCAAAGTTGCTCTTCTATCAGCTTGAATCAGTCGGCCCATTCTCCTCTGACCTCTAGCATCAACAAGGCATTTTCGCCCACAGGACTGCCGCATACTGGATGTTTTTCCCTTTTCACACCATTCTTTGTCAACCCTAGAAATGGTTGTGCGTGAAAATCCCAGTAACTGAGCAGATTGTGAAATACTCAGACCGGCCCGTCTGGCACCAACAACCATGCCACGCTCAAAATTGCTTAAATCACCTTTCTTTCCCATTCTGACATTCAGTTTGGAGTTCAGGAGATTGTCTTGACCAGGACCACACCCCTAAATGCATTGAAGCAACTGCCATGTGATTGGTTGATTAGATAATTGCATTAATGAGAAATTGAACAGGTGTTCCTAATAATCCTTTAGGTGAGTGTACAGTATATACACATATAGCTGTATGTATGTGGATAATGTTGGATATACTATCTATGCAACATCATATATATATGAGATATGAAAGAGATCTACTTTCAGGAGAAGTTAACATGAAATCAAAAACATCATATTATAAAAGTAAAATGGGTTGTAGAAGTCATTTTATATTGACTTTACTTTTGGAATTGAACCTCTCAGGTCTTTTTTTTCCCTCTCTCGGTTTCATTTCTTCCCTCTTAAAAACTTTCACTCTCCATCCGGTCTTAAATTTTAAAATGCTGCAGAATTATGCAGGTTTTCATCCCTCTGTGTTCACTTCAGGGCTGGAGCGGGTCATGTGTGGCTACAGGCTTTTCTCTGAAAACCCATCTCCAACGATGCTGGATGCACTCTAAAAAATGCAGGGTTGTTTCAACCCAAATTTGGGTCAAACATGGACGAACCCAATCGTTGGGTTAAAAATGTCAAAATTCAAAAATTGAACCCAACGGCTTGGTTTGTCCATATTTGACCCAAATTTGGGTTGAAACAACCCAGCATTTTTCAGAGTGTGTGTTCGGACTCGACGTTCTCTGTCTAGTAATGTTCCTAGGCCTCTAGACTGGGAAACTGGATGGCCAGCGACTCTCCGAAATGCTCAAGAATCATCCTGAACTGCAACCCACACACAAACCCCTCTGATTGGATGAACTGCATCGTCCCTTCGCTCGCGGTAGCCATCAAAATAAGCCCTCAATACCAAACATCTCCCTGAAAATGATTCATCTTGTTGAGTTATTGCCCGTTGTTCACCTCTATCTTTCGAGAGCGCGGCGGTATTACTGGAGCCATTCATATTTGATTATGGCTATTGCAGACGGCCCGGCACAGCTTGAGGAATTCCAATCTCTGCGAATGCGTGTTGACTTTGTGAGCGAGTGGCGTTTGGTCAAGCCGGAGACCCTACATCACCAGTGTGACACGAGCCCTGCCATCTCAGGCAAGCTTTGATCAGGTCCGCTGATGCCCCTTTCTGATCCCAGTCGCACACCCCTCCTGTGACCCCGGGACGAGGACTTCAGTCTGTATTCGGCTCCGGTGATGGTGTGTGAAATAATGACCTTATTACTCATGATATGAGTCAGCCTTTAAAAAACTAGACTGCCTGTATAGAAAATAGAAAAAAAATAACATTTGAAACTAATATTAAAACATAGACTCATTGCTAAAAATGTAAAGCCTTGTTTTTTTTTGTGTGTGTGTAAGTTTTTCCATCGCAAAAAAACTAAACAAAATCAAAACTGTGGTAACTTGGTAATTAGTAGATAAATAAATATTATGAAGATCTAATATTAGTTTTTTTGTTGAAAGGTTTGAAGTCTAATTACTTTCCTATTTATTCTCATAATGTTTTTTTTTTTCTATTATGAAACCAATTAGGAAAGTAAAGATTTTAACTAGATCATATTTTGCCCCCACATTGCTTATTTTTTCCATAATATAATATAATATAATATAATATAATATAATATAATATAATATAATATAATATAATGTAATGTAATGTAATGTAATGTAATGTAATGTAATATAATGTTTAACTGTTAAAATGTTTTATTATATGATGAAGCACATTTTCACCCAGAAATTCGCATCATTATAATATAATGCAAAAAAACTCAATAAAAATGCAAAAAATAAAAAAATTAAAAAAAATACGGTAATAAATAAATTGTATTTTCTGGACACAAAGTTTGTCTTTATGAATTTGCAAAGTCTTATTGTGAAAATTTTTCCAACGTTTCTCTTCGTGATCTTTCATACATTAATTCCTAATGGATAAAATCAGCACTGTAATATTTTCTGTATTTTCTTCCTTATTGAAAATACATTTTCTTTTTAAATGTGACATTACAGAAGTAGAGTTGTGATTTCCATTGCATGTTTATTTTGCATTATCAGTCACTCCATGACATTCAAAACTTGGCAGCAAAACAGTATTTTGTGACATTATTGCAGATGCATTGAGATTTCTAATGCCGTCTTGAGCGCTGACTTGAGGACGGCAGTGTTTCAGTGACAGTGTGCAGTTTATCTCTGACAGTGTGTGTGTGTGTGTGTGTGTGTGTGTGTGTGTGTGTGTGTGTGATAGACTGAACCAGAATGATGGTGGCATGAAAGAAAGAGAGAGAAAAGAGAGCTTGCCTGCTGTCAGGCTGCACGACTCCAGCTGATGGTCTACGGCTCAGGTGTGTGTGTGTGTGTGTGTGTGTGTGTGTGTATGTGAAACGGGAAGTTAAAAGCTTGACTAAATCACACAAACTGCTCTGCAGAGGGAGATAGGCTATACTGCTGGTGGGAAAGAAGATCTCTTTAATATGTCGATTGTTTCTCCTAGACATTAATGTGATAAAACAGAAAGCACATGGAGATTTCTCCTCCTCCTCAGTTCTTTCTCCTGAGAAATTAATGATACAAGAGCAAAAAGAGAACAAAAGGTCTGAAACAGCCATTTTGGTTTGGGCCGAAATAGTTGAGATCATCAACTGAAAAATTGCACAGTAAAAGTTTGGTTTAACTTGAAAAATTATGACAGAAATATATTACTGTAATGAAATGTACTTCTCAAACAACAACAACAACAACAACAATGATAATAAACTATTATTATTATTATCATTTAACCAAGATATTTTTTCATTCATGTTTTAATTTACACTTCAGACAAGTTCACTTGTTCTTATTTATTATCTTATTAACAATCTTTTGTTGTAAGTTTTAATTACATTTGTTATAGATATTTAAGGTTTATTTAAAGTTTTATTAATTAATTTCAACAGACAATTTTTTTTTATAAATTCATTTAATTCAGATTAAAGGAGAACTCCGGTCAATTTTAACATTGAGCTCATTTTTTTGTACATTTGGAGTGCTGTCAATACAGAGAACAACAATAAAAATCGGGGTTGCCTACACCGAGTTATTCTATTTTTAAAATTTGTAATTTGTGTGCAAATACCTGTGTTTACATCCTGTTTTCGGTTGAAGTCCAAAGTAGTCGATTGCCGAGTTCACGCGCATAGGTTTAGTACCTATGATCACGCGCGTGAACTCGGCAATCGACTACTTTGGACTTCAACCGAAAACAGGATGTAAACACAGGTATTTGCGCTGGCTTAAATAACATCATTTTTATACATATCTTTCACATCTACTGCAGTCAGATTCACTCGTGTTCACTCTGAAGGAATCACTCACATGACCTGTGCACTTGTAATGACACATCAAGGATGTCAAGAGGCTAAAAGCAGGTTTACTACTTGCCCCATTGAAGTCAACAGGGTGCAAATTTTAAAAATAGAATAACTCGGTGTAGGCAACACCGATTTTTGTCGTTGTTCTCTGTATTGACAGCACTCCAAATGTACAAAAAAATGAGCTCAATGTTAAAATTGACCGGAGTTCTCCTTTAATTAAATCAAATATTGAAAAAGAAAAAAAAGTCAAAAATGAAAAAGTCAAATATTTTGTACAATTTTACGTTTTATATATATATATATATATATATATATATATATATATATATATATATATATATATATATATATATATATATATTTTTTTTATCCAGAATTTTCGGTTTTGGTCCAGAATTTTCATTTCGGTGCATCACTATTCTGTATGATCTAATATCACATTTAATCCGCATCACATAAGCCTCTCTAGCATCTACTGGTATTG
Organism: Rutilus rutilus; assembly: GCF_951802725.1. Classification (NCBI taxonomy): domain Eukaryota; kingdom Metazoa; phylum Chordata; class Actinopteri; order Cypriniformes; family Leuciscidae; genus Rutilus; species Rutilus rutilus. The sequence goes on along the minus strand of NC_140217.1, from coordinate 39,479,494 downwards.
GGAAACTCATATCGGTGGTCCACTAAACTAAAGACTCTATTAAGACTCGCGAGCTATGAAAGAGCAATATGATTTTCCTGTGGGAGCTGTGTGAGGTCGGATAGTCTCTCGTCTCACAGTTAATATGATAAAACACGAGAGCCCGGATTCATGATCAGCACATTCTACGATAAACATTGATATAGAAACACACTCTCAGATTGATAATGCACAGTATATAAACATGTTTCCTTTTTTGCTAGATTGTCTGCTCTTTTGTTAAAATGTAAATTAGTGACAACACAAAAGCTGTATTGGTGGATTTATGTTTATGCCGCATGTATGGAGAGGTTTATGAGTGCATACGGATGCATGCATCACAATAGCATGTGCAGATGAACGTTCCAGCCTGTTATTATGTGCTTTGCGTTGTATCAGATTATGCCACATTCTGACAATAACATGAATATATTGTGTGTTTTTTTTTTTTTAAAGAAAGGATAGCATTCATTATAGTGTGGGAGATGCTCGATGGGGTTTAAGTATGAATGTTTACGTAAAAACATTGTATAGATATGGCAGCATGTATGCCTCGACAATTGAACATCCAGATTGTAATCATATCTGGATTTGTGTCTCGCTGTGTATTGAAGTGTATGTGCTCTGAATTTCCTATTTTGCTGCATATAGAGTTTGAGTGATCGAATTCAGGCGTAGTTCAGAACACTGATCGCTCAACAATATCAGCTGACGCTCGGCTCCTCCTACTCATCTACTATAGTATTTAAGCTCATTCAACGAACGCTCCGCATTTACACCACCTCCACCCCTTCACCTCCTGGCATCTTCATAATAGAGCAGCGGATTCTGAATAGAAACTCTGTATGTAATAATTGTATCTCCTTCTGTAAACATATGCTAAGACACATTTGGTTATTAAAAGGCTTGGGGGATTTTGTGTTTAAGGATGTATCTCAAGCTGTCTTAGAGCCGAAGCCTCTCGCCAAATCCAAAGATTGTCAATGCATTTAATTCTCAAAGTAGTCCTGACTGAAATATGTTTAGTTGTGTGTGTGTGTGTGTGTATCTGTCTACATTCACACTGGATAACAAACGTGGCTTGTTCTGTTTCTATGCTCAAATCAAACATTTTTTTTTTTTTTTTTTGGGGGGGTTTCTGCACCAAATCCCCAAAAGTTTATTTTAATTTTTTAATGTGCAAAATTTAGCAAAATTGACAATATTGTGTCTAAAATTAAACACAATATTAACTTCTTATTTATTGAACTGTTGTATAAAATCAATATCACATTTGCACTGGTGTGATATTGTGCACGTTAATCATGTGATATTGCTATATCATATGATATAAATATGAGACAAAAAAGTCATACAGGGGCATGTTTGCCCTGATATCTTTAATCCATCACCAGTCAACTCTATGAAATGTAAGATGAACTACGCTGGTAAATCGACAGCCCTAATGTGAGCTTGTGTTTCTCTGTGTTTGCTGTAAATCAGCAGGCCTGTGAGCCGTATAAACTCCTCTTTCAATGTGAAGAAGTTATGATATGACCACCGCACATCTGTGTTTAATATCACACTGTTATAAGCGCACGTTTAATCTGAGGATACAGTGGGATTTGATCCAATGATGCATATCTTGGAGAGATTAGGGGTGGTGCCGGGCCGGGACGAGCCGCTGGGACTTTGCATGCGTTTCCCTGTTGTTTTACTGCTTTGTAAGTTAATACCCGAGAGACACGACGGTTCATCTGAGCCGGTCTCGGACTGCCCCAGTTCTCCTTCATTAAAACCCAAGGATGGGAGATTTCCCACAGACTGACAGTAATCACGATGGCTCGGCTCTTACTCTGATGTGATGTGATGGGAGTTGTTGTTGTTGAGCATGAGAGATCATTCTTGACACATCGCGGTGCACGCCGGTCTCTGGCATTGTCTTTTGTGCAGTTTCGAGATGGCCAGACGCTCCTCGTTTGATGCAGAGGACGTCAACAACAGAAGCGCGTCGCAACAGTGCCTTTTCACGCTCTATTTTCAGCCAGATGCGAGTCCGCCGCGTCCAAAGCCGTGACCTTTCTGTTGGTCATGGGTGAATAGTTTGGAGGCAAATGGAGCGCTGGTCATTTCTGCTTAATGAACGTGTCCGGCGCTGGACGTGTAATGTAGATTGCCAGGGGTAAATCTGGTCTACACACATCCTGACGATATTGTTAACAGCGGTGATGTCTGGGCATGCATGCTAGTTATCACAACTCATTTACACGCTTTCCCCTCCTTTATATGTTTTATGGTAATATCATGTCTTGGTAATTTAGCTTGATTGCTGAAGTGTATATTTGACGATTTGCACAGATTGCTTTTTTTTTTTTTTTTATAATAATAATAGAAAGATTAGCATTATTGTAAAACAGAAAATTGTTGTATTCATTTTACATGTATTAAATTTACATGGTGCTCCAAGCGACTGCAAGGAATACCATGGTATTACTGTGCTATATTTCCATCAAAACATAATCCCTCAAAGAAATATTTGGATCATATTTCACCCACACATTATTATATATTAAGAGATTTATTTTATTTTATTTTAAATTTAATTACATTTATTTGTAATTATTTTACTGTAATTTTTTCCCCATGACAAAGTTCCCCCTATTGTAATTTTTTTTTTACTGAAATTATTATTTGATTAGCTTATATGTGCATTTAGAGAAAAAATATGAAAATAATGGTGGACAAGGGTGCTCGTCATGAAAATAAAATAGGCTTGATCTCTAAATTGTATCTAAATTGTAAATCTCTTTTTATTAGTTTTGTTTTCTTTCCTCTTTGTGAGGAGAAATCTAACCTAACATGTTCTTGACAGTTTGACCTAGTAATACCATGGTGCTATTTTAGTGTTTGCCACATTTATATAAGCTGCCTTTATAGAGAAAAAAACTAAACATCCAAACATTTGTTAACGTCACTTTCCAGTCACCTCTAAAATACATCAGTTAAAGACTGAGAGAACGAACCTTCATCTGAACCCCATCGCACATATAGATGGATTTCTGATTTAATTTTTCCCTTCGGTTATTGCAATCAACCCAAACTATTCCTACTCTAAATGAAAATGACATTTGAAAGAGACACATACGAGCCTCCCGTAATTGGTTCAGGCGGCTACTTTACAAGGCGCAGATTTAAATGACATAATTCCCCGTGTGATGATAAGAGCGGTGGGTTTAATTATGGCTTTATCTGGCGAGGTACAGTGTCACGTCATCGCCCAGGTTTGTTTACCGCCGGTGATTTACTACTAAAGGCGCCTGTTACGTGCTGATAAACCACTCATTACACACAAGGTCTCCAACACGGATAAACGATAACAACACCTGGAGTGGAAAGGCGGCGCCGTTCAATTGGGATCCGTCAGATGTCACGCTTCCCAGACGCTTACGGTTACGCAGCGATTTGCCTTTGCTTAATTATTTATGCCTTGCGTTTCCTTGCTGTGCTTTTTGCAGACTTGTAGATGAAAGCTTTGCATTTGAAGCCTGTGTGTTTAGTTGTGACGTGTGGCATATTGAAACGAGTTTCTGTGTGCTCTCGTCGTGCTGATATAGTTGTGATGTTGCTAGCATGCGCGGGGGTGGACAGACGGCAGTGTGTCGCTGATCTCTGAAACAAATAAAAACGATGTTTGGAGGGGAAAAGTAATTTCATTTAATTATTTAATCGTGGCGTGTGTAATGTCCCACTTATCAGGGTGGGTCAAGAGTCTTTTATGTTGAATTGACTGTCAGATGACGTTCTGTCTCTCGACCCTGAGCAGTGTTGGCGTTTAACTAGCTGTGGCGCTACTAGCTTACATGAACAAAACCAAACCAAAAACTTTGTTTACTCATGGCAATCCAAACCCTAAATGGTAAATCTGCATTTTATAACTTTGTAACGGTATTTATAGTTATATTAGTTGCATTTAGTGTAAATTATTAACACACACACACATGAGGACCATCTTTATGAGGACATTCATTGACACATTGCAATCTCTAGCCGCTTACCCTAACCTTACCCATCACAACTAAGTGCCTAACCCGACCCCTGACCCTAAACCGACCCTTAACCTCATTATAACCTTATCCCTAAAACCAAGTCTTGACCCTCAAACAGGCCTTTAAAGGCTCTCAGAAAGTGAGGACCGGCCAAAATGTCCTCACTTTATTCTCTTTGTCCTCCCTCCAATGGTCTAAAACTCAAACTGGTCCTCACAAAGATAGTTGTACAAGTACACACACACACACACACACACACACACACACACACAAGAAAATATATGATTATTATCAATGTTGAAAACAGTTGAGCTGCTTCATATTTCTGAAGAAAACTGTGATACATTTTTTCAGCATATTTTGAAAGTTTAAAAGTATCTATTTGAAATAGAATCTTTTGTAACATTCTAAATGTCTTAACTGTCACTTTTGATGAATTTAATGTGTCCTTGATGAATAAAAGTAATAATTTCTTTAAAAAGAATAGACCTTGCGATAACAGAATAAAGATAATACTTTGACTGTAATATAACTATTTGAAATTGTGAGTAGCTTGTAATTGATGTGTTTTCCCAACACTGCTCTGGGAATATTATATAGTGGACAGAATGTGTACAAACCCTCATCCATCACAACAGGAGTGTGTGTCCAAGAGGAGGTGTGTGTTCACACTGCTGGCAGCCCATGAGGAGCCGCAACTGTGTATTTCATCTGGTCTCCGCTGCCATAAATCCACTGTTGCGTCACTGCAGGTCTGAATGCGTGTCTCTTGTTCGGCACGAATCCTCCTCGTGCTTCTGGAACGGTCAACGCTGCCAAACCGACGACTAATTGATTTGCGTCTGGCTTTGTGCCTGTGGACACACCATGTCTTTGGTGACCACCTCTATGGTTCTGTTTGTTTGTTTGTTGTCCATTCATCGCTTCATTTCTCCATAAAAGCTTCTCTCATACACGCCACTATTAATCCCACTGTTTCAGTTTGATTTCCTCTATTAAAGAGCTCTGACATCTAAAGGCAAAAAGAAATCCACAGACAAAGGTGTTTCTGAATAACATTTACTTGATGCAGTTAGTTTTGCCTTATATATCTATCTATCCATCCATCCGTCCGTCCGTCCGTCTGTCTGTCTGTCTGTCTATCTATCTATCTATCTATCTATCTATCTATCTATCTATCTATCTATCTATCTATCTATCTATCTATCTATCTATCTATCTATCTATCTATCTGTCTATCTGTCTGTCTGTCTGTCTGTCTGTCTGTCTGTCTATCTATCTGTCTATCTGTCTGTCTTTTATTCTATCTATCTATCTATCTATCTATCTATCTATCTATCTATCTATCTATCTATCTATCTATCTATCTATCTATCTATCTATCTATCTATCTATCTATCTATCTATCTATCTATCTATCTATCTATCTATCTATCTATCTATCTGTCTGTCTGTCTGTCTGTCTGTCTATCTGTCTGTCTTTTATTCTATCTATCTATCTATCTATCTATCTATCTATCTATCTATCTATCTATCTATCTATCTATCTATCTATCTATCTATCTATCTATCTATCTATCTATCTATCTATCTATCTATCTATCTATCTATCTGTCTGTCTGTCTGTCTGTCTATCTGCCTGTCTTTTATTCTATCTATCTATCTATCTATCTATCTATCTATTATCTATCTATCTATCTATCTATCTATCTATCTATCTATCTATCTATCTATCTATCTATCTATCTATCTATCTATCTATCTATCTATCTATCTATCTATCTATCTATCTATCTGTCTGTCTGTCTGTCTGTCTGTCTATCTATATGTCTATCTGTCTGTCTTTTATTCTATCTATCTATCTATCTATCTATCTATCTATCTATCTATCTATCTATCTATCTATCTATCTATCTATCTATCTATCTATCTATCTATCTATCTATCTATCTATCTATCTATCTATCTGTCTGTCTGTCTGTCTGTCTGTCTGTCTATCTGCCTGTCTTTTATTCTATCTATCTATCTATCTATCTATCTATCTATCTATCTATCTATCTATCTATCTATCTATCTATCTGTCTGTCTGTCTGTCTGTCTGTCTATCTGCCTGTCTTTTATTCTATCTATCTATCTATCTATCTATCTATCTATCTATCTATCTATCTATCTATCTATCTATCTATCTATCTATCTATCTATCTATCTATCTATCTATCTATCTATCTATCTATCTATCTATCTATCTATCTATCTATCTATCTGTCTGTCTGTCTGTCTGTCTGTCTGTCTGTCTATCTATATGTCTATCTGTCTGTCTTTTATTCTATCTATCTATCTATCTATCTATCTATCTATCTATCTATCTATCTATCTATCTATCTATCTATCTATCTATCTATCTATCTATCTATCTATCTATCTATCTATCTATCTATCTATCTATCTATCTATCTATCTATCTATCTATCTGTCTGTCTTTTATTCTATCTATTCTATCTATCTATCTATTTGTTTGTCTGTCTGTCTGTCTGTCTGTCTGTCTGTCTATCTATCTATCTATCTATCTATCTATCTATCTATCTATCTGTCTGTCTGTCTGTCTGTCTGTCTGTCTGTCTGTCTGTCTGTCTGTCTGTCTGTCTAAAAAATGAAGGTCATTTTTTTAGAGTCATTTTCAGATTATAAAAGAAATCTTGAAATTTAAGTGTATCTTTCTAATATTACCATTTTCCCTCCTTTCTTGTAAGCATTTGTAGAACATTTGTTGTTGTTGTGAGGTTTTTTCTCAAGTAAACCTGGTTAAGATGATATTTGATGATTATTAAGAATATAATTTCCACTGTTGCTCTCAGTAAATCCTGTTTTGGCCGTCATATGCAGCATGTTTTGTTCTATTGATACCTGTTATTCAGTGTGAAGCCAGCTGTCCGTCTGGGCTCGTCTAACAGCTCACCGTCTGCGCTTTACAGAAAGACCTGGATCTGAATAGATTTAGAGACAGTCTGACAGACTTAGATACCCTTAACAAAAGGGTAACACATTCTGGCTGTTAAACTTCTTGCATTTTCATGTGCAAAATTGAATGCAGCAGATTTAAAACCCACAACGTCAGAATTTGAGTTTTTGGCTTTAGCTTTGAGCTCATCTATTTTGCAAGTGTTGAGAAAATAGTACGTAGAAAATCATGGCTTTGGTCTTTAATGCTCATACTTTTTTTTTTTCTCTCTCAAGCATCAACTGATTGAAAAGTGACTGGAGTTTATTTTATAAGAGTGCATATTTTGTTCTGTGGTATAACCTGACATGTTTTGTAAGGTGTTCAATAGCCATTTCAATAGGAAATGCATCAACAGAGAAAAGAAAACTGTTCGTCCAGCCGATTCATAGAGACATAAGTGAGGGAAAGGCATCTTAGCTTTCATAGAATGTACTGCATATTTTGTCATTGCAAAAGCATGAAATATTTTCAATGGGTCTGTTATTTCTTCATACTGTCTGTCGCATTAATATTTTCAGCATAATTGCTGCTGCTGTTGGGTCTGAGCAAGTTTTGTGGACAATAGTGTCTATGTCGGATCTCTGAAAAGGCATTATTACTTCATAAACCAGAGGAAGAACGAAGTGTGGATATCACTCGGCATTAAGAGTGGAAAAAACACATTCACACTGATAAACACCAAGAGCATATCAAGAAAACTGAATACAACTGGAGTAAAATGAGAAAATAGTTCTCAGAAATCGAGCTGAATAAAGCTATTTTGTGGAAATAACATGAACACTCATAAACATGAGGAAAAAACGATTTCTTAAAGCGTAATAGTTGACAGATTGAGTTGTTTGAAATATCGGACTCATCAATAGTCTCAATAGTCCACATGAATTGAAGATTCAAATTGGTTTTCATGGGTTGCTTTTTCATAGTTCAGGAGACTTGGAGTTCTCAGCTTTGCTTCATTGAAGCATCAACTTTGTCTCAGATGTTTCTCATTATATTTTCTATCTAACAATCTCATGCGGTCTTGCTTCTCAAGTAAATGTACATTTTTCCAAGGCTTTTTTATATATTGTATCTGGAAAATAAGAGAGAGATATAGGAGAAGAAAATAGTTGAGGCACCTAAGTATGCTAAAATGCCTTTTCGTGTAGCTGATAAGCGTCCGTCATGCAGTGTGCCAAAACAGACGAAATCATCTGTTTGATAAAGACGACAATAATTCAAAAATATGTCGCTTCCAAGTAGCACTTCAGTACAAATGTTTGAACTCATCAATATTTGCTGTGAAATCTGCAGCAAATGAGCAGTGAGCTTGATAAGTCTGAAAGTCTGGGAGCGCTGCCATGCGCCCGTGGATGTAAACTTGCTGCACATCCAGCAATCCGTACTGTTTTTTCCCAGCGTTCCCTCGCTGCATCCTAAATGAATTCAATGTCGGCGAGCGATAGCGTCTTCTCTATGGCTCCTGTGAGAGCGGTGCATGGAGGAACTGCTAACAAGGACAGTCTGACCACAGAGAGCGCCACACTATCACAGAGATCTCTGTGTACTGGAGAAAGAGAGGCTTTGTTGTGCTGGTTTACACTGCTTTACACTGGTTTACACTGCTAGACGACCATATTATAACTGGGGATGCACACAATGCCACGACTCGCGTCACTCCTTCTAGTGACTTTCAGTTGGTGTTGGGTGACTATCTATCTATCTATCTATCTATCTATCTATCTATCTATCTATCTATCTATCTATCTATCTATCTATCTATCTATCTATCTATCTATCTATCTATCTATATCTATCCATCCATCCATCCATCCATCCATCCATCCATCCATCCATCCATCCATCCATCCATCCATCCATCCATCCATCCATCCATCCATCCATCCATCCATCCATCCATCCATCCATCCATCCATCCATCCATCCATCCATCCATCCATCCATCCATCCATCCATCCATCCATCCATCCATCTATCTATCTATCCATCCATCCATCTGAAAGAAGTCTCTTATGCTCAGCTCACCCAATAAAAATGCTAATATTGTGAAATGTTATTACGATTTAAAATAACTGTTTTCTATTTTAATATATTTTTAAATGTATTTATTTCCCCTGTGACTCTCATCAAATGATTCTTTGATGAATAGAAAGTTTAAAAGAACAGCATTTATTTGAAATAGAAATGTTTACCATCACTCTTGATCAATTTAATGGATCCTTGCTAAATAAAAGTATTAATTTCTTTAAAAACCAACCTCAACTTTTGAATGATTGTATATATATACTGTATGTATGTACTGATTATTTGTTCACAATAAGACCAGGAACACATTGTTAGCAGAGTATTGACAAATAAAGTCAGTATCCGGCAAATAATTACTTTATATGAGGCTTTTAACTTTTCCCCCCTTCTTTTCCAGTAAAAATATCTTAAAAGAAGATGCATTTGCTTAAAAAGCAAAATTAATGAAGATATCAAGTCTTTTTTTTCTTGTCTTTGCCAATGCAGTATAAGATCAAATACACTCAATATTGAAGATACTTTCTCTGAAAACTAAGTAAATTGATTGTGCTCCAAGGATTTGAACTGGAAAATAAGACCAAAATACTACGATTTTCTGCAGTGTATCTGCTGTAGACGACAACAAACAGTCTTTTGTCAATGAGAAAACAACGTGATACTCCATCCCGCCGCTGACCTGGGCATCTGTGCATTTGTGCGAGGTTGTTACCAGTCTAAATAGCCTTGCCAGACTACTATTGGCTTCAAAGTCTTCTTTAGGCGGTCTGGTGCAACCGCTGGTGCGTGAAGTGTTGATCAAAGACGTCCCAAGGAAAGAAGCGCAGACACATTCAACTCCACCTGTTTTCACCCAGTAGTGTATTTGAACCAATTACACTGAAAGTTTTCATCCTGAAAAGACACAATAGACACTTTTTGAAGCCATCAAAACGTCTCCTCCGGTTTCCGTCTCTTTACCATCCACTTAGACCTTTGTCTCTGCAGAAAACAACCTGAATGCATGGGATATTCTGTCTTACTATGCAATTTCAGCCCAGTTAGCTAATGGTGTTTCGTGTGGAGTCGGCCAGCTCTATGAATCAGAGGCTGTTAATAGCCCATCTTTAATGCGGCTCACGCTGAGCTGGCCTGCGCTGGTCCCCGGGGGCTCCGGCTCTATGGCAGATCCATTATTCATGGTTCAACCTGGGCTGCTGGGAGCCAGTGACACCTGAAGCTGCACAATCACTCAGGGGTTTGAGGAAGATGCCCCTGACAGGCCTGGAGGACTTGAGGTCAGTCCACCCAAAGACCCGCAAACCACAGGGTGTGCCAAAGCCATTCCTCCACGGACGGATGAAGGAACATGAAAGCGCGGATGCCCTGTGAGTTTGGGGCAGGCCATGTGTTTACGCACCGCTCAAATACTCACAGTGTTTACGGTCCAGTTATCTATTTACATTTCATTTCTACGTTTGGCCTATTACTTCAGTTTTGCTGTCACAATATATGCAATGCTTTCTTCAAATTGATTTATCATTCTGCACAGTATTTGGGCATTTTGAGATCGCGTTTTGAGTAATAATTGTGGAAATTCATAAATTTGTTGTGCATCTTATGTGCGTGCATTACATATTACAGTACTATATTACATTATGTTATGTTATATTATATTATAATACTGTAATGATGTAAAGACAGCCTTAAATAACAAAATAAAGCCTCAAATTTAGCCAGAAAAATATAAATTTTTTGTTAATTGACCCTTCGCTAAGCCACGCCTGAAAACCGCCACTGGCCAATCGTGGCTTAGCAACCGTAACGCGGGAGGTCTGGCAAGCTTTCCAGCGAGGGAAACATGCCGAAGCGCTGTGCGTATGGATTGTGCAAATCTGATACCCGGTATCCTAAAAGTTTGGATGGGGTGGTGGATTTTGTTCCCTTCCCGAAACCTAAAACCCAAGGGGAGAAATGCCGGGCGTCATCTTCATTTATATAGCGCTTTTAACAATGTAGATTGTTCCAAAGCAGCTTTACATTGATAATAGGAAATTAAAAGTAAAGTGTTTTGACTTTATAGCAGCTCTAGAATAAAGTTATTGTCCAGCTCGTGGATCAAGCAGTGTGATTAAAGGCAAGACGGAGGCTCACTGACATAACTTAACGTTAATTAAAAATATATTTCAGCATTTGGTTAATCGACGGCTAAACTAGTAGCCTACCCCAATCCGATCGCGACTCTCCCGGTGTTAGTTCTAGTAAAAGTAAAAGGTAGTTAGTAAAAGGAGGGAACACCAGGGGGCTTGCCGGAGATCTCCAAGGAAAAGGTTGGTGTGCAAACTTAATCAGTTCATAACAGTAGTCACTTATGTGACCCACGACGTGTGAGCTGTAGCCTGGCACACTAAAAATATAAGCGGGAGAATGTTATCATTGCAAAGTGGTCAGGCTAATGTCTTGTGTTTATTCCACAATACTTATGGATAAGCTGTTTGATTTATAAATATTAGATTTTCAAATTTCACCCACCCTGCTGTGCATGCACATAGCTGTTCCTCAATTTGTGTGTTTCCCATTTGAATGGTCAGCGTATGAGGCGTCTGCTGCTTGCGCTGGGACCTAACGATCTAGACTTTAGCTTCAATTTTGATGAAATTATTCTCTAATCGGTTGCATATTATGTCGTGGATATATCCCTCGAATGCATACTGCAGTCCCTTTTGTCTTGCTCTCTCAGATTTTCACCTGTTCGCTAAAAATGACTAATTATCTCCTTGGGAATGTCTGAAACCGGTGCATACATACTGTAATAGACGTGCCAGGCCCAAAAGCTTGACAGGCGTAGCAACAGTAACTAATGAGGGCGGGGCTTAGCGAAGGGTCAATTGACAGTTGACAGAGTTTGATCTTGTGAATTTGTAATATAATATAATATAATATAATATAATATAATATAATATAATATAATATAATAATATAATATAATATAATATAATATAATATAATATAATATAATATAATATAATATAATATAATATAATATAATATAAATATTTGTTAAAACATTTTTTTTGTTCATTGACATTTGAGGTTGATTTTGGGTCATATATATATATATATATATATATATATATATGATTATATTGCATGTGATGGGTATTTGCAGATCTTTAGTTTTACATGAATCACCAATAAATGTTGATTTCTTATATGCTGATTTGATCCTTATTCTTTTTTTTTTGGAATCTTTGATGAATAGAAATCTTTTGAAACATTATAAATGTCTTTACTGCCCCTTTTGATCAATTGAATGCATCCTTGCCTCATAAAAGTATTATATACTGTACATAAATGAGTATTATTGTATTACATGTGTATGTTGGGGTATTTGCAGGGTTCCAGTTCTACGTGAAGCACCATTAAATGTTGATTTGATCTGGTTTCTTCGGCCCACAGCGAGAGGTTATTATAGGAGCCCACATTTGTCACCCACGATGCTGGAATTTGGGGCCAAATTTAATTTCTTTTAAGAGCAACATTTGTCAGCGAGGATGTTGTTCATTAACAGCACCTGCAAGTTTCAAATTGGAGTACAATTATGTTGAAAGCGCGCGACGCGAGACTTATGTGTAAGCGTTGCTTATGGTATTTAATGAGTTTTGGCCAGGTCTTCGCTCATGTAAATCTAAGTCTCACAGAGGAAAGTTTTATTGCTCCACGGTTGCTCTTTCTTGGCTCAGGAGACTTAATGGTGTTTTCAATTATTTGTATTTGAAATATCAGCTTTGTCTCAAGACTAAAAATAGACACAAATGAGTCAATGGTTGTCATACAGCAAGAGTATTGAAATTGAATGTGCACAGCAGCTCAGATTATTTGATGTTACGAGAATATGAGGAGAAATGTGTGAGTTCATTATGAGATTTCTGACTTTTGCTCACAAACTTTGGTATCTTGGCATCTCTTTTTGAGACTGAGGTGAGACTGTTTCTCAGGAGAAAATCTGAGATGCTCCATTTAAAAGGTGTGGTTGATTATGATTTCACTTTTCTAACTTTAGTTAGTGTGTAATGTTGCTGTTTGAGCATAAACAACATCTGCAAAGTTACGACGCTCAAAGTTCAAAGCAAAGGGAGATATTTGCTTTTAAAAAAATTCCTTTGTAAAGACTACAACAAACGGCTGGTAGAGACTACACAAGCTTCCTCCCGGGTTAATGACATCACCAACCCTACAATTTACATAAACCCCACCCTCGGGAACGTGATTTATAGATTATCAAGACAGAATATGCTAATCAATGACTAGAAGATAACTACACATCATCTACATAAATTCATCAACTAACCGTTCAGAAATGTCCTGTTGCTTTCTACATGTTGTCACTTCTTCTTGATTCTCTCCATCATCTGACTCCGGTTTGAACATAAAAGGCTAAAAAGTTTTTGACATTTTCAGTGCATGTCTGTGTGAGGTAAAATGACACAAGCTCTTGAAGCTCCGCCCCCTGTGCCGGGAGCAGCAGCTCATTTGCATTTAAAGGAACAGACACAAAAGTGCGTTTTTGCTCACCCTCAAAAAGTGACAACTTTAACATGCTATATAAAAATATCTGTGGGTTATTTTGAGCTAAAACTTCACATACACACTCTGGGGACATCAGAGACTTATTTTACATCTTGTGAAAAGGGCATTATACCACCGCTTTAATCTCGCCGCTGTCCAGTAGGAACAAATCAGACGTAAATAAGATCTCGTTTGTAATTTTTCGTTAAGTGTGGGTTTAAGTTTGGCTGAAGTTTAGGATTTGAAAGCATTCATGCAATAGGAATCAAAATAACTCTTGAATTTGTGCTAACTAAACCAGAAATACCTCAAGTCATGACATAGCTCAACATGCAAAATCAACATGATCATTGCATTTTTATTTCTAAGTAAGCGGCGTTCTCATAATTAATTTTTTCTTTCCCGTTGGAAAGGGTAGCACTTTATTTTACTGTCCTGTTCCCCATGCACATACATATTATAGTAATTGCAATAACTGGGTGATAACTAAGTACTAACCTTGAACCTAACCTTAACCCATGTAGTTACCTAATATTACCCAGTAAAAGTACACAGTAAGTACACGTACTGTAAAACAAAGTGCAGCCTCCGAAAGGCTTGCGTCATTCGATTTGCGCCTCCACGTCTGTGACGTGAACAGCACTGACTGCAAGTATATATTGGTTCATAATAGCAGCCCTAACATTTGTTCGTCTGGCCTTCATTGTTCTTGAATGAAGGTTGAATATTCAACAGGTTCTTCTGGGTTTTGCCGTATTTAGATCCGTGCATATTTCCCAGCTCCCATATTATTAATGCATCTCCCCAGTGAAGTCATAACAAATAATAAATCACACTAGAGACCTGCACCTTTCACATTAAGTTCATGTTCTGTTTCACTGAGCTGGAAAGAAGACAAACGAAGAAGAGAAAATACACGAACAAACGTTCTCATATCTCTGAGATCAATCCGCTGCTGTGACTTTCAGCCTAGTCATTATCCTATTTATGGATATAATGGGCTGAGTAAGTGTGATCATTTTTCTATGCGTTTCTTTGTGTGTCTGACCTTCCCAGCCACCAGTGTCTTAACAAGCTTTTTACACCCAATGTATTCAAATGTGTGTCTGGAGTAAATGCTAGTTGCGGGAATGTAAATCTCTCTCCGTCTCCAGCTATTTTCCCTGATATAGTTTTTTGGTTAATAATTCATAAGAATGAGGATGCAAGATATGTTTGTTTGACAGTGCATTTAAGAACACCTCAGGGTTTGATTTAATGGCTGCTGTCTGACAACCAGAAAAGTTTGGGTTCGCTAAGATTTCTGCGATTTCGTCTCTTCTGCTCATTTATTTGATCAAAGATACAATAAAAACAGTAATATTGTGAAATATTATTACTATTTAAAATAGCTGTTTTCTATGTGAATATATAGTCAAATGTAATTTATTCCTGTGATCAAAGCTGAATTTTCAGCATCATTACTCCAGTCTTCAGTGTCACATGATCCTTCAGAAATCATTCTGATATGATGATTTGCAGCTCAAATCATCAACCCTAAGTATCGAACTTCAGCATGATTTGAGCAATCATAGAGAATCACCTTGGCAACCATGCTCAGGTCCGACTGACTGTACTTGAATGTGAACATTGTTTAGTTACATAGAGAAAATTGTATTGTACATGCATGCTCCATTATAGTACAGGCCTAGATAACAAAATTATTTTCAAAAAAAAAAAAAAAAGTTTTGAAACCATTATTTCTGAAAGTTCAAACCATCCAAGTTCAAACATTAAGGGAACATTCCATTTTATACTTTCGCAAACATGATGGGATTGTTACATTTGCATGTCCTCTAAACATTCTGAAACAAGTAGTAACATTTAAAAACGTTAGACAAACATCCAACTAAAAGATTTCAGAATAAAATGCTTCATGAGCGACTATTATAATGAGCAATATGTTTGTCCATAACTTTGAGAACACCTTGCTAGAATATTCTGAAAATGTTTGCTGTTCGCTGGGTCTGTATTTGAGAATGTGGTAAATCTGCTTTAAATGAACACATGGTTTTTATCCTGTACAAACTGTATATTCTCTGCCCTTACACTAACCCCACCATTAAAACCTCCCATCACAGAAAACTTTATGCACTTTTACATTTAAAAAAAAAAACAATTTATAAACTGTTTCCATCATGGGGACCAAAAAATTTCCCCACAAAGACAAGGATTTTGGATATTGCCATCCTTGTGTGGACATTTTGTCCTCATAATGTAGGGTTTACCAGGACTACACACACACACACACACACATACATACATACCTGTATAATGATATTTTACTGAAATCTTAAAAAAAGCCAGCAGACTATTAAATGTCTTTGCGCAAGATCATCAGACATTCAGCAAATGTCAGGATTGAAAACTGTAAACCTCATTGTAAAACATTAAGGTTCATAGCCTACAGAAAACAAGAGAGAACTCGTACACACCTGATCTGCTCATCTCGCCATCTTCATCTCAGCGTCTTTGCATTCCCAGCGTCTTTGTAGTGTCAGACTCTCAGCAAATTGCTCTGAGACTATTTGAGGGAGTTTTTACTTTATTCTGTAAATTGCTTTAATAGCTGAAGCTGACATGCATAATTTGTTATTTTCCTCCCTTAATTCTTGGCAAAATGGAGTCTATCAGCATTAGACCCCGGAGACTATGGATTCCTCGCCCTTTCAGGCGAAATTAAGCTGAGAAGATATTGCTCTATTTCTGCAGACATTGAGATTAAGTTGCAGCTCTGTATGTTTATAGAGAACAGCTCCATATGCCTAATCATCGCCGCCTTTTCTGCTTTATTTGAGCTTAAAATTTAGTTTTTTTCCCCCATAGATTCCCAATGCTTGGCTCTGCTTGACTTCCTCATTACATAATGTTCGATTTTACGCATCTAATGTTTAAATGCTGAAAATGTGTTAGAATGCATATCTATCTGTCAGCGCTGAATAAAATGCCAGGACTAGTTCTGTGTGCATTAGAAAATCTGAGGTGGTTGAATAAATGCTACTGTTAGCTTTGCATTTGTTTGCTTTTACAATGCTAACATTTGTTCTCCATGTGCATGAACATTTAGACATTTTGCTGAACACGTTCTGTTTTCATGCAACATAGGAACATTGACTTATTGATGCATTTATGTTCTTAAAAGTGCGTGCTTACCTTATTGTATGATGAACTGAAAATGCTAACATAACTAGTTTCTTTCTGGTCTAAGCTATAGCCATGCTCCAATTACCAGTATGACAACCTGAAGCTGTGCTGGGATTGCACATTTCCAAGAAGAACATTCTGAGATGAATATCCCTGGGAGTTCAAGCTGGGCAGTGCTGCTTTGTTATAGGCATCTGAGCTTGATGACCAGGGTAATCTCGCTGGTTAAGATAATTAGGAAGCCTGAAAGGGAGGCTAGTTTCCCATTATGGTGGTCTTTTCACCAGAGGCAGAAAGAAGCCCAATTTGTTCCAAGGAAACTCTAATAAGTCGCTAAATAAGAACACAGTTACAGGTTTATTTCTGCTTTGCTTCTCATTAATAATGCCTCATTACTGTGTTAGCTGGAGTTAGAGATGGTAGCCTATGCATTCACTTAATTGCAGAGAGAAATCTGTAGTTCAGGGACGTGGGCTAATTCGTGTTAGATGACGCCGCCGGTTAAACGGCTTGTCGCTCATGCGCTTGTGCCGCACATCAATCAAACTAAATGCTGCTTTGTTTGAACGACAAATCACTTCATGGCTATATTGTTTACTTATATCACCTTCCGCCCGTGCACTCGCTTGCTTCTGTCTTCTCACCCTTGCCACAGATTAATGTGTTTGACAAGCCACTGAGCAAGAAAATGCATTAATTGCTACTCAAAGCAGAGCGCTATCTTGGGAGCTCTTGTTCAGAAAATAAGCATTTTTCCTTTTCTTTTTTCCTCTCGGAGTCAACATGTGCTGCTGAACACAGCCGGAGTTGGATCAGAAAGCCTGGTTTTTGGGGGACTTTGCGTATGGGCGCATGGCCTGCTCAGAAAGCAACAGTGATTTGACGAAGGCCTCATCAGTGAAATGGCATGATGATTCAGCTTGCTGTGGACGCCGAACAAAAGCTGCTCTGCCTAAATCTGAAGTCTTGTTCCACATGATGAGCGTTCGGGTTCGTTTTATCCTCGTTGCATTATGATCCTGGCGGTCTGGACACGTGCCTTTTACAATTTGCCTTCCTTTTCTTCAGTTAGTAAGTCTAAAGTTAAACAGGAATCCTGACGTCTACAAAGAACAAGGGATGTTTTTACAACTCATAAATGCTGCAGCTCTTGATCCCGCATTGATTTCAGACGACAGAACTGTTATAGAAAAACTCAGTGGACCTTTTGATCTGCACTGTACTTCGCTCACTAGTGTAAATACATGCTGCATACTCTCTAGCGGCCTTGAAGTTGAATGAAATGACATTATTTTCTTTTTCTTTTATTGTTCTACTTCTAAGTAAACGCAAACGCTTTTACAGACCAGAAAGAAAGCCAGACCTGTTTAAATTTCACGAAACATACCCTGAGCTTGCGTCGCGAGTATGATTTGCATTCAGGCGCTTGCATAATGCAGTTCATCGTTGCTTTATGAAATGTGTCAATGCATCATTTTAAATGCAAACAAAAGTATGCAGTGCATACTCATGCATAAAAGTATATAGAGGACATTTGCATGAACTGACAACTTTTATGATCATTGTCTTAACTGAGAAACTTTGCTTTATGAAATGTGTCAAAGCATAATTTAAAATGCAAACAAGAGTATGCAGTGCATACTTTCATGCATGAAAGTATACAGAGGACATTTGCATGAACTGACACCTTTTATGATCCTTTTATATTATTCAGATGAATATTTTCATAATTGAGAAACTTGAACAGAAATTGGATTAAAATTGGATTTTGTGTTTAATGCACACACATTTGAAGATAGTTCTATTCCCATTTTTGTTTTTTATTATTACTACTTTTGTTCAGGAAGGATGCATTAAATGTATAAAAATTTACAGTAAAGAGTAAGAGAATAAAAAATAAATAAAAAATGTTATAATTAAAAAAATGTGTTCTTTTGAACGTTCTATTCATCACCATCAACGTCACAAATGTAGGTCTATATACTATAATATACTGTAAGTATATTAAGCATATTAAGTTATTATTAAGTAGCACAATGTTTTTAAGCACTAAATCAACATATTAGAATGATTACTATCATTACTGGCAGTTGTTTTCAAAGAATATTTCTCAGATATACAGTAGGTGTATCTTGCTTTTCTTCCTCCCTTTTTTTTGTTGCATGCTTTATCCTTGTTCAGTTGCCCCCCCCCCCCCCCCACTTATTTCATACATATACTTGAAATTAATGATTTTATTTCTTAGACTTTGTAGACCAGCTTGACTAGTTTAGCCATGATAACCACATGTACAAAAAAAAAAAAAGTATATGACGAGGATTTCAGATGGAAACATTGGTTCCTTTATGCCATTATGGTAAATATGCAAAATATGTGGTATTACCATAGTATCCTGGTACAAGCTGGTATTTAATTTTTAGTGTGCAAATATGTTGATTTTACTGTAAATGGTAATTTTTTTTGACTGTTTAAAACATAGGC
This sequence comes from Rutilus rutilus, assembly GCF_951802725.1. Classification (NCBI taxonomy): domain Eukaryota; kingdom Metazoa; phylum Chordata; class Actinopteri; order Cypriniformes; family Leuciscidae; genus Rutilus; species Rutilus rutilus. The sequence continues at coordinate 39,460,216 of NC_140217.1, read as the reverse complement.
ATGGCATGCCCATCAAATAATTACATTATTGAGACATAAGTATATTGATTATCAATACCCAATAGCTGCTATAATTTATCAATGGGTAGATAAATAGTACGTCAGATGAAAGTCTCCTGGACAGTCTCTCTGAAGATGCATATCCATTTGGCCATGAGGGCAAATATCAATCTCAGGGTATAATTACAGGAGGCAGAGCCAATAGAGAAGGGGATTATGGGAGATGAATGGAAGAAGTCTATGATATTAACTCTACTTTGCGTTTGCAGTGCCAGGTAGGGGACATGCAATTTCTGCTTTTCTGATTGATAATTTGAAAAGCCAGCTGAAAGTAAACAGGCGCTGTAATGGCGTTGGTAGATGTCCGGTGTTAATGAATGCATGGTCAGGTCTGGTTGTGTTAATTGCTGAGTGATGGGAAAGAGAGAGAGTCTATGGAGAGCGAGATCGATGCGAACGAGGCCTGTTGTTACTGGTCTGTCAAGAGTAGATAACTGGGCAATTTCTCCGGCGTGTTTAGGGAGTGTGTGTGCATGCGTGTGTTTGTGCAGGTGGGCACGTGCGCTGCATGGACATTCACTCGGTGGATGTGTGTGTGCAGGAGGAAACACACTCAAGTGTGTCGAGTAAGACGTCTAAAGCATCAGTACTTTTGGACTAATTGATGCTCGATACCCAGAAATATTGGTGCATGTCTGTGCGATAATCTTTTGATAATCAGTTTGAAAGAGTTTAAAAAGAACCAAATATTGTCATATGCTCATGAGTGTTGTTTAGTTTACTATTGCAGATGTGAATGTCCTATGTTTTGAGATTGCTTTTTGTAGTGTAATTAATTCAAGTTTTATTGAGTAACGGTCTGATATATGGGCTGATAGCGGCTGATAACCGTTCCTGCTTGACTGATCATCAGTAACACTAGCTCTCCCTATAGCATATTTGTGCATCTCAATATCTAATACTAAACATATTAGCATTTATCACATCATCAAATCACCATTACAATGACGACTAGTATTTTGATAATTTAGTATTTTATATTGAAACATTTGATAATACTGTTTAAATACATTAAAACTATACGTTTACTTTCTTTTTAAGTTCAGACGAGACCACTTTGGCAAGTTACTTGGGTTTATTAAACACAATTTATCTTTGGCGATATGATTCCTTAAGGGGGTTCTTGCTCCATAATTAATGACATACAGAGCTTTAGCATTACCCCCCCCCCCACCCCCCCATGGAACCATCAGCTTGAGTGATATACAGATGATTAAGACAGTTTAGTAATGTCTTTAAAGTAAAACATTGTTAACGTGTAGACGTGGCAGTAAATCCCGGGACGTCTATACTGTAGCTTGGCTATGAGGATGAATGTCTCTCAGCAATGATGTCTGTGACAGCTAGGACTTGGAAGCCTCTGCAATCTGAAACAAAGAAGACGACAGCCAGAAGGTGCACAGTAATATGCTTGAGACTTATAGTGGTGAGAGCAAGGGTTGTGAGCAGTTTGAGCATGCTTACCGAGCAGTGATGCCATGTGTATATACAGTATATATATATCTTCCCGGTCTAATAGGAGAATGGTAGTGGTTGGAGCGATTTGACAGCTGACTGCGGCCTATGCCTACATGGCCTGTCTGAGCTAATACCGCGCTCGATTTTGATCTTTTGCTCATTTTGCTGCTTAATTTTATTATTATATTACACGAAGCAGTGTTTCTGTTGAATATTATAAATATTAACTCATATTTATTTGGTATCACCATTCATATTTTTTTCAGATCACTGTCATTTGACCAAATGCCTTTATTAAATTCATATTTGTAAAGATTTGATACCACTGTTTAATATGTATACATATGTCCTTATTTTTTTTATAAAAAAACAAACAAACGTTTATTAATTTTTTTGTTGCTAATTTGCTTCTCTAAATTGATATTTAAATATAAACAATAGCTAATATTTTATTGCATAATGTGAATATTCATTTAAATATAATATTAATATGCATATTCATTTTGAACTTTTTTATTAGTTTTTTTTTGTATTTTATGTAAAAGTAAAGCCTTTACTGTATGTGTACTGCATTTTAAAGATATTGATATTGTGCATTATAGTGCATTATATCTCATCATAAATAATTGTAACCAAAGTTTTAAAGCATTATACTATTATACTATTTTCAAATTCCTTGTTGCATCTGCAATTGGTTGTTTGTCATGTGATTTAATGCATTATACTTTCTAAAGGTGTGTTCAATGAATAGATGAATATTGTAATGTATTATAACTGTGGTTAGAATTATTCATGAGTCCATACAATGCATTATAAGGTGCATTGCAAGGCATAATTAATGCATTAAAATGCTTTTATAATGCATTATATATAAAGGCTGTAAGTGAAGTATTACCATTTTTCAGTAGCATGTTAGTTCATTCTTTGATATTGCAATTATTCATGTGAATGGAGAGCTTTCAGCAGTATTGTATTGACAAGTATCGACAGACTCTTGTCCATCTGCTGTCTTCCAGCTCATGGCAGGAGAGTTCAGGTTGAAGGCAAGCAGAGCAGATGACAGTACTTGAAAGGTGATTGCGTGTTGTGGTTTAAAGCGTGCATGCGATATGACGAGTGTGTGTTTGTGCGTATGAACCCAAGACTGGTTGCAGATGACAGCTAAAAACAAAACAGGTCACCTCTCACGGGGAAACAAATCCTCTGCGGAGACACTTCAGCCCTGCGGTGCGAAAAACCTTTTAATGAATTCATTCAAAATGTTTATAGCGAAACATCTGACACCGTAAACTAGATCTCATTTCAGCACAAAGACAAGCCAGTTTTGTCAGGCTACGCTAGCTTTCTAACGCTACTGCAAAGAAAATACATCTCAGAGATCTAATTACATTAAGAAATAACCTTTATTAATTCATCTCTAGTGCATTTGCCACCTTTCTCTTATATTGTACCATATTAAAGTGGCAAAAGGGCACAGAAATAACAGGCTGAAAATGTCATAGTGTCCTTGTAGATTTTCTTTATGATAGCAGTCGTGTCGCCATCTAACTCTGATGGATTGCTTTAGTAAATGCTAAAACCTGTGCGCCTTCACCTTATGTTTCCAAAAAGTGTTCAAAAGTATGATGTTATGTGCCGCAGCTACATTGATAAAATGCAATGTTTATCATGATTACGTCTAAACTATATGGGCCCTATCTTGCACCCAGCGCAATTGACTTTGTACACCGGCGCATGTATCATTCCTATTTTGCACCCGACGCACAGCGGACTTTTCCCTCCACAGACGCACGTCTGTAAATTAGGGAATGAGCTTGCGCTCCCGGGGGCGGTTCAGCGAAAAGAGGAGGCGTGTTCCGGCGCAAACGTTCCCTGGTGCTATTTTGCAGTTTCAGAAAACAATTCCGCCACAGACCAGGAAAAACCTCGTCTAAAGTCAGTGTGTTTCCAGTGGCGCGTTCAGATGCTATTTTAAGGGCGCATGCTTGGCCATAATGTAGCGTGTGCACAACGCACATACACTTTGCTTCTCTCATCTACACAGACGCAGCAGTTCACATTTTTGCAAACCATTCATAATTACAAGGAAAAATATTACCACACAAGGGAAATCATTGTGGTGTCCATGAAGATGTGAAACAATAGGCATAAATCTAGCTTACACATTTACCCAAATTATCATACGCCTGTTTAACCGAAGCTAATTTGGCTGGGTTTCTCCATCCACAATGTCACTTCTCTGTGTTTTACGGCCCTGACGAGAACGTCGGTCTCCTCGGCTGTGAACCGCTCCTGGCAAATCCGCCGTTATAATAGCAATCCGCCATGGAACAAGCGCTCCTGCTCTTAAAGGGAATGTGAGATGACGCTCTGATTGGTTTATTTCACGTTACGCCCAAACCACACCTATGAGTAATGACGCTACTTCAGACCAACACATTTTAGATTTGCGTCGGGCGCAAGAGTCATTTATCCCGCCGGTATAATAGCAACAGCGCCCGAGATCCCGAGATCCGACCACAAAGTTACTTGCGTTTCACATTTGATACTTGCGTTTCAGGTCGTTAAAACAGGGCCCTATGTCTGTTCGCACTGTTCACACGTATTCTGGACAAGAAGAGCCGCCTGACTGCCATGTAAAGCAACCTTCTTTCAAATATTTGATACTACTAACCTGGATAACTTATATAGCGCTTTATTCAACACTGATTGTTTTCAAAGCAGCTTCACAGTAATAAACAGGAAAATAACAGAATCAGTGATGCAAACTTCATCAAATATAATTATGATGTAAAACAGCTCTAAAAAGAAAATAGTGTCGTCGTTATTCGGCTTAATTCAGTTTAATGTTGATTCAGTTTAGTTCAATAACTGTGTGAAGTTAATTATGAAACGAGTTCAATTCAGCTAAGCAGCTCTACAGAAGACAATAGTGGCGTTATTCAGCTTAATGTTGATTCAATTCAGGTGTTGATGTTGCAAAATTAGAGAAATGGATGATGGAAGACAGTAATGTCATTATTCAGCTCAATTCAGTTCTAGTTTTGCTCTCATCCAATAGTGTCAGTGTAGTCAAATCGATGATATAACTCAGTAACTAGATAATACTGAATGTCTTAGTAATAGTTATTCCTCAGAAGTGTTCACTGTTTCAGTCCTGTGAGTTTAAGCATTTTGTTTTTTTTCCAGTTGAGCCTCAATATCCACTGTTAAAACAAACAAAAAAACAACATGTCTCAGTCCCGTGGAGTTTTAGAACCTCTTATAAATCAAAAAGTTTCCATTAAAGATCCAACATTTCCCCTCAACAGTTGTCGGCTAAATGGAAAAAACCCGTCAGTGTCCCGGCTTTCTTGTTTTTATAGATCCCGGGTCTCGTCTTTGCTAATGGCATGCTGTCGCGAAGCCCATAGCGCCTTAGTATGTACGATCGAACGGCTCTTAAAAGGATCTCAAATAAATATATGTCCGGTTGATTCACTGAAAGGCAGGAGACCCCATTGATCTGCTGCTGTTTGTCTGTCAGGGAACGTTGAAGCACAGAAATGATGTCCTTGGATTGATTTGAGAGATGGAGTCAAAATATGTACGGCACAGTCGAAGTCATCTTTATTACAGGGTTTCAGAAAGCGATGACTGCTGTCATTAGCTGAAAATGGATCCTGCGGCGTGCCGAGGTTTGCGACTTTTGGCAGGCTGTCATTTGTGCGCATTTTGCAAGGGTTATTTTCATTTTCGTTTTATTTTACTGTAATTTCCTGTTAAAATGCAGGAGAAACCAGGTTAAAAGTTCTTGCATGAGGCATTGCACAAAACAAGCAAACAAACCCCAAATTCTTGGGGATGGAATAAAAATGTCACTTTCGAAAAGGCAAAATGAATCAAATGATCTCACCGCACACCACCGACTGTCATCCGTAGCTTTTATTGGCTGCCGTCTCTGAAAAGCAAGTGGTAAACACTCCATCAATGAGAGGAGAGGAGCATGATTAACAAATATCTCTCTCAACACTTGCTCCTGCGAAGAGAGATTTTGTCTCATAAGCCCTTCAATCATTTCCTAAAAAAACAATAATATTTGTTTCTCTCTCCGGCTGATTTCACCAGTGTGCATGAGATGGAAAGAGCTTGTAATATTAGTGGCGGCAACCTCTCAGAGGAAACATTTCATTGCTCAGAGTTTGTTCTTGTATACCTCAGTAGACTCACTGTAGCTGCTTCATTTAAATATTAACTTTGTCTCGGTTGTTTCTCATAAAATTCTGTTGGAGTGTAATTTTCAGCATCCTAATCAATGCATGATCATTTAGGGTTTTGTCATAACCAGCCAAGACTGAGCAACTAACATCAGGACATTTTGTTGGTCATTTAATTTTTTAATTCTATTGTTGTCACCCCATCACTACTGATGCACTTTTCAAAATGATATGATTATAAGTCTTTCAGAATATGCACAAAAACATTTGATGTTGCTTTCTCGTACCTGATTTTGAGGCTGAATGTATTTACTCTAATTCTGCTGTTTCTGTCAAAATATACAGCTTTCAACAGCCTGTGATTTTCTGGTCTTTTAAAGCTGGTTTAGCAGATCTACCAAACCCAAAAGAGTTTGATTGAATGCTCAACATCAGTAAGCCTGTCAGTAAAAAATGTGGTAAAGTGTTTTCTTCTTCCTCTGAAAAGATTATATTTATTTAGCTATCTAGCAAAAAATAAAGGTTCTTTATTGGCATTGATGGTTCCACAAAGAAAAATAGTCTTTAGATTTTTACACTATGAAAAAACTGTTCAAAAAACCTTTTAAGAGCGTATGCATGATGACATGGTTAGTTGCGTTTTAGTTGATTTTTATTCGTTTTTCCCCCCTGCATAAATGCATTGATGTAAATGCTCTCCGAGATTCATCTAAATAGATTCGTGACCTGTTGATTTTTGAGTTGTGACTCTAAAGGCAACGCGTTAGAGGTTGCTGGTGTAGTTTGAGGAGCATCTGAAATATTAAAGAGAGACAGCGTCTGTGATCATCCTTCACTACAGATTCTTTTAGTTCTGTCTCGTCATTCTCAATGCTTTGAACCTCTCAAATAAGAGTGAAGGAAACGGCACTCAAAGCCTGGCTGATCAGGTCAGAGAGACCTCACGGTGTGATGGAGCGATCCGCTCTGTGAAACCTTCAGCGAGAGATGCAATGCAACTGTGGCGCTCTGTGTTAACTAGCACTGCGAGCTTGAGACAGAACAGGTAACTTATCTGACTAGCGGCCACTGGGGGTGTCAATTAATCGTGATTATACAATAACACAAATAAAAAGGTATGCAATTAATCATGCCACTGACATGTACTGTATGTAAACAGGGAATTTTCCTAGAATGCATGGCAAGACAATCTTTTCCTTTTAAACTCTTTCCCCGCCATTGACGGAAATTTTCCGGCTTTCTGTGTTTTCATTGTTATACGGTAGGGGGCGCTATTACACATCTTCTGAAAGGGCACAGAACCTCCTGATTAAAGGAACACGCCGACTTTTTGGGACTTTAGCTTATTCACTGAATCCCCCAGAGTTAGATAAGTCCATACATACCCTTCTCATCTCCGTGCGTGCCGTAACTCTGTCTGACGCACCCACCGCTAGCCTAGCTTAGCACAAAGACTGGAGGTAAACTAGGCTCCAGCTAGCATACTGCTCCCAATAAGTGACAAAATAACGCCAACATTTTCCTATTTACATGTTGTGATTTGTATAGTCACAGCGTGTACAAATAACAAGGTCACATGAGACTCACATTGTCACTTATTGGGAGCAGTATGCTAGCTGGAGCCATTTACCTCCAGTCTTTGTGCTAAGCTAGGCTAGCGGTGGGTGCGTCAGACAGAGTTACGGCACGCACGGAGATGAGAAGGGTATGTATGGACTTATCTAACTTTGGGGGATACGGTGAATAAGATAAAGTCCCAAAAAGTCGGCATGTTCCTTTAAAAGACAGGCGAAGAAGAAGCAGAAACAAGCGATATCATATGTAAGCAAAGTAAAATAACGCGATCATCAAAATGAAACGGTATATAAATCAAAACTGCCCTAATGTTACTGAATGAAATGTCGACCCAGGACGAACTATAGCACTGTGCAAGCATTAGGGGTGTTGATGGACTCGATTTACTCCATCTATGTTTTGATCATCGTTCTGAATGCTATCCGAAACACGTTTTTCTCAGCTTTTTGCTCAAAATGTTGCTTTTTTTTTATGAAACTTACCCACAATCAAGTGTTGATAAACAAATAATGCATTAAGCTAGAATAAAACTTAGAAAAAAAAGAAAGAAAAAAAAAACACGCCGGAAGGGAAAGTGTCAAGTCCTTGGTTCCTGGCCAGAATGAATTGCAGTGAATTATTCAGTTATACGTGTATAATTCAGCTTTGTAATGCTAGTGGGGCAGCAAAATGACATACTTTATGATTAAACATTTAATTAAAGGGATAGTTCTCCCAAATATGAAGTCGTTGCGAACATGTATGACTTGCTTTATTCTGCAGAGCACAAAAGTAGACATTATGAAGAATGTTGGAAACCAAACAATATGGTTGTAGACATGTATCACAATGTCCTCTTATAACAACATAAAGGTGAATAAATGATGACTTTTTGATGATTTTCCATCTCAATAATCTCACAAGTTAACTTCAGCCGTTGTACACAAGACAAAGTATTATTTTCTCACTCGTATAAACCATCATATTTTCATTAAATAAGCTGCACAAAACAGAAACCATACAAACACAGACGTCTGCTGTGAATCTGTGCGCCGGCCTTCATGCGCCATTGCATCTTCCCATAATGACCAAATAGTCCACAAAGCACAGAAGAGCCTCACCAAATGAGAAATCAATAATGTCAATAAGAACGCATTAAGATGGGCAGCCGCTCTTGAGTGTCCAATCCTAGCTGTGGTCAATCCTCCATTTCTCAGCTCAAAATGTTTTTTAAAAATACGTCTGCACCATTAGTGCTATTTTTAGGGAGTGACTCTTGATGATTCTGTGTCGGGATCTCATCAAACATTGCAGCGATGTTCTCTCGCTAGTATTAGTGCTGCAGACGTGGACGTCCAGCCTTTGTTGTGTTCTGCCTCATTTGTTCCAGGCCAGTGACAACGATTCCCCATAACTGTGATCCACTCCAGCACACACACACACACACAAACACACTGTTGTTTTTAGATCTAGCTCTTGCTTCTGGAAAGATCAGTATGACCCCAAGGGTTTGTTCATCCAACACAATGAAGGTTCTTTCATCATTTAATGTTAAAACTGAGCTCTAAAAGCAGTGCAAAAGTAGTTAACATGACTTGTGTCCAATTTTCCAAGTCTTCAGAAGTCACATGTGTAAGAAACAGACCTAAATTTAAGGTGTGCTTTGCTAAAAAAAATCTCCTAGCTCTTAAAAGTGATGTATGCCTCATATCCCTGCAGTATAACTTCAGAAGACTTGGAATATAACACGGATCGACTACTTTTATGAAACATTTATAGTGCAATTTTGTTATTTTTGGAGCTTGACAGCTCCTGGATGAATAATATCCATAAAATAGGGATGGATCACGATGGTCGACTAGTCATCCAGTAGCCGACACTTCAATTAGTAAATTGACTTGTTCATGTGATATACACTATCGTTCAAAATGGTGGTTTTGAAAGAAGCTTCTTCTGCTCACCAAGGCCACCAATTTTAAAAAGCTGTTTTCTATGTGAATATATTGTAAAATGTAATGTATTCATGTGATCAAAGCTGAATTTTCAGCATCATATCCTTCAGAAATCATTCTAATATGCTTATTTGCTGCTCAGGGAACATTTCTGATTATTATCAACAGTTGCTGTTTCATATTTTTGTGGAAACCATGATGGAAGTAATAATTGATAATGAATAAAAGTAATATTTTCTTTTAGAAAAAGCAAACGCCAGTAAATTGACTAGTGCAAACCTTAGTAAATCACCTTGCATGATTCATTTAAATGCTCTCCTCTCATACATTTTGCGTCTGAAAGGGAAACTCCTACATATGCATATGCAATAAGATCAGCCGCAAAAATGACCCTAGTTTTCACTGCATGTCTTTAGTAAATCCTGACAATAGTTGTTTAACTATCTGGCCCTTAGTTTTCAGTATTTTAGTGGTGATACTTTAATTAGTCTGCTCAGGTTGTCTTTAGCTGAGACAAATTGCACCATAACACTCTTGCATCTTTAAATTATCCCTGTTTAAAGCACTGTAGCTTTGTCTCTTATTCTGTGCTTTATCACCTTTAATTTATAGATCATTCAAGAACTGTAACAGTCATCCTTTATTTCGATGGTCCACTTTAGACATTCTACTAACTATAGGTAACTTTGCAACTAACACTCTCAGAAAATAAGGTACAAAAGCTGTCACTGGGACAGTACCCTTCAAAAGGGTTCTAATACGTAACATTTAGGTACTAATATGTACACGTTTGGTACCAATATGTACACGTTTGGTACCAATATGTACATGTTTGGTACCAATATGTACCTTTGAGGGACTTATATGCACTCTTTAGGTACAAAGGTGTACCTTTTGAAAAGGTACTGCCACAGTGACAGCTTTTGTACCTTTTTTTTCTGAGATTTCAGTCATTAGAGTATTAGTAAGTAGACTGTCTGCTTAATATCTGCTAACACTTTATTTTGATGCTCCACCAACAGACCTTCTATTGACTATAAGTACATTTGCATCTACATATCAACTTATTCTACAAACCCGAACCTAACAGTAGGGTAGAGTGGGGGAAAACGCCCCCCTGGGGTAAAACGCCCCCCACCTGTTTTTCCCAAAATGATCACTAAAAGTAGTCGAGATACATTTTTACTGTTGCTATGCACTACGTTGATAACGGGGATATACAAATCTCTATGGAGAAGCTGACACCAGCGACACATTTGAAGAGAAGAGGATTACAGGGTAAATGCTATAATTTTCATTAGTAAACAAGTGTTTAATACAATATTGTTCTGCAGGATATCGCAGTGATGTATGATAGATGAATAGTGAAGTCTGTAGTTTGAGATCATATGGTATTTATAAGGAATATAATTATATTAAAAAAATTAAACATTTTTTTTTAAAGTCATAGCTTGTGGGGTAAAACGGGGTAAAACGCCCCCCCCCCCCTGGGGGCATAGTTTCTCTCTATCATAATTACTATAATAAAATATTTATGTCTATCAAATCCTTTGTTTTACACTTAATGCAGTATAACTAGGTGGTAAAATCTAAATATTTGAACAAAACATGAAAAAATTACCTCAAGTGAGCATTAACTAGCTAGCTTGCTAGCAAAGTTAGCTCACTGATGGAAGGTAGTTAAATTTGGCTATTTTGGACATTGCTGAAATAAATATTAATATATATACATGTTGATACATTACTTGCCTTTTACTTTTAGAGATTAAAAACTATTGTCTGTTAATTTTGCTGTTGATCTATGAAGCAAACTGGTTGGTAAGAAAGGGGGCATTTTACCCCACCTTGGGGGGCGTTTTACCCCACTGCTGGGGCAAAACGCCCCCTTTGTACAAAAATATTTTCAGTGAAAATACTAATTAATTATGACGGCTGAGCAATTTTAATATTTGGTGAATAACTCCTGCCATAGTCACTCAAAACCGGGATGGCAATTCTAGTCACATTTATGTTTTGTTTCACTGTAATGTCACATTTTCCTTAAGGGGGGCGTTTCCCCCCACTCTACCCTACTAATACTCTAATGACTGCTAGTTGACATGTAGTAGCAAAGTTACTTATAGTTAGTAGAATGTCTAAAGTTGAAATAAAGTGTGACTCTCAGCATAGCCGTGATTTATACTACAATGGCAGTTTTGCAGTATATGAAGAAGCAAATGCCGTGATACAGTCTTTGCCTCGACTCTCCGAGGATCTCTCTCCGAGGAATCCTTTTCAGAACATTTGCTCATTAAATCTAATTTGTAAGGCAAGCATTTGAGGTATAATTCCATACTGTTACCTCCCAAACTAATGAAATGATTCAATACTGCAGCGTAAAACCCGTCGCAGAGAGCACGGGAGGTGCACTTGCTATTCTGAGAACGTTAGATATAATGAGCCAAAGCGATCAATGGCCCTAAGGTTATGTACTGAGCAATTATCATTTGCCAAGCTAAACTGCATTCGTGTCAAAAACATTTTGGTCTAAGGAAAGTCTGTGGTATTTCCACACGTGACTTGAGTCACAAGAGATATCGCCGGCATTACTGCGGAAACATGAAAGGTGTTCTCTGAGGGTTTGATTTAAGTTCTATTTCACCGGCATGACAATAGCACTGGGTTGGTTGTAAAGGAAGGCTATTGCTGAATGAGACACTTTTGCGTTGGAGAGCTGACACAGTTTCCTAGTCCTCAGATGCCTCGGTATCTCCTGAACTATAGGCTAAAAAAGCTTTGAAATGTTTATGTGTTATTCGTGAGATGAGGGGCTGATAGCATTTGTTGCTTTTACACCACAAGGCCTAATGCACGGGTGTTTGCTTTCATGAATACGACTTGTTATTCATTGAAAATCTTCTGTGACGGCCTTTCATCTCTAAATCCTGCAATGCATTTTAGACTATGATATATGAGAGAACCAATGGCATTTGGCCTCAGACGTCTATGTTTCCAAGAGGTACGTCCCGACCCTTAACAATGTAAATAAAATAAAATTAAATATTGTCCGTCTCTTCTAGTTTGCATCTCTGCAATGGTTTGCAGGATGGAGAGCAGCTTCTTTTTTTAATTGAAAGATTTGCTGATACTTTTATTGTAGTTGCAATATCTCTGGTTGCCATGACAAACTTGACTTGCTTACTGGTTCTCTCTGTCTCTTCTCTTATGAATTTAGAAATGCCCAAAAGTGATGAGCTGAAAGAAGTCAGTCCATTTCTTTGTGCATGTGAGGAGTTTTCTTATATATATATATATATATATATATAAAAGAAAACTCCTCACATGCACAAAGATATATATATATATATATATATATATATCAACATGTACACTACTGTTTAAAAGTTTGGCACATGATACTTCAGAAATCATTCTAATATGCTGATTTGATGCTCAAGAAACGTTTCTGATTATCAATGTTGAAAACAGTTGTGCTGCTTCAGAGTTTTGTGAAACCTGTGATACATTGTTTTCCAGAATTCCTTGATGAATAGACATAAAAAATGTATGCATTTATTTGAAATATTAATATTTTGTAGCACCATAAATGTCTGAAATCTCATTTATATCATTCACAGCTGCATGTTCTGGTGCTTGTTTAATAGGAAAAATAATAAATCCTGCAATGTTGTAATTGCATTAAGCATTTTAGCTAAATAAACACTTTCTGTGCGCACTTGCTAAGGCTCTTGTTTTGGGTAATTCACTCAAACTCTGTTTAAATACGTGAAACCATAAGTCAGAAATGTTCGAGCCCAAGCAGAATAAACGCTGCAGTTATGCAGATGTGATTATGGATATGTGGTTTTTACTCTTCAATCCCAGGAGGCAAGCCGTGCATGCTGATGCTAATAGCGCTAGAACAGCAGCCAGCTTTAGCCTCAATAGGCTAATTGTCTTCTGGTGACAGTGGAAACGTCTCAGCGTCCCGTCTCACGATGAGAGGCTGGTCGTGTGACTAGAAAGGCTCATTCTGGCTCGTCAATCGTAAATTCGTCAATCTCACTTTGTTGGTCTGAAAGCGTCTGGACCATTGAATGGCCTCGGGTAGATATCGTTTTTTTTTTCCTCCAAGTCTGTCAGTGCAGTGGTTAAACCTATAGCGCACTGTCCGGTTTGTCAATAAAAGTTTGGTTTGCATGAACGAAGAGGCAGCGAACACACGACACGCTTCTTTACAGCTGTTTTCCGTGCCTTGTCAGACTGAATAGACTCGGCCTTTCATACTGTCAGAGAAATTTGCAAATGCATTTCTGAGCTCTGCTGGCAGAGTTTGCTTTTACAGCTCAAGGTCTTATGCCGCCACACAGCTGTTATAGTGGCTGCAAGAGTGTGTAGAATATTGTTACACGCAGAAAACATCAGTTAGCCGACAATTTGGCACATATTGACAGTGAATATGTCTGCATGTTCAACATTACGTCTCCCGGCAATTTATATCCACTGCAAGGACTTGTTTAAGTTGATTATATGTTGTTTGGTTGGTAATATTTATCATCCAAGTTCTCACAACGCTTATAGTAGTGACAAAGTTCGTGCATGCAGTGTTTATGTTGGTTTCCCACAACCAATAGGCTTGTTCGACATGTAGATTTAAAGGAATAGTTCAATCAGAGATTATGTCTTCATATACTCATTTTTGAAGTCTTTGCATAACAACGTTTTTCCTTCCGTGTTTAAAGGGGTCGTGACATGAGAAATCAAGTTTGCCTTGATCTTTTGACATATAAGAGGTCTTTGTACCATTAAAACATCCTGCAAGTTCCAGTGCCTAAAACATCCTCCTCATTATAAACAAAGCATTTATTTAATCAAGCTCCAAAAATGGCTTGTTTGATATTGCGTATACACGTCAAAATACATATGAATGCCTTTAGAGGATTTTATGTTTGTTCGGAGCATTTGACTGCTGATTGTTTTATTTGATTTAGTGATTTACTTATTAGTTATTTATCAAATCTTGTTCTGTCTTGTATCAGATCTGTTTTTAATTTAGCAGATGCTTTTATTCAAAGTGACTTAGAAATGAGGAACATTACAAGCAGTTTGTCATAATAGTTAACCATATTTATATAGTTATACAGTACCAGTCAAAAGTTTGGAAACACTACTATTTTTAATGCTTTTGAAAGAAGTCTCTTATGCTCATCAAGCCTGCAGTTAAAAAAACAAAAAAACAAAACAAAAAAAAAACAGTAATATTATGAAATATTATTACAATTTAAAATAATGGTTCTCTTTTTTAATATACTTTAAAATGTAATTTATTTTTGTGATGCAAAGCTGAATTTTCATCAGCAAGTACTCCAGTCTTTGGTGTCTTATGATCCTTCAGAAATCATTCTAATATGCTGATTTATGATCAATGTTGGAAACAGTTGTGCTGCTTAATATTTTTTTTATAACCTGAGATACTTTTTTCAGGATTATTTGATGAATAAAAAGTTAAAAAGAACTGTATTTATTTAGAATAGAAATCTTTTGTAACAATATACACTACCGTTCAAAAGTTTGGGAACAATAATTTTTTTTTTTTAAAGAAATTAGTACTTTAATTCAACAAGAATGTGTTAAATTGATAAAAGGTGATGGTAACGATTTATATTGTTAGAAATGTTTTTATTTTGAATAAATGCTGTTTTTATGAATAAATGCTGTTAACGTTTTACTCATCAATGAATCCTGAAAAAAGTATTCCAAAAAAATATATTAAACAGCACAACTGTTTCCATCATTGATAATAACTGAGTATCAAATCATCATATTAGAATGATTTCTGAAGGATCATAAGACACCAAAGACTGGAGTACTTGCTGATGAAAATTCAGCTTTGCATCACAAAAATAAATTACATTTTAAAGTATATTAAAAAAAGAGAACCATTATTTTAAATTGTAATAATATTTCATAATATTACTGTTTTTTTTTTTTTTTTTTAACTGCAGGCTTGATGAGCATAAGAGACTTCTTGCAAAAGCATTAAAAATAGTAGTGTTTCCAAACTTTTGACTGGTACTGTATATCAGTTTTCCTAACACAATGTTTTCAAAAGACTTGACATATATCGTATGGATTATTGTTATGCTGCTTTTATTGTGTTTTTATCCTTATTGGTGCTTGCCAGACATTATTACAAACTGTCGTTGTATGGAAAAGCATTGCACGAGCATTCTTCAGAATGTCTGCATTTACAGGAGATGGGTTTGAAAAGAAGGAGAGTAAATACTCTTTATTTCTGGGTGAACTATTGTTCCTCTAATATGCAAAGAATGAAACGTAAGGCTAGATATAAAATCTGACTTTGCTTGTGAGCTGAAGCATCTTTATTGCGGCACATCCATACGTATACGTGCGAACTAGCAGAGGAAGGTGTTTTAAGAAAGATCTTCAAATCAGGCTTCCTCATTTAAATTTCCTTTCCTCCCCCCATGTTCCTTGAGCTTCTATCTTCAAACCAATCTCCTTATGTAAATTGGATCTGATCTAATATATATAAAAAGAGACCAGGAGAGTACAGTACCCTCTCATTTTCCTGTTATTCTCACGGCAAGGCGCTTCTCTGGAACATTCTCTCTCCTTGCCATGTAGTCGCATTCATCTTTTACCCGTTGTGGTCTTTCGGCTTTTGCTTAATCCTCCGCCGTCTTCTGAAAGGTATTCGGGGAATTTGTTTTCTCTTTTCACCATTGCATTTCTTTCTTTTGGTAAATAATGCTACTTCATCCCGCCGACTGTAAGAAAGTGCCTCATAATAATCAAACCGTGTTTGAAGTTTGAAAGTTTGGATTCTCTTGGCCTTTCACATCACTTTGGTGTTCTCTGCTAATATGGCACGCGCAAAATTGTGTGGCTGATGTGTTTTTGCTGCTCGGGTTTCACTCTACAGCACTGTGTGTTTCTGTTGCTTTCGCCTAAAGTGACATTGTGAAAGGACAAGTATTGCTAAGTAAGTGCTCTGAATAAAAGCTGAGTGATAGGCTTTAGTTTTCAAAGCTGACTTTTGAAGTGCTGTACACTGGAGAATGAATTTCTGGGGGTTTGAAGAAAAAGTGTGGAGGTCTTTGTTGAAGGACTTCTGTGGAAGTCTCAGAAACGTATTTCTTGCTTTAATATGTTTTCTATTCAAACTCTCAAAGTCAGTGGAGCTACTGTAAAGTGGATTCAAAAGTCTTAATCTAACCAGCTTGTTTGTTCAATGGAGACATTTCAATGCTATAATACAACAACTGTTGAGGGGAAGGGATACTGAAATTAAAATATTTATAAATTCACCTTAAAGAGCCCGAAGAAGAAACTCTTTAAGATTAGCAAACCATTAGAAACATAAATTGAAACCCGAGTTCAATTGAGCGAATAAATAGGTTGGAGGCGTTCGCTACGTTCTGTCTCTGGAGAATCTGATTAGTTAGATTAGTTTGGTTTTATCAGTAGGTTTTTGGCAGAGGATGGTTTTAATATTACCCAGTGTCGATTTTTTTGCAGTATTGTGAATGTTTCTGTATCATTGGCACTATCAGACAAAAAAAAAAAAAAGAAAAGAAGAAAAGAAAAACCTTCAGCCCTGGTCAGATAAAGCAATGAGTCACCAGAGCTGTGTTTTACAGTGATTTTAATACGGGTAAAGGGTGTTCTAAACATGTCCGTAAACCCTTGTAACTGTGGTAAAATCACTTTCTTGACTTGCTTTTAGAAATCAATGGGCAACTATAATGTGATTTATAAGATGTCTGTCACATTCACCACCTTCTTCACCGTCTGTCTCTGCACTACATTACCCAGGATCCTCTTTGGCGCACCTGCAGACCTGCACTCACTCTCCCCTGAGTAATTATCATCACCACCTGCACCTCGTCATCTCACCCCTTTATATTCAGCACTCACCGTTGTCTTTTAATAAGACTCATCTCGCTACTCACCATGATACCATCCTCATCCTCATCCTCATCCTCATCCTCATCCTCATCCTCATCCTCATCCTCATCCTCATCCTCATCCTCATCCTCATCCTCATCCTCATCCTCATCCTCATCCTCATCCTCATCCTCAGTCCTCCGTCTATCTCCAGTCCTCCGTCTATCTCCAGTCATCAGCCATCATCTACCTGCATCAGTATTATCCTTCAGTTAAGTTCCAGTATCCTTCTGCTGGTTTTCAACTCACCTACTTAACACCTGGTTCCGTGCTTCTGTCTATAATAAAGATTATTGTCACTCACATCTCGTCTGAACCTGTTAATTCAAATAGATTTGTTTATTTATACATAATAAAAAAAATAAAAATAAAAAAACCTGACACCAAATCTGACACCAAATTTTGATGGGTTGAACTGACTATACTGTATTATTTTCTTATTTTTACACATGCATGTAATGCATGTTTTATTTATATGAATAATAATAACGATGATTATAGTTAATAATAAAAAATATCAACAAACAATTCTTATTAATTTATAAAAACATTTATACAATATGATTAACTATCTGCATTACTTTGGCACAAGTTTGTTTATTTATAATAATAATAATAATGAAGATGATAGCTAAAAATAATTCATAACAAACAATTATTATGAATTATTATTTTTATGCACATTAATGTTTATTGATTACACATTAAATTAATGATCAGCATTACTTTGACTTTTAGTTTAGTTTTGATTTTGATTTATTTTTATAATTATTTCAATACTTATTTTATTTATTATTCATAACAGTGGTATATTATTTTAAAATAAATAAATAAATAAATAAAACTATTTTTATTTTATAATACATTTAAAAATAAGAATTTTCACTTGGGAGTCATGAAACATATTTCTCTGTCATATAACTAATGTTAAATCTGTGGTAAAATTGCTGTCTGTCTGTTTGTAAGGCCATGTTGGTAGTTAAAGTAAAAAACAACTGAAGAATCATAGAGGCAACCAGAAAATAAGAACAATGAATATTCAGGAGTCAGTTGCCATGAGCGACCCCTCCGCAAACCTTCAGAGGCTCAGACAGACTGAATGTGAAATGCAGAGGAGATGGACGGCTAAAAAGAAGAGTCTTTGAGACGTAGAGAAGGGAGCGGGAGGGTTGTTGGGGTGTGTATGTGTGAGTAAAGCTGAAGAAGGCCTCGGCCGAAGGGTTGTATGGTGAGTGTTTATCCCTCGCTGCAGCTGCTTTCTGAAGCATCACCTCAGGAAGAGACATTAAAGCACGCTGATCTCCTAATACACACACACACACACCGTGGGGTCGTGCACGGATGCTATCGTCTTCGAGCAGACAATCCTGCCCTCCGGTTCTTCAGTTACAGCTCTGATTAAGAGATTAAAATCACTTCTAAATCGGTGTTTTATTGTGCCAGTGCACATCTTTCTCAACCTCTCTACCGGCTGGCCGGGAGTTTGCCCTCTTTTCATGAGCCGCCCTGATTTCTGCAGCTTTGCATGGAAAATCTGTTTACATGGTGCCGCTACAACACTTTTCTTTAATTTCGTCTGTGAATCAAAAAAGTTTGGACTTTATAATTCTTGTGTTCCAGTTCCAGATGCCATTTTAAAGAATGTACTCTTTTCCATATAGCGAAGCACTGGAAACTACATCTGAAGCTGTTAGAGCCAAAGTACTGGACATCATAGCTCTCAAATGCCATTCACAATCTTGGCACGGCTTATTTAAAGAGGAAGGACCTGTAAATAATTTCATTTAAGTATATTATTCTTATAGAAAATCTTTTTTTCTAACTGGAGGCGTTAGAAGTTAAACCAAAGTCTGAAGTTATTAGACTTCATGTGTGTGTCTGTTAAACAGCCAGATGCTGTGAATGCTCGTACTTTTGCCTAAGAACCAGATGCTTTTATCAAAAGAAACTCAATGCTGCCTCCAAGCAACCACCTTAAAACACTTTTTTTCCGTTTGCTGAGATTTTTATCCTTATTAAATCCACCTCATAAAGTTGTTCACTGATCACAACTCAAATGTGCTTCATGCTTTTCGTCGGCTGCAAACCTGCAATGTGTTTACACTGGCTAAATGGCGTTATTTGGGTGCTTATTTGAGTATGTAACAGTGCAGTTAGGAACCTCTCTCATTCTGTAATGCTGTGCGTTTTGGAAAAATCTCTAGTGAATCTTGTCTGTAGTCTGTTATACTGATGTCTCTGAAATGGAACGGGATGCGAAGTCAGCGAAGTGGAGGCTTGAAGCACAATACTTACTGACACTTACCTGTAGTAAAGCTTGCAAATCACTTTCAAAGCACACACACATTTCATGCATGCCTGTGTGT
Organism: Rutilus rutilus; assembly: GCF_951802725.1. NCBI lineage: Eukaryota > Metazoa > Chordata > Actinopteri > Cypriniformes > Leuciscidae > Rutilus > Rutilus rutilus. Next base: position 39,440,680 of record NC_140217.1, on the reverse strand, counting down.
GTATGATCTGTGTGCATTTGGATAAGAACGAAAAACCTTAAACTGCGTAAATGTGATGCATTTTAGAGTGCAATGAGAACTAATATTAGGCAAGACTTTATTATAATCATTGTAAATTGATTTGATAGTGAAAATTGGCCGTTCTGCTTCAAAATAGAGACCTGAATGTTATTTGAATTCGGCTATTGCTTGTTATTGTGCAGTGGACCCACAAAGGTTTAGGTTATGTCAAGGAAAAGTAGAGCAAATTATTTATATGCTAATGAAACATTACTAACACGTTTTCATTTCCTTTATAATAACGTGCAGTGATGAATCATTCACAATAAGAGCAGTCTTTAGAAGTAAATAGGGTCATTAATGATTTCATGTCGACTTAAACTGTGAATGTTGTTCCTCACTTTTTTATTGTCTTTGTCATTTCACAGATTTCTGCTCTGTTCACTGCAGCGGCGTGTTCCTCATGTAAATAGCTAGCATTACATGCATCAGAAGGTTATTTGTTTCCCTTTCTGAATGCCAGATATGCATGGAATTGAGAAACTCACACACGGCACAGAATGCGGATTTCCTTTCTTTCCCAAATAATCAGGCCTGATAAGTGATGCACGTTTCCTTTTCTAAACGACTCAGCTTACAAAACATGCAATAAGACACTTGTTTTGTTAGTGCCATGCTGAGATGGGTAACACATTACAATAAGGTCCTATTAGTTAATGCATTAACTAATATGAATGTGCCCCTATTATTATTATTTTTGTGAATGTAAAAGGTCTGCAAAGTTTCAAAGATCAAAGGGCACGATAAATGGAGTTATTATCTCTCTAAAAAAAAAAAAGAAGCGATTTTGAACTCTGAAACGAGTCATCAATACCAGTCTCACTTCTTGCTCAAACCTAGGTAGGTTTGGAACAAATTTGCATAATGCCAGCCTGTGGTCTTCATTGGTTGCTGTGGACAACATCTACTTTACTCCGCCCTCAAACACTGTTGTATCTGAGACTGGAAGAGTTTGGTTCATGTTGTTCATGTCAAGAAGACGCTGTTTTCTGCTGCTGCAAATCCACTGTGATGCACTTCCAAAGGATGAGATTGATACAGTTAAACCAACACCATTGTTACTGTTCGTATAGCGCTGTGTTTCAGTGCTGAGGAAGATCCAGAGTTTAAATTTAAATATGCCAATGGGTGTTTGGTTTCCGACACATGCTGTAAGCAGTCGACCAGTTACAACAGACTGGGCCATCTGACCAATCAGAGCAGAGACCAATCACAACAGACTGGGCCATCTGACCAATCAGAGCAGAGACCAATCACAACAGACTGGGCCATCTGACCAATCAGAGCAGAGACCAATCACAACAGACTGAACCATCTGACCAATCGGAGCAGAGTAGACCAATCACAACAGACTGAACCATCTGACCAATCAGAACAGAGACCAATCACAACAGACCAATCAGAGCAAAGTCGGCTCTCGGAAAGGCGTAGTTTTTAGAGACTGGATCATTGTTTGCACCGTTTCAGAGACTGTAAGAAAAGAGCTGATGCTGAAATGTATATTATGAAAACATTGAAGTGTTTTTGACCTCGGATGCATGAAAACCTGTTGCAGGAGACTCCAGAACTAAATTAGGAACCTTTAAAATAGCATAATAGGACACTTGAGTGAAAAAATACTTTTGTTACAGTATTTATTCATCTTTGTTAACATTAGTTAATAAAAATAGAACCGTTCATTGTGTATTAGTAAATCTTGGAATTAACATTAACTCAGATTGATTAATGATAAAAGCATTGTTCATTGTTATTTCATGTTAACAAATGTACTTAACCATTGGAACCTTATAAAGTGTTGTGTGCAAGCTGTTGTAATTCTATTAGTGTTTCTATAAAAAGTACACCTATATCACAGTCAGAAGAATCAGTTTCATAGAAGAGCACGATCCACATCAGACATGCAAACTTGCACCCGTTTGACTGGGTTCGCTCGGCGCTCGCTGCACAACGGCACAAAGACGACTACACAAAATGCTTGTTCTGTCACAATTTGGCAGTGACACAAGTTCACACAAAGTTAGATGTAATGGGAGAACTGTGTGGGAGAGGCCGTATCTCTGGGCTTTTTCTCAGACTTCACTGGCTCTCAGTATTTTAGCAGAGCGCCGGCACCTCTGTCTCCATGACGACTTTACGAAGGCACTTCTCCACTCGCTAGATCTGGCCTTGCTATTACAGCTAACACAATAGCCCATTAGAGAGCGGCTGATCGTGTGTGTGTGTGTGTGTGTGTGTGTGTGTGTTTGACTGTTCTGGCAGCAGGGATCTCTGATATATATTCAGCAAGGTTAGCAGGTTGGGCGTGGCTATTTTCATAAATGCTTTGTTAGTTAAATACCAGATGGAACTAGATTTGCATTTCTTATAGGAAGCAGCAGTGCATTCAAGGCAGTAAAAGGAAAGTTTTAGGAAAAGTTGAGGCTTTTAGCTTTGAAATGTCACATCAGACATCAGCGACTTGTGCACAATATTTTTTTTATGCCGATTATCGATGAATAATGGCTTAGGTTTCAGTCTCACGCAAGCCTTGGAATATAATGCATGAGCCTTGTGATACAAGTTTTATGGTTATTTGTTTTAATTTTTGAGTCCTGGTTACTAAATCCTTGTTGTTCAGAAAATATCAGCGAGAGCATGATGTGTTTGGCAGAAGAAAGTAACTCACACAGGTCTGAAATGACATGAGGGCAGAGAATGAGATGGAATAGTGTTTGTACAGAATGTTTTGGAGAATATAAATAAATGAAGCGTTCTGGTGTTTGTTTAGGAATTCCAGCATCTGTGTTGTTTCCTCTGGGTGGCCAAACTGCACTTAATAGTTGTTGATAATGTGTAAATCTGACATGATATACTTGTGTATTACTAGTACACTACCATTTAAAAGTTTGAGGTTGGTAAGATTTTTTAATATTTTTGAAAGAAAAATTCCTCTTCTGCTCATCAAGGCTGCATTTCAATACAGATACTGATCAAAAATACAGTAAAAATAGTGAAATATTATTACAATTCAAAAGAACTCTTTTCTATGTGAATATATTTTGAAATGTAATTTATTCCTGCGATCAAAGCTGAATTTTCAGTCTTCGGTGTCACATGATCCTTCAGAAATCATTCTAATATGATGATTTGATGCTCAACAAACATTTCTGATTATTATCAATATTGAAAACAGTTGTGCTGCTTCAGAGTTTTGTGGAAACTGTGATGGATTTAATTTTTTTAGGATTATTTGATGAATAGAAAGTTTAAAAGAACATAATTTATTTGCAATAAATGCCACTTTTCATCAATTTATTGCTTAATAATATACTGTAAGTTTTAATTTTTGAATGTTAAAGTAGGCCTATAGTTATTGAGCAAACTCATTCATTGAAAAAGTGTTAACAAATTAAACACTCCTTTGGATTTGTTAATTGCTAATGGTCTGTAATTGAATTAAATTGAATAAATTGAATAAATGGATAACTCTTTTTGGAAGGAAAAAATTAAACATGACCTTTTCTAATGACTCATTTTTTAATGAGTAAACATCGCTTCAGGTTTTTAAAATAAGTAAAACAATTATTCCCAAAGAACAATGAAATAAATTAAAAGCAGTGAGTGTTTTTCTCTCTTTTTTTCCTGTCACTATTGTGGTTTTGATAAATCTTAAGCCCTTAATAGCAGCATTATGCTGTTGACATCACGGTGACATCATGAAGATTTCACAATGAGCAGCTTAGTTGATACTTATGTTTTGGTAGTACGTTGATCTCTTTTCTTTCAGAAGGTTATGTAAAATGAGATTGTTCATGATCTGGCGTGCGAGTCAGTGCCTCCTCTGGTTTATATATTCAGGGCGGTTAAGAGGTTGGGCGGGGGATATTTTTGTAAGTGCTTCGTCTTGACAAAGTTGGCGTGATTAGGCTGTAGTTAAAACATAATTAAAAGTGCTTAAACAGAGGCAGAACGGTCCCGGAGGAGGCGGAGAGGACCTCAGGGGGAACAGCGAGATAGTGATTAAATGAAGTCTGTGGGTTATCCAATCCGCCGGGTGAACAAAGCGATACAGCTCCTCTTCTAGTCTGTCTCTCTCGCTCTTTGCTTCGCTCTGACAGCAAAATATATGTAATGACTGTGTTTTTTTAACCCACTTTAGTTCCCCCCGATTCTCTTCAAAAGACTGACATGGGTGTGTGAGTAGATTTCTGTCATTTATCAGCGTCCGGGAGTGAGCGAGAGAGGCCAGCCTGCCATTTTCTCCCTGTTCCATTAACAAATTACCTCCCCTCCCTACGCTGCGATTAGATGTACATCCCGAAAATTAATTTGCCTCTTAGTAAGAAAACAATTAAGTAGACTCTATTGTGAGACCCTGAATGTGTGTGTGTGTGTGTGTGTGTGTGTGTGTGTGTGTGTGCGTGCGTGCGTGTGTGTGTTTTCCAAGGCCTTAGAGGATGAGAAATGGGAGTGAGTCACTCTGGAGTCTGATGAATGTAGGATGTGTTCGCTTGTGAAGGAAGTAAGAAGAATGGCCATTCGCACGGATAACACATGTAGTGCATGTGAATTATCTTATACAACACAGTGACACAACGATGCTCATTTCACAGCTAATTAGGCCCATTTTGATACAATATATATAAAAATGTAGATTAATTGTTCTTGTGTTAACGCTTATCATGCTAACTAAATGAGTGAGCTAACTGGTCATGCTAACTGAACATGCTGAACGGAACCTGGATTTTGTTTTTTTGGGGTTGATATTTTCGCCTCTAAAATAGGATTGAAGCTGCTTTAGACAGTGACAGATAAAATTTCCAATTGTATCTCATAATTTATACAATCACTTGATTAAATCAGTGAATCAGATGAATGAATCTGTGAATCTGATGATTGAATTTGTGAATCAAATGATCGAATTGATGAATCGAATGATTGAATTGATGAATCGAATGATTGAATCGTTTGAATGAAATGATTTCTCAAACTTTCTAACTCATTCTTTGGCAGTATATGTTTAAGTATACTAAGTAGGTATATAGTGAACAGACACTAAGACTCAAATCATAAAAAAATAAAAATAAACTTTTTATTACATTTAAGTTTAAATTTAAGGAATTTTTATACTTTGATTCAATTATCAAAATATCAAAATTCCTTCAATTCCTTAAATCCTTAATTCATAAATAAAAAAAAGATTTCATTCCAGCTAGATGCCAATGCAAATTTCTCATCTTCAGTTAGTTTAATTTGATGTACTAAGACTAAAACTGAAATACAAATTAATACAAATCTATATAGACTTATTTAAAAAAAAAAATCAACACAGAAAGAATAATAATAAAACAAAAAAAATCATAATATTTATTAAAAGTATATAAGTATCTCAAATATACTACAGTAAAATTGGCACTACATAAGTTTGTTTTGGTGTAAATTTGCATCAGTAATAAACAAAAAATAGTTCAAAGAGTTTTCGTCACGCTTCTGAAGTGGGCAGTAGGCCTACAGTGCCATTGCTTGGAATTAGTTGCTCATGAATTGCTTGTAAAATGTCTGATAATAAGCAAATAATGCCGAGTGTTATGTTTAGGCATGTATCCAGATGTGTGCTGTGTTCAGGAGTCTGGATTGCACTGTTGAAAGTCTTCAGGTCGTAGTTCATAAGCGACCTGCGGGGATTTGGATGCGAACAACATGTCGGACAGATTTTGTGAGTGAATTTGTGCCATTGTTTTATTTGCATAATTCCTTTAGTGATTGTGGTGGTGAAACAACACATACACTGCACTATGGACTAAGATGAATCCCCCTCAAGTGGGCCGCTGTTATTTAGAGGTGTATAGTGGGGGAAGGACTCGCGAGCTGAGAAGATTACCGCTCTGAATCCCGTCGCCGGCGCCAAATCAAGTCAAGGGTTTGCTACACAGAAAATTTTGCTGACTCTTCGGGATTACAGACTTTAGCGTCTGCTGGTGAGACCCACCCAGCGCTCGCAGGCAATGTGTGTGTTCACCATCTGTCAGTTTGTTGTAATTGATGATGCATCATAATCTGATGCACGGAAGGTATTTATCTAACGTTTATTAATTTGTGCTCCGCTAATGTAACCTAATCATGTGGTGTAGGACATGACGAGGAAACTATGTTAATGTGTCAGTGAAGTGAATGTGTTCAGTTTTTTTTTATTTAAAGGCCGTTGGTGTTGTAATATATCAAACATGTTACAGTACTTACAGTGATTTCTCAGTGCTGGATCAACGTTCTTATCAGATTTTAGGGTTAAGCTTCTGGCTGGGGTTAAGAGCTTAAACAACGTTATTATCATTTCCCTTTGATTGATTTAAAGAGTAGTAAATGATTAGGAATCAATTTATGATTCTTTGACCAATGCAAATATTGTTTCAAGACCAACAAGTGATTTTGGTAAGTTGTCTGAAGTTACATGCAGGTTTTTGATCATCTGATTGAACTTTTTGCCAATTTTCACAGTCAGATTTGAAACTTTCCATGCATGCACCATGTCTCCTAACAGTCTTTGCTTCATACTTGAATTTATAGTTGACTTGTTATTGAATGGACAGAGCATTCGGATTCTGCAACTGGGTTTAATTTAATTCAGACCGATAGAAATCTGTGCATGTAAACAGTTAGTTGCACAAACATATACCTTGGAGATTCATGTGCTTCCATGCAATATGCAATAAGAGAAGTTTATTTAAAAGGAATGAGTGCGAAAGTAATGTTGATTAATTGAATTAGAAAATAAAATGCATCCCTGAGTAATTGCAAAGACAGTTTCGAAACATAAATTGCACTTTAAATACAGTTCTGAATGTAATCTACAATAAGTATGCACATCTAATCACACAAACATTTTATATATATTAGTTTTTATACTACACTTCCTTTCCTGCATGTGATTATAGTGAACATTGGATATGAAACCTGCTCGAATTGTTCTTGAAATGCAAATTTTGTTGGATATTGCATGTGATTTTTCTTTTTTTTTGTTATAATCATAATGCAGGGGCTTTGAAAAACATGCAGTACTCTGTTCATTCCCGGTTTCTGTATTCCACTCGTGTACGTCTATGCTCTATAGAATTAGAATGCTGTCAAAGTCTATTAACTCACATATAATTGTACCTTTAGGCCTCACAAAAATACCTTTTACATTAATAGGTGGTTTCGTCCACACAGCAATCTCTTTCTCATACTGTGGAGCCCACGGGCTTCTGTTTTTACCACAGTTTCACTGGCGTGTTATTGTTTGTATAAGTTTAATTATATCATGATTCCCTCATTTATTGACTTATCACCGATTTAGCTATTCAAATGTAGCATTAGGTGAATTAAAGGATGGCAGATTTGTCGCCGTGCATGACAAGCATCAGAAAGCATCCGCAAAAACTCATTTAAACAAGATACAGTGATGCCAAAAGTAAGTTAAATCATACTGAAAAACAAATGAAATGTCTGAAATGGTTGCATTAGATGATAAAATATGTCATTTCTGGTAAAGAAGACACTTTTCTTTCAAAACACCCACTTAAAAATCCCCAGTTGAATGATGACTGAGCAACAATGCTAAAGAAAAGCAACGTAAGCAAAGATCCTGCAGAATTGTTTTGATATTTTGTTATTGTATGCAATGACATTCAGACATTTTTAAGTGAGTCTGAAGTGTCCCAGTGCATTTGGGACTGCTGTACTTCATATGATGAACGTTTGTTAGCAGGAACTATGTTGGTAAACTCAAGTTCAGCTAAGTGGCTTTTAGTTTGATACTTCTAGAGAGTCTTTAGTGTCTGACGTGTTTTGATTGCTGATTTAGATCTTTTCACATCAGTGATGAAATTTACCACTATAATTACACCATCTAAAGCTTTTTGACTAGATGCCCAGAAATAAAAATCTGCACAGTGCAATAAAACAAGAGCTGTGTGGTAGTTTCCCGTTCAAGCATGATTTCAAAGGAGGAGTCCTGACAACTGAAGGACCTATACGGCCCACTCGGGAATCCAATCGCAGGGATAACTGGGGCAGAATGCTTGTAAAGTGGTTTTGAAAAGCCGCCGCTCAGTGCCTGTCGCACAAAGAAAAACAGTGCAGAGCTTCTGGATTCGATATTAGATATATAACAGAGTGGCTTGTATCAAATAGGTTTGATTACATAGATTCTCTGCATATTGAAAAGATGCAATGTTGGTTTTCCTTATTAAGGAATAGCTTGTCGTTCCAAACCTGTGTGCTTTTTTTTTCATGTAAAATGCAACATTGAATTTTAAAGTCCCCATGCAGTCAATCATTTTATCCCTTAAAACTCATCTTTGATAATCAAAATGACATATTTTTTTCCTGTGAGCTTGAATGTATATCCACACCCTTGGTTCATTTAGTATACGCGGATCTATGAATATGCTAATTAGTCTCCGCCTCCACTCAATCACAGCAGCTCGGATTACATGATCCACTCAGGCAACTTTACTGTAGTAAACGCTGCACATTGGCAAATGTAAATATTGGTTTAATACTATGTTTGAACCATAAACAGATTCAGAGGAAGAAGAGGAAAAGTGAATTATACAGGCTCGTCTACAAGTTGATGTATCAGAATATTTATGAGTTATACTGTATGTATCACTTTCTACAACGCCAGACACGTAATGATAATTGATTTGACTAGCCTTTGTCTTGACTACATTATCAATCAGCTAATAATGTGTTGCTACACAAACCATGTTCCCGTTCGCCATCTCAGAGTCAGACTTTCTAAACATCAGCATCCTTAGAAACGCTTTAAATCATATAAATAGTCAGTGGAGATAAGCCCCGCCCTCTTGTTGACGGGATTGGTCACATGTTTGTGACGGTGGGAAACAGGGGTGGTTTCACGGCTTTGGCTCACTGTAGTTTTAAGGAGAAAATACTCAGCAATGGTGTTGCTTTAAGGCGAGACACGGCAAGCAAAAACATCGATTTTCATGCAGTGGTCAGTTTTGAGATTTTGGCCTAGTTTACTCCTTCAATATGTGTTCTTTCAAGCTGCTATAAAGAAAACTTTGAAAACGTTCTCAAAATGAGTTTTTTTGTCATTCTCCAGTACAAACATCTCAGCCTGTGTAGCACCTATGTACACCAAACCTTCCAGTTATACACTTTTATTCAGTATTCTGAAGATATTTTCAGAGGGATTTGTTAATAAATGATTCCTGGCCTGATTTATGTGATTTTTTAAGGCTATGGGCAGTATATTTAGATTTCCTAGGTAATGAAAGCATATATCCTGAAATCCCTCTGAATTTTTTTTTCATCTTGTGTGTAAACAAAATGAAAAAAGAATTTTGCACATGGCTTTATCATATGCTCAGATCTATCTACCGAAAATATATGCAAAACCGTGCATATTTAATGAGATAATGCCAAATTTGCATAATTAAACATACACATTTCCAAAACTTGTAATACATTTTTTTATACTTGTGTAAGTAATTAACTGAGGAAGTTTCATGGTGATATCTATTATTTAAAAATTTGACCCTATTCACCTGTAGTGTCTCGCCTTTAAATCATGAATAATTTTTTAATCAGTACATTAAAAACACCACATAGACATACAGTTTAAACATAATTCAAAACTTGATTTTCACCACAGGGGTCTTTAAAGTATTTAAATGTAGCCACATTTTTAGACTAAAAAATACACATCATAAAAGTAGCAAAAAAGGTATTCATGTGCTTGTCCTCTTCAGCAGACTTTAGTGTGCAAGTCATATATCGACCACTTACTTTTACTTTGTATATTTCTATAGTTTTTTTCTTTTCTTATTTCGTTTTTTCAGCATTCAGATTTGTGTGTTAGTGAAAATACACAGCGAGGTGAGAAGCTCTATGGATAGCCTTGATGTCAGTTGCGGTGTGCAGTAGAAGCCTTGTCACTCTTTCTCATTCTGAATACTCTAACTCGAGGACATCCGCACTCGCAGGCGCTCTGAGAGGGATGGCAGTATTGTTGCACTGTTTATATACTTCATTTTCCTCATGGAGCGTATAATGTTCCACAGGCACATTTTCATTGAACAGTGCTGTCAGTCCATGAGGATAATGTGATTGCATTTATAGTCCTGAAAGCTACTTTCAGTGTATACAGTATAATTTGTGCAGTTCAAGGTCCGTCCGTCCGTCCGTCCGTCCATCCATCCGTTCATCCATCCATCCGTTCATCCATCCATCCATCCATCCATCCATCCATCCATCCATCCATCCAGTTTATTTATTCATGTAATTTATTCTATTTCAAAATGTTATGTTTTTTTCTTTTGCTTTCTGGAAAACATTTTGCAATAAGGCAATAAGGTCCTTCCTTACTAATGTTAACAAATGGAACCTTTCCTTTCCTTTCCTTTCCTTTCCTTTCCTTTCCTTTCCTTTCCTTTCCTTTCCTTTCCATTCCATTCCATTCCATTCCATTCCATTCCATTCCTTTCCTTTCCTTTCCATTCCATTCCATTCCATTCCATTCCATTCCATTCCTTTCCTTTCCTTTCCTTTCCATTCCATTCCATTCCATTCCATTCCATTCCATTCCATTCCATTCCATTCCATTCCTTTCCTTTCCTTTCCTTTCCTTTCCTTTCCTTTCCTTTCCTTTCCTTTCCTTTCCTTTCCTTTCCTTTCCTTTCCTTTCCTTTCCTTTCCTTTCCTTTCCTTTCCTTTCCTTTCCTTTCCTTCCCTTCCCTTCCCTTCCCTTCCCTTCCCTTCCCTTCCCTCATATAAAGATTAAAACTGGACAAATCTTATGTTGTAAGAGAGAAATATTACTTAAGAACAAGCAAAAAAAAAAAAAAAAAAAAATACTGTGGTTAACGGTTATCACTGTGGCTAACGGTGTATAAGGGGCTTTCACACTGGAGGAATGTTTTCATAGTTCCTATAACTATTGGTGGAAGTACACGTTTTTTTTTTTGTTTTTTTTTGACTGAATCCCAGTTGGCATTACCCATGACTCGGTTATCTGTTCTTACAGTATGTGGGATTAGGATTAGTCTGACCCAAATCTGAGTGTGTTGAAGGTGCCCGGACAAGTAGATTTTTAGGTATAAATCCATGCAAGCTGTTTGAGTTACTTTGAGCAATTACCCACAATGCTTTGCGCTACAGAAGAGGGGTTTGTGATGGTTTCTAGCTATAACAAATAAAAGGGCTTGACTATACATTAGATACAGTTTTATAATGTGGCACTACTGCATGTCCCAATACTGGCGTACTGTCTTACATACTCAAAAGTATGTGCTTTCCCATTATCAGTGAAGTATGCACTTATAGTGCACAGTAAAATGCATGATTTCAGGATCATATTCATCATATTTTTTCATTGAATCCGTCATGTTGTAAGATCTGGCTGTAGAAGCCGAGTATTGATTTTCTAACACATTCATAGCCTTTTGTTTTCTCTCACTTTTTGTGAAATTGATGGCCGTGGCCGTATCTATATTTCAAGAGGTTTCAAAGGACCGAGTGAGACAACACTGAGTAAACCAAACATTTTTGCAGGATTTATTTACCAGGGTTTGGAGAGAAATACAGGCACCCTAGTCCGATTTGGGAAAACCTCAAGGTGAAAGTAAGTTAGTTTTCATGATTACTCTGCACTTGTTTATGAGGGCTGGAAAACACTGTTGCTGTGAAGTATTTCCCAGCCGATTTCCTTTTTTTAAACCAGTTTGTCTTGCCCAGCTGTGGCTGTGAATTTCATTCCAGGCAATGTTAATTCTCGCAGGAACCTTTTCAGAGCATTGAAATTTGCCAGGGATCTGGAGACAGCAAAGGGATTTTTAATGAACAGCTTTTATTGATCAGTGGACAAAACAGCTGTTAATTACACCAGAGCCAGCATTTAATTGGCGCTATGAAATAGGGCCATCATGTGTCGGTCTAAAACCACGTGAAAAATGGAGCAGGTTTGATGGAGTTCTGCGGTGATGGAGGATGAGCCGTTTTTCAGAATTGTCTCGGGATTTTAAAATTAGGTATTTGAATTGAATTGCTGCACATGATGTTGAATTGACATGAAGGAAGGTCAGTTAAAACAGTTTGCTTAAGAATTTTACATTGGATAGTTTTATTTATGATATTTGCATGGTCCATGTTTGCATATCATGAATTTGAGCTGGTAACACTTTAGTTTAGGGTCCAATTCTCACTATTAACTTTGCATTATCATGCATATTACTTAGATATTGGCTGTTTATTAGTACTTATAAAGCACATAGTAATGCCTTATTCTGCATGAACATATTCTACATCCCTTAATCCACCCAATACTTAAACTTAACAACTACCTTACTAACTATAATTAATAAGCAGTAATTAAGAGTTTATTGAGGCAAAAGTCGTAGTTAATAGTGAGAACTGAACCCTAAACTAATTGGTATGTAATTTTGTCTTGTTTTCCAGTAAGAATATTATAAAAAACCTTAAAACAAGAGAAATCTACTGTATTTATCTACTGTACTGTATGAATGTACTGTTTAAGTACTGTTATAGTTTCACATCTTTAATTAATTTAGTTTTTTTTTTTTGTATTTAGTTTTCCCAATTCATTTGCAACTGAATAAAACAAGTTTAGTGTTTTTTTTATTTATTTTATTTATTCTTTTGTATAAGAGTTTTAATTTCCAAATTCAATCCTCGAGTAAATACTGTATGTCTTGTTTTAAAGATGTTTCGATATTTTTACTGGAAAACAAGAAAAAAATGCTGCTTTAGTTTATAGAAATGTATTTTTCATTCAATATTAAAAACATCTAATATTTGATTTATGGCAGTACCGTATCCCATATTCTTTGCGAGTTTGCATATGATAACGTTTATAAGTAATTCCAACTGAAATGTGCAACTACAAAAACAGCAGTTACATGACTTCTTTTCAATCCAATTTAATTGTACTAATTTTAATTTTAATTTCAAATTCAGCAACAGAACTGGAATTTAGAAGAACTGAATGGAACACAACTCTTGTTTTGCTTTACCCACGTTGCTTTTTCATTCTCTTTTTTTTCCGTCTTTTTTCGTGTGACTTGTTGGTTTTATGACACGTGTAATTGAAGGCAACAAATGTTGTTAACGAGCTTCAGGTCTGGTGCAACATACTGACCGCAGCAGGAGATCTGCACCACATCTGGAGACACAGCGCTCTGGTTTATCTGATCTGGTGTTTGCCTTTAATTCGTGATTGTCATTCATCTGTCTGCGGGCTCCACAGCTGACTCAGCGGGGGGGAATCTGTCTCTCTCATGCGCCAGCACACAGACAGGCCTTTCTCTTTATTTACTTTCGATGCTTCACACTCCCAGACCGGCAGTGCGCTGCAGCTGAAAGGACGATAACACTGATTAAATGTAATCAAAATGAACGCTGTGACGGTTCCTTTCGGACATCTGTAAACTCACAGGGATCTTGATGGAAATGCAAACATAATTTGAAGCTTGAACTGTATTAATCTCACATGCACGAGAATGATGAGAACAGGCAATATGCAATGCGTCATCTGGCGTGGCGTTAAAATTTATATTCATCCCAAACTCGCCTGTTCTGAAGTGTCTAGCTTTGTTGCGTAACGGCTCAAACCCTACTGAGTGTTAATGGCCCAGAAGAATATTGGTTTTTACACTTTTATGCGGCGCGTCGGGCGTATCGTACATCACTGCGCTGAAATTTATATCAACAATAAAGAGGAGATGTGTGCCTAACAAATGATAGAAGTCACTCTTGAGGAGATTTGTGTGAAGAGCCTCCGGGCTGCTGTCGTCTCCAAATGGAGCAAAGTTCTTTAGACTTGATGTGTGATGAACGTCTAAATGAGCCGTCATGTAGTCATTTTACTGATTTATGGAAGGCATAATCGTCTGTTATGTGTGATTTTGTGGATATATTTATTTAGCTTTGCATGATTTGATCATATTACTGTGACAGTGGAAGGGGGAATCCATCCAAACGGATATGGAAGTGATTTGAGAGCATAATCAGGCTATGTCTATACAGGCTAATCAGGAGAAATTATTTTGGTGACATTTTCCAATGCACCACCATGGCCTTATACATTATGTGATTTACACTACCATTCAAAAGTTTGTGGTCAGTCATTAAATAATAATAATGGAAAAAAAAAGTGAGATAAATATTGTTCCTGAAAAACAAACTATGAAGCAGCACAACTGTTTTCAACACTGATAATAATCATAAATGTTTCTTGAGCATCAAATCAGCATATTAGAATGATTTCTGATGGATCATGTGTGTAATGATTTGGTGGTAAGACAACATTCAGCAGAAAGAGTGAGAATCCAAACGCAGTTTATTAGGGCCCGAGCACCAATGGTGTGAGGACCCTCTTGGAATTGCTCTGTTTATTATTAGGGCCCAAGCCCTGAAAGGGCGAAGGCCCTATTGTTTTCGGTAGGATTATTTATTATTATTATTTATTATTTTTCTGTCAACCTTTCGGGCACTTTTGGGGCTCTTATCATGCTCGAAAACTCTTGAAACTTTGCACACAGGTCAGAACCTGCGGCCATCAGGGCCGGGCTGAAGCTGGTACCCGGGCGTGGCAGGGGGGCTCAACAGCGCCCCCTTGAACAGGGTCCGAAAACTTGGTCCATAAATCAAACACGCTTGCATGTAATAATATGAAACTCGGTACACATATAGATCTCATCGGGCCGAACAACTTTCGTACTCTTACTTTTTACGCCAGCCCAACAGGAAGTTGGCTATTTAGCGTTGTTTGGAAATGCATGCTGTGGAATTTAATGTACTCCTCCTAGGGAATTCATCGATTCGCCTCCAAACTCGGTGTGCATGAAGTCAAGACATTGAGGATGCTAAATTGCGGACGGATTTTTGATATCTCGAACGGTTTGGCCGTGGCGATGAAACGAATTTATGGCGAAAAAATGAAACAGGAAGTGTGTTATAACTTCTGCATACATTAACTGATCTTGATGAAACTTCAGCTGTGTGTTCGTTGTAAGA
The DNA here is from genome assembly GCF_951802725.1 of Rutilus rutilus. Lineage (NCBI taxonomy): Eukaryota > Metazoa > Chordata > Actinopteri > Cypriniformes > Leuciscidae > Rutilus > Rutilus rutilus. The sequence continues at coordinate 39,425,602 of NC_140217.1, read as the reverse complement.
GGCCGATCGCACAGATGTGACTATTGTGAGTCAAAGTTATAGCGCCACCAACAGGCAGCAGGAAGTACATCACTTTCAAAATGCTTTGAAATCAGTGTCTTATTTTTACCCGATTTGCTTCAAACTTTATGTGTATAATGTAGACACACGGCAGATGTAAACCTGTGAAAGGATTATTGATATCTTAGATACTGTTGCCGTGGCAACGCATCAAACTTTAATATTCTTTTTTGATGCTTTTGAGACTCTTAACATACTTGAAATTGCATGAAACTCGACAGACACATCACATTTATTAGCCAGTAGACATGTGCAAAGTTTCAGAAACGGGCGTGCTGGAATGGCTCAGTAGCGCCACCTTTAGTCATAAATGGGGCGGTTAGTTTTATCAACAGCAACAAAACTTGGTATGTGTATTGTTCTCATCAAGACGGACAACTTTCTAATTGACATTAACCATCTCCGACCAACAGGAAGAGAGATATTTTGGTTTGAATGTGGATTTTCTGAAGAATTTTCTCTCCCTCTCTCTGTGTCTGTGTGTGTGTGAGGGGAGGGGGGGATTTGACTATTGCTTTTATATTGTTAATCAAGGTTTCAGGGGCTTTTGGGGTCCTTAACGTGCTCAAAAACTCTTGAAACTTTGCACACAGGTCAGAACCCACGGCCATCAGGGCCGGGCTGAAGCTGGTACCCGGGCGTGGCTGGGGGGCTCAACAGCGCCCCCTTGAACGGGGTTCTAAAACTTGATCCATATTTCAAACACGCTCGCATGAATTAATATGAAACTCGGTACACATATAGATCTCATCGGGCCGAACAACTTTACCCCGGTCAAGTTTTACGCCAGCCCAACAGGAAGTCGGCTATTATGGGTTGTTTGGAAAACGCTTGCTGTGGAATGTGAAATACTCCTCCTAGAAAATTCACCGTGTCCCCTTCAAACTCGGTGTGCATGTAGTTAAGACTTTGAGGATGCTAAATTGCGGACGGATTTTTGATATCTCGAACGGTTTGGCTGTGGCGAGGAATCGAATTTATGGCGAGAAAAGAGAAACACGGAAGTGGAATAACTTCTGCATACATTAACTGATCTTGATGAAACTTCAGCAGTGTGTTCGTGGTAAGAGGCCGATCAGATGGATGTAGCTATTGTGAGTCAAAGTTATAGCGCCATCAACTGGCAGCAGGAAGTGTGTCACTTTCAACATGCTTTTGACAAAAGTGGGGGGGTTACTTTTAACTACAGTTAAAAACAAAATAGTTTGAATATTGTTCTCATCAAGCCGGACAACTTTCTAATTTACATTCAATAGCTCTGGCCATTAGGAAGTCAGATATTTTGGTCTGAATGTGAATTTTTTTGCAAAATCAGCCTCTGAATTTTTAGCCACTCCTCTTAAACTATTTATTTTATTCGTACCAAACTTTTTCAACATGATGAAACTACATTAAATATGCTAAATTGTGAATGGATAATAAATATCTCAAACGGTTTTGCTATGGCGAGGGATTAAAGTAATTTCCAAAAAGGAAACACTAAAAATCTTCTAAAAATGTAATTATATACCATTTATTTCTATATAAAAGTATACAAATATCACAACTAAACCCATTTTATTCTGTTTTTGCAATTCAAGAAGAATGAAAAAGTTAAAAACAGGCTATTTAGTGCTATTTGGTTAAAAAAAAAAGCAAACATAGGGCTATACTGCCCTCTTGTGTCCAAAAGGACATCAAAATAGTATATAAAACTTTTTACCAGGTAGGCCAATATTGTATTTAAATATACATTTATTAGGTATGTGTCTGGGGATATTTTCCCACCGGTTAATCGACGTGTGACACGAGTGGGTGCTTTTAAATCGCTAATATAATAGTGAAAGAAAAATAATGATAATGTTGCACACACAAATCACACACATGTGGAAAAGAATGATGCTTTTAAACAACACTAAACCGCCATTAGGTGTCGCCAGGCATCCATCTTAATAAGCGAGTCATTGATTCATTCGTTCACACGATTCGTTCGAATGAGTCGATCATGATTAAGACAGATGTTTATGGATTGATCATTCAATCTTTGAGTCAACCGATTCGTTAAAAATGCTGAATCGTTCTGTTATGAGAAAACACGTGATGCGTGATGGTTCTGCCGTGATCTTTGTTTAACTATTTTCGCTGCTGAAACAGAACAAAAACAGTCAACATTGCATCTAAAATGTAAGTGACTTAATTGTAACTGTTTATTAACCTGTTGTATGAAATCTAGGGGTGGGAGAAAAAATTGATTCCTAGATGCATCGCGATGCGGACGTGGACGATTCTGAATCGATTCACAAATGTCAAAAAATCGATTCTCTAAAAAAATATTTTTCTAATAACGTAATATTGACGGAAGGCAAAAGGCGGAACTCTAAGCGGACGTGCGTGCAGTCTGTGGCGCGCACATAACAGAGAAGTTTCTTCTGCTCACCAAGGCTGCATTTATTTGATTAAAAATACAAACAAAAACAGTAATATTGTAAAATAGTATTCCAATTTAAAACAGCTGCTTTCTATTTTAATATATTTTAAACTGTTATTTATTCCTGTGATCAAAGCTGAGTTTTCAGCATCATTACTCCAGTCGTCACTGTCACATGATCCTTCAGAAATTATTCTAATATGATGATTGATACTCAAGAAACATTCATTATTATTTTAAATGTCGAAAACAGTTGTGTACAGTCTTTGATGGATAGAAAGTTCAAAAGAACAGCATTTATCTGAAATCTAAAGCTTTTGTAACGTTAAACACTACCGCTCAAAAGTTTTGGGTTAGTAATAATTACAATTTTATTTTTGGGGGAAAGAAATAAAATAAATCAGTACTTTTATTTATGAAGGATGAGTTAAACTGATCATCAGTTACAGTAAAGACATTTATAATGTTAAAAAAATATATATTTGAAATATATGCTGTTCTTTTGAACTTTACATTCATCAAAGCATTTTGAAAAAAAAAAAAAATCTGTACACAACTGTTTTCAACATTGAAAATAATAATGAATATTTATTGAGCATCAATCATCATATTAGTATGATTTCTGAAGGATCATGTGACACTGAAGACTGGAGTAATGATGCTGAAAACTCAACTTTGATCACAGAAATGAATTACTATGTAAAATATTTTAAAATTGAAAACAGCTGTTTTAAATTGGAATAATATTTCACAATATTACTGTTTTTGTTTGTATTTTTAATCAATAAATGCAGCCTTGGTGAGCAGAAGAGACTTCTCCTAAAAACATTAAAAATCTTACTGACCCCAAACTTTTGAACAATAATATATATATATATATATATATATATATATATATATATATATATATATATATATATATATATATATATATATATATATATATATATATAAATATAGCTGCGAGCAGCGATGGAGGGCCAAAGCCGGCGGTACCGCCACCCCGGTGCCTTTAGGTAACTAAAGGCACCGGGGTTGCGGTGCCACCGGCTTGGGCCCGTAATCGCTGCTCGCAGCTATATTTATTATTATTATTATTCTTCTCCGCATTTAATTGCATTTTTGAGGGCCTAAACATGCTCGAAAACTCACGAAACTTTGCACACGCGTCAGAACTGGCGAAAATTTACATCTGATATAGGTTTCAGAATTCGGCGGGGCAAAATGGCTCGATAGCGCCACCTATAAAAGTTCAACGGAGTGCGCCTCCCGCTGTGTTCCACGTACGTGTACGAAATTCGGTACATATGTGTAAGGAGCTAATACCTACAAAAAAGTCTCTTGGAGCATAGCTCTAAACACAACAGGAAGTCAGCCATTTTCAACTTCCTCTCTGATTTTTGTGCACTTTTTGCCATTTTCATGCCTCGTACTTTAACGAACTCCTCCTACAGTTTTAATCTGATCATCTTCAAATTTGGTGAGTGTAATCTTAAGGCCTTTGCGACGTTAAATTGCGAAGATCTTGAGTTTTCGTCGAAGGGCGGGTCCTCGGCGGCCTGACAAATTTTGATGTTTCGCCATGAAACAGGAAGTTGCTGTAACTCAGGCATGGAATGTCCAATCTGCCCCAAACTTCACACTTTTGATAAGCGTTCTGTCCTGAACACATGACCATGCTCATATTCAGTTACAGTCATAGCGCCACCTGCTGGCAACAGGAAGTGACATGTTTAACACTCTTGTGGACTCCTGATAACATATAAAAAAGTGCCAGCAAGTGTTAAACATGCTAACAACATACTAGAAACATGTTAGCAAACACTTAGCTAAGTGCTAAAGCATGCTATTGCTGCAATTAAATAGGAAGTTGCTGTAACTAAGGCATGGAATGTCCAATCTGCCCCAAACTTCAAACTTTTGATAAGCGTTCTGTCCTGAACACATGACCATGCTCATATTCAGTTACAGTCATAGCGCCACCTGCTGGCAACAGGAAGTGACATGTTTAACACTCTTGTGGACTCCTGATAACATATAAAAAAGTGCCAGAAAGTGCTAAACATGCTAACAACTTACTAGAAACATGCTAAAACATGCTAGCAAACACTTAGCTAAGTGTTAAAGCATGCTATTACTGCAATTAAATAGGAATTTGCTGTAATTCAGGCACGGAATGTCCAATCTGCCCCAAACTTCACATGTTTGATAAGAGTCATGGCCTGAACACATCTACATGAGAATATTCAGGTATAGTAATAGCGCCACCTACTGGTAACAGGAAGTGTCATGTTTAACAAGTTGATGCCGTTCTAGCAACATGTTAAAAATGCCATTGACTTCTAAAAATGCTAGAAACATGTTAAAACATGCTAGCAATACTTAGCTAAGTGCTAAAGCATGCTAATTCAATGAAACAGGATGTTGTTGTTACTCAAGAAGGCAATGTCCAATCTGCGCCAAACTTCACTCTTTTGATAAGCATTCTGTCCTGAACACATGACCATGCTCATATTCAGTTACAGTCATAGCGCCACCTGCTGGCAACAGGAAGTGACATGTTAAACACTGTTGTGGACTCCTGATAACATATAAAAAAGTGCCAGCAAGTGCTAAACATGCTAACAACATACTAGAAACATGTTAGCAAACACTTAGCTAAGTGCTAAAGCATGCTATTGCTGCAATTAAATAGGAAGTTGCTGTAACTAAGGCATGGAATGTCCAATCTGCCCCAAACTTCACACTTTTGATAAGCGTTCTGTCCTGAACACATGACCATGCTCATATTCAGTTATAGTCATAGCGCCACCTGCTGGCAACAGGAAGTGACATGTTTAACACTCTTGTGGACTCCTGATAACATATAAAAAAGTGCCAGCAAGTGTTAAACATGCTAACAACATACTAGAAACATGCTAGCAAACACTTAGCAAAGTGATAAAGCATGCTATTGCTGCAATTAAATAGGAATTTGCTGTAACACAGGCATGGAATGTCCAATCTGCCCCAAACTTAATATGTAACATGCAAGAAACATGCTAGCAACACATAGCTAAGTTCTAAAGCATGCTAGAAATGCTAAAGGAAGTTGTTGTAACTTAGGCATACAATGTCCAATCTACCCCAAACTTCACACGTTTGATAATAGTTATCTCCTGAACACAAGTCCATGCTCATATTCAGATATAGTCATAGCGCCGCCTGCTGGCAACAGGAAGTGACGTTTAACACTATTCTGGACTCCTAATAACATATAAAAAAGTGTCACCAACTGCTAAACATGTTAGCAACATACTAGAAACATGCAATCAAATACTTAGCTAAGTGTTAAAGCATCCTATTACTGCAATTAAATATGAATTTGCTGTAACTCAGGCATGCAATGTCCAATCTACCCCAAAATTAATATGTAATATGCTATAAACATCATAAAACATGCTAGAAATGCTAAAGGAAGTTGTTGTAACTCAAGCATACAATGTCCAATCTGCCCCAAACTCCACATGTTTGATAAAAGTCCTGCACCGAACACATCTACATAGCGATATTCAGATATAGACATAGCCCCACCTACTGGCAACAGAAACTGACATGGTTAACACAGTAATGCAGTACTAACCACATAACTATTGTGTACTAAGCATGCTAAAAACATACTAAACATGCTAGCAACTACTATATATACCTCCTTAAATGCACATTGTCCAACCATGCTCTGTCTTCCTAAAGCCACCAGGTGGCGGCGGCACGGGTGCGAGGGCCCTTTCATCGCTGCTTGCAGCTTTAATTAACAAATATAATCCAAGGTCATAGTCCATACCAGGCAGAGGGTCAAGCACATGTAATCAGTCCGAACACAAACAAACCAACCACCCACCCAACCAAACACCCAACCACCCACCAAACCAACCAACCAACCAACCACCCAAACCAACCACCCAACCAACCACCCAACCAACCAACCAACCAACCACCCACCCACCCAACCAACCACCCAACCACCCACCCATCCACCCAACTACCCACCCACCCAACCAACCACCCACCCACCCAACCAACCACCCAACCACCCAACCACCCACCCATCCACCCAACTACCCACCCACCCACCCAACCAACCACCCACCCAAACAACCAACAACCAACTACCCACCCAAACAACCAACAACCAACTACCCACCCAAACAACCAAACCCCCAACCACCCACCCAACCACCCACCAACCCAACCAACCACCCACCCACCCAACCAACCACCCAACCACCCACCCATCCACCCAACTACCCACCCACCCAAACAACCAACTACCCACCCAAACAACCAACCACCCACCCACCCACCCAACCAACCAACCGACCAACCAACAGACCAACCAACCACCCACCCAACCAACCAACCACCCACCCACCCAACTGAGACGCTTTACATCTTTATGAAAAATGTTGCATGTGCAGCGATTCCCAACATGCTACTTCATCAAACTTTTTACTCATTTGTAGCGCAATACAGCAACAGAACAGTCAAGACAGGGTTTGCATAATGCTTTTGTCAATTACACAATTTCGTTCGGGAAAGCTTGTTCTTCTGACTGCTCACTAATGAAAATAATCCGTCAAGCTTTCATCCTAAAGGTTAGATTTGGGACTAACCTGAGGTGCTGCGGCTTAAATTATCCCAATTCTTCATCCTGTGTTAGCATCTAATCTGAGGAAGGCCTCATTAACCGCCTCATGTTTACCCTCACATTTCCAGAGGAATCAGAAGACATTAGCAGAGACAGTCCCTGTGCTAAGAGTAATTACCAGGCCTATAACACACACCTGTAATTCCTGTCGTCTGCTGCCAAGCGCCGTTTTGTGTATTCACATCACATCTCTTACAATCTGCCAGACTCGCCTTCGCAGCAGAAATATGCCAGGACTAAACTGTATCTGTTTAAAGTGTAGCAGAAGTATCGTGTGCTGCTTTAGCCTGAGGGATTATTCTAGGACTTTCCAAGCAACACAGCAGAAAAGGGGACAGAACAGGGACGTTTTTTCTTTTCAACAAGTGATCAGAGGAAGGACGTGCTTAACCTTCAGAAAATATCGGGAGGTCAAGTTGGAAACTGTATGAACAATTTTACATTAATGTTATCCACTTTATTTTTTAAACTCTTTCCCCTCCAAGTTGTCAGCCATGTCAGTATTTTTGATCATTTTTCACAAAACTTTCATGGCCCCCAGAATATTTTGTTGTAAGAATATATGAACATACAATATATCAAAAGAAACAACTGAGAGAGAAAACAATTATTCTAGCTTCATGCATCTTTTTTTTTTTAACATGTTGAACAAAAAGCGTGTTTTTGTCAAAGACTTCGTCCGACTGGGATTCAGAACGCTGATCAAAACATAGACCGAGTGGATCGAGTCCATCAACACCCACAAAAATGTAAAGTCGTCATCTCTTAATTGACATTTCATTCGGTAACGTTAGGCAGTTTTGATTTATATGCTGTTTAATGTCTGATGATCGCGTTACATGAGCGTAAGCAATGCTTCTATTGCTTGTTTCTGCTTCTTATTTGCTTGCTTTTGGATCTGGATATTCTGTCCTATTTCAATAGATGCATAATAGCGCCCCCTACAGTATAACAGTAAAAACATGGATTGCCGGAAAATTCCATCAATGGCAGGGAAAGTGCTAACATACAGTAAGAGCGGACACGGTCATTTGTAAATTGAATGCTTCCATCGTCATCCACTTCCAGTGATTTTTAGCTGTACAAAACAGCTTACTTCCGTGTTGAAAAATAAGGTGGTTGCAAATAAGTGTTGCAGTTTTTGTGACCCTGTTACCTAAATTTGGGATGTGTCTGAATGTGTGGGCCTGAATTAACTGACCACTCATTAGGGACTCACTATTCTGAGTCCATATGTTGGGTGAAAAGCGTTCTTATTTTTAAATGGTTATTTATTTACACTTTATGTCGATAGTCCACTTTAGACATTTCACTGACTATAGGTAACTTTGCAATTACTTTGCCAACTAACTCTCATTAGAGTATTAGTTGACTGTTAGGTTAAAGGGGTGATGAACTGAGAAATCAAATTTTCCTTGAGCTTTTGACATATTAGAGGTCATCATACTATAAGAATATCCTGTAAGTTTCAGAACTGAAAACTTCCTTGTTAGTCCAATAAAAGCTTTTACTGACACCAGGCACAGCGAACGGCAGGTCTTTCAAAGTGGGGATCTATGACGTCAAAGGGTCTCAAACCCCGCCTCCGCAGAAGAAGATCAACGCCTACTTCAACACTGCCTGTTTAGCCCCGCCCACCGATTCGCGCATTACATGAAACTCAATTATAATATGCAAAACTGTTATCCAATCATAGCAGTGGGCGTTTACTTCCAAGTCTTCAATGCAGCACATCCATAAAAACCGAGCATTTCAGGAGCTAGGCTCAAAACCAGGGTAGAAAATAGCCTATTACTTATTCATTTTGACGGTTTTGAATGTAAAAAACAATCGAACGTCATAAGTTGACCTCAGACAACAATATAAAAAATAAAAAAGCCAGTTCATGACCCCTTTAAGGTTCGGGTTAGTAGAATAAGTTGACATTTAGTTGCAAAGTTACTACGTCTGTTGCATCAAAATAAAGAGTTAGCAGACATTAAGCAGACAGTCTACTAATACTCTTACAACTGCTAGTTGACATGTAGGTGCAAAGTGCAATAGAACATCTAAAGTGGACTATTGAAATAAAGTAATTTTATTTATTTATTTATTTATTTAATAATAAAATGTAAATAATTAATGGGATATTTCTATTTCTGGAAAGTGCTAAACCTTCTCAATTTGGTTCTCCTCTCTCACTGAAATGTAAGAATTCAGTTTAGGCAATTTACAGTCACGGCTATGAAAAAAAGAAACGCTTAAGTGATGTTTTGAGAAAGGTGTTTATTATTTTAGGTTGTGTTAATTGGACCTGCGGTAATAGCATTTTAATAAGTTAATGTGCCAGGTAAAACACTAGATAAACTCTGTCAACATCATGCGTGCTAACATTTTGACTCTTGCCAAAAAAATTAAATAAAAAATAATAAAACATTTTTTAAATAAAAAATAAAAATAATAAAAAAGAGCAGAAATGTGGAATTGGTATTTTTGTGAGAGCACATCTATGAATTTTTCCTTAAAAGCATGTTTGGTATTTGAGCTGTAAAGTTGTCTGGAAGAACTCAGTGGATGAATTGCTGGTTAAATGTCATTCCTGCGGGTGGATTCTTCTGGATGTAAAAAGCAGTTCTCTTGTATTCTTATGCATATTATGCTAACATTACAGTGTTTGCTGGCCTTGCACAGTCACGACAGGAGTTCAGATACTGAATATTGTACAGTCAAGGTGAGGAAATGGCTTTATAATAGTCTCACGTTAGCATGTAAAAGTCAGTGTGCATCTTAATGTTTATGGGTGCATTTTTTCTTTAAAATTTAAATTTACATTATGCCACAAATATTGTAACTATGACTCAAATATATATTTTATGCAAAAAACTTTTTTTATGCTTTTATGCTTTTTTCCATATAAGAATATATATATATATATATTTGGAATTCTGTCATTTTCCCCATGGAGCAGAAAGGACAATTTTGATGAATATTCTCACAAATGACAGCATAAAAAAAATCTCCACAACAAGTACGAGAACAGACCAAAATAAAGCCTGTCATTATTTGGAAAGAGCTGCAAAAAGATTCACAGAACATCATGTTTTGTGTTCCACAGCAGAAGAAAGTTGAGGATGTGTAAATGATGACAGAATAATTTTTTTCAAAGGTTATTTCTTTAAAAAGGGACCTAGTTTGCAGCCAAACGAAATGGATCTGAACACACTTTAAAGCATGTGGCCATTATAAATAAGACATGAAAAGAGGGACTTTTTAATTTAAAGGAGTAAGGAACTCTTGTTTGCTTTGGTGTGTAACTTCAGCGGCACTCGGGCTGGAGCTCTAATGAGAACAGCAGTCGAGAACACACTGCTCTCATTGCAGCATGATAGATGGTCAGCGCTGCAGTGCTGTGTATGTGAGCGCATATAAACCAATATCCTCTCTCTCTCTCTCTCTCTCTCTCTCTCTCTCTCTCTCTCTCTCTCTCTCTCTCTCTCTCTCTCTCTCTCTCTCTCTCTCTCTCCCCCCAGTGGGGACTCTGCTGCAGGTTTGGACACATCATTACAAACAATGATTTGTTTTATTTTGCAGCGTGTGATCTAGTGCTGCCTTGCATCTGGTGCTGTGTGTATCCACATCGGCACACTCAGATCTATGGAATATTCACTCCGGAACAAACGGGAGCCACGGAACTGGGAAGTATTGTGCTATTAAGGCAGCGACAGCACGGCATGACACTATTATTTGAGCATATCATAAACATTTTATGCTACAATGCTGAAATCATCAGTGCTTCTCAACTGGGTTTGCTTCAACTCAGTACCAAAAATATTTACTGCGCAAAAGTAAACAACAATGTCCTTAAAAGCAAAATACTATTATTGTTAGTTATGTAAGTATATGTATTATTATTGTTTATTAAGCCAATAATTCACTTACACATCATCATCAACATCGACACAAACCCTATTTATCTTCACTTCAAGTGAACATGCATTTAACTTAGTGTGGGTCATACTGTATTTTACCTTGTGGAGTTTTGTTCATGGTTTTTGAGGATGAGGGCGTCATATACCCTATACCCTGGCCATGTTAAAGGAACACGCCGACTTTTTGGGACTTTAGCTTATTCACCGTATCCCCCAGAGTTAGATAAGTCCATATATACCCTTCTCATCTCCATGCGTGCCGTAACTCTGTCTGATGCACCCACCGCTAGCCTAGCTTAGCACAAAGACTGGAGGTAAATGGCTCCAGCTAGCATACTGCTCCAAATAAGTGACACAATTCAGACATATATAAAACATACTGGGAACTATATTCTCAGAAGGCGAAGCACTGCTACTTGGGCGGAGTGATTTGCTCGCAGCAGCTGAGAAGCCCCGTGGTGAGGAGCAGAGAGTTCGCTCCGCATAAGTAGCAGTGCTTCGCCTTCTGAGAATATAGTTCCCAGTATGTATACGGTTAGAAGATGGCTGTGTCTCATGTTATTTGTACACGCTGTGACTCTACAAATCACAACATGTAAATAGGAAAATGTTGGTGTTATTTTGTCACTTATTGGGAGCAGTATGCTAGCTGGAGCCATTTACCTCCAGTCTTTGTGCTAAGCTAGGCTAGCGGTGGGTGCGTCAGACAGAGTTACGGCACGCACGGAGATGAGAAGGGTATGTGTGGACTTATCTAACTCTGGGGGATACGGTGAATAAGCTAAAGTCCCGAAAAAGTCGGCGTGTTCCTTTAACATCTGTCTTTGTGTTCAGATGAATCTGAGCCAAATTACTGTGAAGTTTCATTTGACTCCCTTGACATCAACAACTAAATATATGTTTCTGTACGTATTTTTCGGTTCCAAAAACCAAATCGACCACCTTAAGCACGTCTGTTACTGTTTCAAGATGGTCTAAGACCGGATTTTCCAGTAGGGATCATATTCTAGTCTTTCATGTGGCGTTGTGATGATATTCTGCTAAAATTCAAGGCGTTATCGTGAACCGGCATCTTGTGTTTTCTTAAAGCCAAGAATGAGTTATGAAAAGAGACTTTCAATCTTTGAACCTGTAGTTTTTATTAACCGTGATTTCTAGCTGGGGAAATAGAACTATTAGCATTCATGAAATAATAAGAAATGAAATAACCTGGCTGCATAAACGCAACGCTGAATGCATAGACATGTCCACTTGCATTATTTCAGCATCATTCAAAGTTTAAGCACAAATTTCCTCAGCGGTTGTTGGACAGATCTGATGTCCGTGCAGAAGTAAAGGTGAGTGTAGACATTGCTAATCTGTTGCTTTTAGTTCCCACCACGTTATCTTTAAGGCTCTGTTAATTGTTTGTGCTTGGCAATCTAACACACTCGTTAATGCGTTCAGATGCAAGATTGTAATACGGTGCTGAGCGCTTGTCGGTACGTGGCTGCGAAAGCGCGGGTGAGACCGGCCAACATAAATTAAATTAGGGCCCTTGCGAAATTTCCGAGCGTGCTGATTGGCTGTGGCTTTTGTTGTGTTGCGTCTGACCTTGACCTAGTGAAGATTAATGTAACAAGACAGGGTGACGGTGTTCTCATGCGGCACACAGACTGTGTACACACACCAAATCAGTGTGTAATGGACGAGGCAGAGGCGTCATAGCCGTGGAAAAGCACCATTCGGGCCGCTGTCAGCGCATGTAGGGTTTATGGGCCCTGAAGGCATCGTTTCTGGCCACTGAATCTAGTAAAAGGCTAGTGGACTATAACATATACAGCCAAACATTAAAGCTTTGTTGATTTTGGCCATATGCTTTTTTTTTTTGTTTGGGAGCCTACATTGAAACGATGTATGTGTGGGTGAATCTCAGAAAAAGATAAATGGAATGGTTTTAATGGTCCTTAAAATGTAATTAAATATGACCTGGTCATGTTCTGTGGCATTTAGGTGTTTTTAAGGCAGCTAATTAAAGGTCTGGTTTCACAGACAGGGCTTATATTAATCATTAAGCCAGGATTAGGCCTTTAAGTAGCTTTTGTAAATGTGCCTTAGAAACAAGCATTACTGATGTGCATCTGGAGACAAAACAATGGCACTGACTTATTTTAAGATATATCAGTACAGCTCAAACATGCATTTAGACCGGGACTAGACTAAAGCCTTGTCTGTGAAACCGGGGGGAAAGTGTTCAGTCTGAATGTAAGAATTATGATTAATTCAGTTTGCTTGTCACTTATGAATCAGCACTTCTTTCTATCCATTAGTGCTGTGGCTGTGTCACGCTACCATATACAGTATATCTATTTTAATTGCCACTATAAAAGCTGTTTTGCTTTTCTGAGAAGTCTTGTTAAGCCTTTTATTCGTCTAACAATAAGTGTTTGAATAGCAGTGGAAGTATAGCTTGCTTGGCTTTGCCAGTACCTAACACTTATTTTTATTTCCCATTGTCTCTATTTCAACCTCTCCTGAGTTACAATTACAGCATCTGCCCTAGTTCCAGTTTTGCCTGATGCTTCTCCCCAAACTTTGTGAGGATAAGGCTTTTACGGTCATTTCCATAGCAGCCTGTAAGGGCCCTTCATAGCCGGACCCTTCCTTCAGCCCTCCCGTGACCCCATCAGTTCCTGCTTTCACATGTTCCTGCTTCTAGACTGCGCCGGTTTGATTGGCGTCTGAACAAGCCCAGATGGGAAGACAGTTGCTTAGTTGGGAGAACTTGGAGGACTTTTGGACAGCTGTGGGCAAACAAAACAGGTTTTAAGTGGAGGTTTGAGTCCTGTGCAGTTTATTAAACTGTTGTTTGCCAAGCTAGTCGGTGTGAGGGCATGCAGTCGCAAATCATTTTGCAATCAATCAATCATGTGATGTATTTCCAAGTGAAAAAAAATATTGAATCAGTATCCATCCGTCCATCCATCCATCCGACTTACATTGTGTTTACCATACGCAATATATCAGTCCATGCATTCCCTGTGAATCGAACCCATGATCTTGGCCTTGGTTAATGGCATGCTCTACTTTCTAAGCTATTGTCAATACATTGCCCCTGCTCTCTAGATCACTGCAATGCCAATTGATTTTGCAGTAAAATCAGAGAATGAGATCAAATCACAAAGTTTATTTTGATGTTTGTAGAAATTCCCTCTCTCTGCATTCAATCTTCTGTCTCATTCCCGTCTCTCTGTATGTCTGCTATACACTATACACTGGAGATAATTTATTATATTTTCAAAGCCGCTCTATCCCTCCATCTTCTCTCTGACATCACTAACTGCTCAACAAAGGACCTAATGAAGCAGAGGAGAAGGAATGTTTGCCCGGTAATTAAGAAGAATGAAAAGAGGCGACACAGAGGTTTTGTAATTGTCCTTTACTCTATGAGGTCCACTTTAAGGTTCTTCTCTCCTTTTCACCCACTTCTTGCCCCATTACTTCATGCATGTACTGTAATTAATGTGAGACGAGCGCCGCTGTGAATGTCAAGTTGGTGCTGCGGCCACTCTTTTTGCTGTCATAGATGGCAGCGTTTGTTAGCACTTTTTGTAAAAAAAAACCTTTCCACACGCTTTGCAACAAACGACCATATCTGCCGTTTGGACGGAATTTGTTGCATGCTTGTTTGTGTTGAGGGGCAGATGAAAGGTCCTACTGACAAAGGGACGTGTGACCCTTCGAATGAAAGTAATTATTTTTGGAAGAGCCTATTCAGAGTAATTCCATCAGATAGCTGTTGAGATGTCGAGAAATATCGCTCTATTCAAATGCCAACAAATGACTTTGTTCTGCTCAACAATGCCCTGTTTTTCTTGAAGAGATTGCTTTCGGGAAGCTGTTTTTATTGGTTCCCAAAGGAAGGGAAGCAATCATTATTATTTGCAAATTGATCTCCAAATGCTTTTTGTTTTCCATGCTTTCAGTTTGTACATCCAGAAGTCAGCGTGAAATTGACCCTTTTAATGTTCTTTTTGGTGTGTGTTATTCCAAAAACATTTTTTTTTCTTTTCAGATTATGTCACAAATCCCTGATTCTGGTATGTAAATCAATTCCTGATTGATAAAATCAAGCAATACATGATCTATTACTATTTTAGTATCATTGAGATACTATTATTTTGATAAAATCAAGCAAAATAAAATTGATCAAATCCCCCCTATTTTAGTGTCATTGAGATACTACTAAGTTTTTTATTTGTTTACTATGTTTAAAATATCTAATGTTAGTTAAAGTTTTAGTAAGTTTTATACGATTGCGGAAGATCCATGTGTGTTAGATATATGTCCGGGTCACTAAAGACCCAGAAATGTAAAAAATGATTGGCGAAGCGTTTAAGCTTTAAAATGCTGTGAAAATAGCTTATTAATGCACTGTGAACTAACATGAACAAACAATGATATTACCTAACATTAACAAAGGTGAATAAATGCTGAAAAATGTATTGCTCATCATAGTTAGTTCATGTTAACTAATGCATTAGCTAATTTTAACAATGATACCTTATTGTTAAGTGTTACCAAATAATAAATCATTCTGTGAATCTTTTAGAATGACCCAAACAAATCTTCTTGAATCAGAGTTCATAGCTTGAACTGATTCACAGAAATGATTCAAACTCTAACATGATTTTTGCAACTGAAGTTTAAATCAGAACTAAACAATGTCAGTCTCTGAAAGTCACAAAACTAATCAGGTGACATGTTCTTTAGGAAAAATGATTGGCCGAATTCGAAATGAATAAAAATAGTTTTAAAACCATTGTGAAATCATATAACGTGTCTGCAAAATCATCAAAGATATATTGTGAATAATGTAGATGGATCCCCATCTCCCGTTCACTCAAAGCAAGCCTCTGAAAGTGAACAGGATCCAATGCTCTGCAGAATCACAAACACAGACACACGGACGCATCCCATGATGCACCAGTCCGTCTCAGCATGTAGTTCACACACACAGGGACACACAAACCACGCTACACACTTCAGCGCATCCCATGATGCACCAGTCCATCTCAGCATGTAGATCACACACACAAGGACACACAAACCACGCTACACACTTCAGCTCTCCAAATCACAGTCCTGAACATTGAGAGCCGCACGACCTGCTGCTACAATGACAGAGTAATCTCCGCACACAGTAGCTCCTCCGCGCCGAGTGCGCCGGGCTGTTATTACTTTGACCACTGTCATTAGACCTGTACGGTACTATTATTACCTTCATAAACAGCATTAAAGCCACACAGGCATCATTAGGCCACCCTCTGTGCGCTCGAATGGCCCCTCCAGAGCAGCAGATTTGAATTCTGCCAGAGCCTGATATCGTGAGCGATGTGCTGTTGGGAAATCACGTTAGCGGCTTGCGCCGGGTCGCGATGTGCTTTCATTTGCAAGAAATGAGAATGGAATGAAATGCATGTTGCCTACCAGAAAACATCAGTTTACACTGAAAGACTCGATACAGTGTCATGCTTTTCGCCGCTCGCGTCTGTGTCAGTCTGTCAATAATTCCAGTCTTACTTGCTGCATGAACGTGTGTAGGTTTGTAACAAATTATGCATAATGCCAGCCATTGACGGCCCGTGAGCAACATTTGCTCCGCCCTCAAACACTGTAGTTGTATCTGAGACTGGAAGAGTTTGGTTCGTGTTGATCATGTCGAGAAGACGCTGTTTTCTGCTGCCAAAACAATCCACATTAATGCAGGTTTAAGGTGAGACACGGCAGGCCAATTTTTACAGGTCAATTTTGAGATTTTTGGATATTTGTCTTTAAAAGCTGTCTCTCTCCTGTACAATCCTGTCGGATTCAAATATGGTCATTTCCTTTTTATCAGCACCCAATCGTGAAAGTAAAAGGGCTGAATGCGCAATCTCATTGGCTGATGATACATCTTTAAAGCCCTGACTTTTCTCTCATACTCCACTTCAGTAGCACCTATATACACCAAACTTTCCAGTCTTTTACCTAGGTATATTATGAAGACATTTTCCGAGGGGTTTGTAAATATATTATTCCTAGCCTAACATTTTATTCCAAAAAAAACATGGTGAAAATAATTTTTTAAGGCTATTGACAGTATTTTCTGATTTACAGGATAACAAAAGTAGATATCCATAAATTTCTTTGTGATTTTTTTTCCCATCTAATATGTGAACACAATGAAAAAATAATTTTTAACCTGGCTTTATCTTTTTATCTTCTTTATTTTTTTTTAATATATGCAAATTAGCGCATATTTAATTAGATATTGCCTAATTTGCATATTTGAACATTAAATTACAGAAAACTTGTAATACATTTTTTTCTCATCCTAATGTAGGTAATCAACTGGGAAAGTTTCATGGTGATATCTGCTAGTTAAAAGTTTTACCCTATTCACCTGTAGTGTCTCGCCCAAGCGGCAACCTCCCCGTCTCTCTCTTGAAACCAACACGGAAGTGAGTTAAACTGCAATTCATTGACTGGCCGCTTGGCCTGGCTGCAGAAGTGAGTCAAATCTGTATCTCCCTCATGTTAAAATTACCAACTTTACAGCAGAAAAAAATATGTTTACAGCCTGGATCTCTATGTGGCTTTGGTCTATACAGCTAATTTTGCCCTTCATAACAACTGTGAGGGGGGTGAATTATTTTATAACTCGTCCGTTTAGTTGATTAATATTTAAATTTAAGGGTGTGGCCAGTGGCCACTTGAGTGACAGATGGATTGCCGCTGTCAGTGCTAGCCGTTTGTCTGCTGTTACTAGCCGTAACTTCACCTCAGCAAATGTTGCTGCTGAACTTGCCATCTCTGCAGTGTTTGTGCTTTTTTTCGGGATTATTTCATACAATTTAATACTTGGGTACAAAGCCCACGTCTTTGGATTCCGTCGTTATCGTTCGAGAGAACAACCAGCGCTGTATTTCAGTTGTTTTCCTCCGTGAACCTGCACTAATGGATGTTTGACAATTTCGTTGCTTTAGGGGGTTTTCAAATTTAAAACGTCAATAAATACTCGTTCGTTCTGCTCTCACGGGACAGATGGATTATAATATGCATGCTTATGTACCGTCAGATGAAATCATGCAGGCGTCGGCGCTTTCTCCGTCCATGCAATAAATGCACATGAATGAGCGCGGATTTTCTAGCGCATTTACTTGCACTTCAAAGGCGATATATCTATGGTTTACCCCTTTGAGAGACGGCCAAAATCCGAATTTAAAATGGACTGAATAAGCTCTCTACGAACTTGAGCAATGCCGCGCTGACGGACCATGAAAGAGTGACGGACATGTATGCACATAAATCACTGTCACACACAAACACTCTCGAAGTAATACACAGTCTCACTTGTAGCCATGTCTTTTAACTATTATAATATTTCGAAGGGCAAAAATAGGAACGTTTAATTGGCTTTACATCATCAGCTAACTCGATCACATCGAGCTAGGTGATTTCAGATAGCCAGGCTCCTCAGCTCCACTCACGCCCCGCCTGTTTGCCTATTTTCTGTTATCCGGGAGTGACGCAAGGCCAAGATGGCGACGGCCGGCTCCGCCCACTTTAGGCTTCAAAAATGCTCTTCAGAAACCTACGGGTGACGTCACGGACACTACGTCCATATTTTTTTACAGTCTATGGTCTCGCCTTAAAGGATGGAATTGATACGGTAAAACCAAATACATCGTTACTGTTCGCATCACTGTGTGTCAGTGCTGAGGAAGATCCGGCGCTGAAATTCAGATATGATAATGGCCTCATCGTTTCCGACACGCACTGTAAGCCGCCGACCAATCACAACAGACTGAACCATCTGACCAATCAGAGCAGAGCAGGCTCTCGTAAAGGAGGGGATCAGAGAGATCGGATCCTTGGTCTACTGTTTTAGACACTGAGAGTAAAGAGCTGAAAATGCAGTGGACATTATGAGGAAATTAGTGTTTTTTGACCTTGGATGCATGTAAACCTATTGTAGGAGACTCCAAAACAAAATTAGGAACCTTTAAAATAGCATAATATTAATAGCATAATATTTCTTTACTTATTTTTTTTTTAATTCATGCTAACTTGAATGTAAAAGCCAGGTAGTAAAAATGTCTTTTAAGTGCCACTGAAAATGCAAATTGAATGCCAAATGGCAAGTCGCATGCAAAGGAATGGATTTAATTAAATCCTCTTTATATACATTTAGTGCAAATGTACTTTTTTACTTTTATTATATCTTACATCTTGCATTAATCTAATCATGTTGCTGTTGTCCCTGCTCTCATATTCGTCATCACCCACACAGTAAGAGCACCCAGAGATGAGCAGAGGTTTTCTCTGGTGGCGTGTAGATAAATGATCTGCGGTGACGGATCTCTGGGAGACAGTGTGCTGCTTGTAAATGTATTGCCGGCCTGTCTTTATGTGTTTGGTGGTCACACAGGTCAATAAGACATCCAGTTTGTTCTTCTTCACTGGTGTTGCAGGTCAGGTGGGACGGCCTCCCGGTAATGCTAGATTTCTCAGCTCGCCATAATCTACACAGCAGGGACCATGTGTTTAACAGTGTCTGACTCTCCCATCCTATATTTCAATTCAGCTGCACAATATGGTCACAACATGGCCACGCCAAGGGTCCAGCGATGTCAGATAGGCCTACCTCACATGCACAGCACCGCAGGATCTGCACTATGAATGAATGCAAGCTTTGCATCATGTGTTTTATTATGTTGCTGTGCATATGTAATACCATAAATGAATATGCATTTGACAGTAATTCAGTATCATGGTGCAATTGGATCTGATCGCTATACCATGGTACTAGTGACTAGTTTAAAGTTTACCAACACAAAGCTCCTAAAGCAACTGGATAGTGTGCCATTATTATTCTGTGTGGACGAGGCTTTAGTTCTTCTGGGTAGAATAGAGAGAGGACTCATTGTGTATTCAGGACAGAGTTAGTCTTTTATAGCAGTGTAGAATATGCTGAAATTTGCCCCATATTTTCTGTTTGTTGGGGGTGTTTTTGAATGGGTGGTTTTGCTCGTAAATTTGCTTTAAAGATATTTATCAGCTCCGCTCCTAATTTATGGGATTGTTTGCGCAGTCATAGCCCGCTGAGAAAGTCAGCAAGGATAAAAAGGCGGCTGTGTGTGTTATTTAGACAAATAGATTGTGTATCTAGAGCAAGACACACATAGAAATCACATTCATTTGTATTCAAACGCACCAGTCAAAACTGAAAAACGACCATCAATTATACGTTATGCATAATGTATTGTAGAGCACTTGTTGTGCTGCGTGTTTGTTGTCGAGCACATTGCAACAGAAAGATGTGTTGTCTATCCGTTGTGTTTTCTTTTATTTTATTATGCCACCCAGCTTTTCTCTCTCATCATAATTTATTCTGCCTTGGTGCAGTTGTTAAATAGTTGACGAAAAATACCTTTGGGAAGTTGAGATCCTGCTGCTTGACTTCTTTAAACAGCATTTTGCTAGTTCTTTTGTAATTATTATGCATGCAACTCATTTTACAGTAAATGAAAAACTGCATGGAATATTTCCAAAATTCATTTCTCACACCACAGGACCATTTAAAACGAGCGTGAAGGCAAAAAGGTGATTAAAAAAGAGATGATTTTATGCATTCAACCTTAAATTTTGCTGTTGATGAAATGAACGTCAATGAGTGCATTATGCATCTGCTAGATTTAGTTGTGTAGTGCAGCAGAACCTTTGATTTGTATTTCAGTTAAGATGCAGATGTTTACACAACTGTGTCATCATCATTCAGTTGCATCCGCAACCCCATCAAACAGGCTGTTTGCACTTTATGCATGAACAGTTTGATGAAAACTAAATAAGTAAATGTTGCTTGTCTTTTGATGGTGGGTCTTGCTCTTTCTGCACTTTCAATGTGCTCTCTAATACGCCACCGAACGCCAATTTTCCCTCTTCTCCGGCTGATGTCCTTGTTGCATATTTATTTTAATTTCCCTCTGTCAATAGGCTACATATTTTGCGCCTGGGGCGAAGGAAACCTCTGACTAGATTTTATTAGCCAATATTGTAATGACGACAAGAGTAATGGGCATGTCAGTCATCGGCGGAGAATAAGGGTGATGGCCTTCAATGAAGTGCTTTTCATTCTGACAAAATATTCAGGATATGGCGTTTAGAGGTCAGTTAAAACCAAAAACTCACAAACGTGTCTAAGTCACATTTCACTTCCAAACAGAACATGTGTATATGTATTAACACACACTTTAATCATTGGGGTCGGTAATTTTTTGAAAAGTTTTCTGCTCGCCAGTGCTACATTTATTTGATCAAAAATGCAGTAAAAACGGTAACATTGTGAAATATTTTTTTTTCTATGTGAATATATAGTAAAGTGTAATTTATTCCTGAGTTCAAAGCTGAATTTTCAGCATTATTACTCCAGTTTTCAGTGTCACATGATCTTTCAGAAATCATTCTAATTTGCTTTTTTATTTCTTATTATTATCAATGTTGAAAACATTGGTATTTTTGTGGAAACCATGATTGTTAATTTATTTGAAATATTATTTATTTGAAATATTTATTTGATCCTTTTAACGCATTCTGGCTGAATAAACGTATTAATTTCTTTAAAAAAATTAAAATAAAAAATCTTATGACCGTAAACTTCTGAACATTATGGTAATGAGAATAGGATTGGGATGCGCTTAAAGGTGCAATATGCAAGATTTTTCTGCCGCTAGAGGGCGCTACATTCCAAACAACAACAACGGCGTAGCCGTTTTAAACTCCACCGTGGATGTAAATCAGTCAGACGGGAATCGAAAAATCATGTTCATGGATGAGGCTAAGTTCTTTTTTTATAATGACATGCTTTTTGTGGCGAGGGGGGCGTGGTTCAGCGCGGTCTGTAATGGGAGAGAGAAGAGACGAGCGTCCCGCAAGTAGGTCAAGTGCAAATGACGAACACCTGTGTCTTATTGCAGTGATCCGCGTGGAGAGACCGCTTATAAGCCGCGCGCTGGAACGACAGAGAGACTGGAGAGAGAATTGGACGCAGAGAAAGAAAACCGGTGGATCCGAGCTCTCATTTTTGAACTGTTTTGTGCCGTCGCGGTTGCCACGGTGAATGCGCGTTGTGCGCGACTTTTGTTTGTTTTGTTTTATTTGAATAAAGTACGAGTCCCAGTCACGCCGACCCCTGTCTTCTTCCTTCCTGACTCTTGAACCTCATCACACTTTTATTTCATTAAAATGAATTAACCGCAAGAAAAGTAAGGTTTAATACTACATTGGTTATCATAGATGTTACTGTATGTCGAATTCATTGTTGTGATAACGCGGCGCAGTTTTACGTGTTCTAAACAATTGTTGTAAAAGTACATTCGAACATACCCACATCATTTGCCAAAATACTGATTAATCTTTATGTATAACACATGCTATATTTATTTACATGGCCATAAACACCAGACGTGATAAACGATGTCAATAAACTAAACACAAATCTAAAGCAATAATACTTCCCTTACATAAACATAACTATTACCGAATGCTACATTTGGAAAATATAAAATTAAGCATGCTTTGTCGACAGAACCAGCTGCAATCGGTAAAGAATAATTGTGTTCCATAACGACAGCACGAAACAAGCTAACGTTTGTTGCTTGATAGACGCTACAACTACAACTTCCGCATTTGTGCAGGACTCCACGCAGTACGGGCGGAAACCGAGGGTAACGCGGATATGACGCAATTGACTGGCGACTCCCAGCTCCCCCCTGCTCTAACGCCCCGTTTCCTTGGTTAAAATCGCAATTTTCTCACGATTTAAAAATAGTTGGGAACATTTGGGATATTGTAAGTAATCAACTTAACAAAATATATAACACTTGACTTGAGATTATGGGATATTTTAATGCAAAATTCTTACATAATGTACCTTTAACTATCATGCAATAAATGTCACAATGGCAAAAATCTCCTTAATACGATCCTTAGGCTTTTTACTTTGCAGTGAAATATGACCGGCATACTAGTTTTGGTGAGATTCACCCAAGCATGCCACGGCCACGTTTTAGATTTGTCATCGCCTTGAAAAGGTCATGAAAATGACAAATACACAATTGTCCAGATGTTTGGCGTGCACTCGCCTGATGCTGCCATTTATAGTGCAGGAGATGTGTTTGGCTCTCCTGCCATCTGCACTGTTTTTTCCAATTTCAGCAAGCAGCCCTGGAGACGTGGAAGCTAAAGACTCCAATCTACATGATTTTTCCCATTACTCTGCGGCGCTAGGAGTCAGAGTAGGCTCACATTGTGCCCTGAGTGCTTGCTTGAGATGGAGGTGTGATAATGACTTCTCTGAGATTTTTGGACTTGTGTAATATAATATCTGGACATTTTTGCTGCTCTCCCGTTCGTTCCTCCAGGGTTTGTGTTGGGTTTCAGAGGTTGCCAGTTTTCTCTGCGTATCCCCAGAAGCCTTGTGAGAGATGGGCCGGGCCTGTCAAAATACACGTTTGTAGTGTCTGATAGTGTTTGATGGGAAATAAATATAAACTAGGGACTCTTTAGGGCTCGCTAGCTGTTGATTTGTATAACGACAAGTGTGGCGAAGAGAGAGAAGTGCTTTGGAGAGGCCGTCAATCATGTGACTTCTTCAGGAGGGGAGTGGTTCAAAATAACAGCAACTTTTCACTATTCAATCGAGTCCAGATGCATTAAATCATCACCCGCCTGATTCAATATATTCATATCCCTGACATTGTTAACTATCAACCAAAAAAAAAAAAAAACGTTTTGTTTGAACACACACACATTTCAGAAGCCTTTGTGTTCAACTCAGTAATAGTAAAATCACTGTGTTGTTGTCCAGGGTTGTGCATCATTCAGAATTATCTGAGATAATGTTTCAAGAAAATTTAATTTTTGGTAACAAACAGAAACTAGAATTGAAAATAAAAGAAATTCAATAAGTATAGTTAGTCGGGACAAACTTTGGATGTTGAAAGTTTACATAAAATGATGTACTGTTGAAAAATTGCAATTAGAAAATTACACTTCCTGTTTAGTGAATTAGGGTTTATATATATTAAAAGATTATATATATTTTTTCTCTCTCCAATCACCGAAATCTGAAGCCTGTCAATACCATTCAGCTTCCTATGTGCCGATATTTTTGAAGTTTTTTTAAGTTAAAATGTTTCATCTCTATACTGTGCACAACCCTGTTGATCCAATGCTTTTCATTCCCTCAGCAATTTTTCTTTTACCTGGCCACATCTGTCATCATGCGTGCAGCCCTTGAGGTCACAGGAGAGTGGATTTCCACTGTTTGCCGGGGAATTTCTTTGCCTGTTTGGCTCATTTTCCCCAGTGTGTGGAAACAAGTCGACCTGCATCCCTGAGCTCCTCATTTAAGGCAGATGCGTTTGTCTGGTCCGAGGTTATTTTCCTCCTACAGTTGATCAGCTAAAGGTGAGAGAAGTCAGGCTATAAGATCTCAGGCCTCTGTGACCCAAACTTGGCCTAATGGGAATCTTACGGCCGGCTGCTCCTCTCGGCTGGGATCCACACGGATCCACAATGAGATGTTCCAGCTGTGCAGCTGACGTGCAGAAAATGAACTGCATTGTGGAAGAGATGCGGTCTCGCCCTCTCCGAAGACTTGCACATGGAGATTGATGATGAAGTGGTCAAATAAGGTGTCGCCTTCCCTCTCTCTCCTCACCGTTGTGCGCGTTGACAGGAGCTCACAATTGGATTGTTTATGCACAATGCAGCCCGTGCATTTTGAATAGCTGAGATTTAGCCGCTGTAAAGGATCAACACAATAGGTTTTCGCCGGCTTATTTATTCCACTACAAAAGGTCCTGTTTCGCTGAATAAGTTTCTGCTTTATCAAGCCTGCAGTTTTCATTTGGACGCTTTCGGGACAGTATACATCACAACGAAATCTCATTCAGCGCTGCAATTTAGACGTTCGTCCCATTCTTTAGAATCAATACTCAAGACGCGCTGATTTGAGCATGCAATTCTCTTTAGGCTTTGACATTTTAATGCATTAACAAAGTCCTAAACTTTGTACTCCGTGGCGTTCATGCTGATGCATCAAAATGAAAACAGTGTCTTAACGATTCCCCGGCAGTGCGCTAGTCAATCTGAAATTTGCATTTTTCGTTCAGTCAATATTCTAGTCAATCGCTAGACATGCTTCACATTTGTTTTGAGTGTATTGGGATTCAAACAGCTGGAGATTAGCATGAAGTGGCTGAGTGTGTTTCAAAGCAAATTAAATTGCATTCTTCTTGTCTGTGCGCTGTTATCAGGTTGATATGTCAGGGACACACTGGTAAATGTTCCAACGCAAGCTGACAGTAAAGCGCGCAGGGGATGTAAACACCCTGTCAAGGGCAGAGTAAGACCCTATAACCATGCTAACCGTGAACGCTGTCGCTGTGGTGGACGTCTCTTGTTCGCCCGATGTTAAATTAACGCTGCATAAGCCCAGATCGCTGCTGAGATCGCTGAGGTTTGATCATTTTGTAAAAAAAAGTTGTCATTTGAAATGTCCTGTAAATTTGTATTTAACGTAGAACAATATTTCACCATGTCATATTCTTTCATTAGGGACCAAGCCCTGTAGGTGTGTAGGCACATATTGTAAACATTAGTGTTCTTTTTATTATTATTATTCTGCTTCTTCTTCTTCTTCTTCTTCCTCTGCTCTTGAGTCTAACCACTTGGGAGAAAGTTATGAAATTTGGCACACAGATAGAGGACAGTCTGAACTGTCACCATAGCAAATTTGAAGTCTCTAACTCAAACCCTCTAGTGCCACCTAGTGGTCTGGAGATATATATATTTTTTTTTTTATGTTTTAAGACAAACCATGTGCAAATTCATAAGTCGACAGCATTGCTGAGTATTTTCTCCTTAAAACTGCAGTGAACCAAAGACAGTCTCAAAAACACGCTTTGAAATCGCTGGTGTTTCTGACGTCACAAACTACCTCGTCAACTGCGATCGTCACCGAGTGGATCTCTGAGCTGAGTGAGTGGAGGCGGGGCTCATTTGCATATTCATAGAACCGCATATACTAAATGAGGCAAGGGTGTTGAGTTACATTTCAGCTATTTCAAGGCATGAATATTTTTTTTCAAGGAAAAAACACTGAAATATGCCATTTTGGTGATCAAAGATGAGTTTTAAGGGATACAATTATTGACCACGGGGGACTTTAAAATGTCTTTAATTGCTCATTGTTGCAGCTGGTCTGATGCTCCCAGTCTTTGTACCTTCTTTGTGAAATTTAAATGCTGCTTACATTTCATTCAAATGATTTTTTTTTTTTTTTAACAAAAATAACATTAAAATGAACAAATTTTGAGCATGTTAAAATATGAAAATGTATTATTTTTTATTCATAACAAAATATAACCTAAAAAAACAGTCCACTACAAAAAGTTTTTAATTGGTGCCTTTGCCTTGATTTCCTGGTAACATATCTAAAAAATATTATTATACAGTTATTTAAAAAGCAACACTGCATACGATATTAGGACTTATTTGCATAGTTTTGTGTCTTTAAGTGCATTTGGTCATACTGGTAGATTCTTAAGGCAAGTTTAAGTCAAAAAAGTGACGAAGAAAAAACAACAACAACAACAACCTGCTAGTCCATTAAGACAAATGCACTTATATTTACAATCTCTTAAAGGCTTAATATCTCATGCATTGCTGATCTTGAGGATTTTTTATATTTTACCTGGAAAGCAAGGCAAAAATACTCATGAAGGATATGATTCTTTGTAGTGTGAGAAATAACGACATATAATGAGTGTACTGAAGAATTCTCTGCTGTAGAAAGTGTTGGAATTCTTCTTGTTTTAGGGACAGTTGTTCATGTTGTTTTAGAGAATCATTAGGATATTTCATTGTAGCTTACGTTCACTTAACTTGGTTCAAGTTCATCTGCTTGTATGTGCAAGTGTGAGTTGTAATATTTTGTATATATTGTGGATATATTTAATTTCAATATAGCAGCCTGCGTACAGTATAAGTTAACAAAAACAAAGAGGTTTAGTTTAGCTCTTTCAGCTCATAGTATGTTTGGATTATTTGCATAAACTCATTTTTCTTCTTTTAAAAACAGTTTCAGTGCATTGTTAATATTATGCAGCATTACGTTTTTCTCGTATTTTTGTGTTTTTTTAGCTAAAATAGTAAAAATTGTATCACAATGCCTCAGTTTTTTTTTGTAATCTTGTCTTTATTGTCGTTGGAAAAATGAAAAAGCGTTTATTGAGCGTTAACATTTTTCCGTTATTTTGTTGACAATATTATCACGTGTGATTTCGGGTGCCACTGAGATAAATGTCAAGTCAAATTCAATTGTATAGCACTTTTCACAATACACGTTTTTTTAAAGCAGATTTACAGAAAATCATAATGTTAATGTTTAATATCTTAAAATCTTCACGCTATTAGCAGATCTGGCCGATAATACAGTTTACATTTTGCATCGATACAAACAATCAAGGAGTTGAGATGCACTACATAGATATTGTTTTACATGAGTGTACTGTATGTATGCGGATAAAGATGGACATACTCAACGCTATCACACGACTAAGTCGTACGAATTCGTATGACCTCAGTCTAAACCCCAGTGATGGGTAGGTTTAGCGACAGGGTCAGGGGTCGTACGAGTTCATACGAATTGGGCAACTCGTAAAATATGTACAATTTAGCAAAAAATGTATGAATACGTATGAATTAACCACCTCATAAAATACGTACAAATTTCCTTGAGATCGGGTTGACATACTTATATACAACTTTCAGACATTCTCTAGACCTCCTTCTACTGAGCAACATGTGATCTGGTGTAGTTACGGCATGTGCCAGCAGGAGTTAACTGATAAAGCCAACCAACCAAACTCTGACCCTTGTTTGGCACCAGTAAAGAAGAGGCCGCTGCCTCCGGTAAGGGCCCCAAGGAGCTCGGGGACAGCTGTCAGATGGCTGACCACCTCCTCATGCCTTTGCCAGAGGCGTCCATCTCATCCCAGCTCTGCACACCCTCCACCAGTGATCATTGTCCAGCGCCAGGCCTTCCTCTCCTGCCAGTCACCCGTGAGACGAGCGACTGGGTAATTGCGCAGCTCGCAGGGTGAAAAGCCTGCAGAGAGACGGACAGATATGGAGAAAATAATAGGGTGAACGAGATGTGGACAGAATAGAAGAATCTAAAGGGAGGATACTCTTAAAAACAACGGTTCCTAAAAGGAGTTTTCACAGCAATTTCATATAAAGGTCGTTCACACCAAGGACGGTAACTATACCGATAACTATAAAGTTTTCATATTCATTTTGAGAACTTTATTCTTCATTCTTCTACGACTTTAGAGAGCTTGATCATTTAAAGCAGCAGATGACAGAACTGCAGTGTGTGCTTTTAATAAGAAGAAATAAGACCAAAACATTATTGTGGACACTGATATAGTTATTATTATAGTTGTTGTGTGAACAGGCCTTAAAGTCCCCCTGTAGTCAATCATTTTATCCCTTAAAACTCATCTTCGATCACCAAAATGACATATTTAAACGTTTTTTTTCTTAAAATAATCTTGAATGTAACTCGACACCCTTGCCTTATTTAATATTCGCGGTTCTATGAATATGCAAATGAGCCCCGCCTCCACTCCCTCACTCAGCTCAGAGATTCACTCGTTGACGATCACTCGTTGATCTGATTGGTTACAAGGTAGTTTGTGACGTCAGAAACACCAGCGATTTCAAAGTGTGTTTTTGAGACACTTGGAGAAAATTATATTTTTTTTCTGGCATTTTCCAAAAGTTTCTCGTCCACATTGAAACTTCGGAAATCATCTCACAGCGTTATAAAAAAGCCCACTGAGGTGATATAGAGAGATCATGCACAATACATTTACTCATATTCTTCTGGCATGATCATTTTATCAGCAAAATATCTCACCACTTACTGGCCGCACTCAAAATCACTATTTCATGAATGGCCTCAAATGCAATTTCCATCGTGTTTTGTGAACAACAGTAATTTTAGGTCATCTTTGCCGGGATGTAAAATGAAGATTGTACAAAATAATTTATTTAAAAAAACACTATAATGCCGCCGGTATAAGCATAGATATCTATGGGTACAATATGCGTCACATGACTAAACACACCTCAGTTTTCACAGTCCACACTAAAACATGAAAACTTTGTTTTCAAAATGTATCCACTTGGGAAAGCATCTTCAAAATGCTCAGTTTGTGCAGGACAAAAACGCTGTCTCAGTGTGGAAGGAAGGATTAAACGTTGCGTTTTCAAGTGTATCTGATTGGCTCACTGGACGGATGCTGCGACGAATGCGTCGATTTTGGCATATAGGAACTAAGACACTTGAATATAACCTTTTTTACAGGAAAGCTGCTTTGAAACAATCTATTAAAAGCGCTAAATAAATGAAGGTGACTTGACTTGACTAAGAGTTCTTCATGGAACCATCAATGCCAATAAAAAAACTTTTCATAAGTGTATAAGATGGGCTTAGACTGTATCGTAGTCATACAGGAAGGGAGGGAATTAGAGAGGATGTGGCAGGAGGCAGCAAACTACAATTAATGTAATTAACCAATGCTGCTTTTCTAAGGCTGTGACAATATATGTCTCCTCTCATTACTTCCTGTAAGCAAACACGGGGCTTAATGAGAGGCAGCATACGCTACGGCACCATTTACTCTTGATGCTCAATCCATTACAGCTGCCATAGCCTGCCAATCCAGTCCACTTTCACCCCCTCCGCTCCGGCCCTACAACACGCTCCACTACACTTTGCCAAGGAAACAGCGTGTCTTGGACAGGGGCTACTTCTAACCGGATCCCCATTCCAGGGCATAATAGCTGGTCTCTAGAGCTCAGAGTCGCAGCCAAATGGAGGAGTGAAGCCACACTAGAGGTATTCAGGCTTGTCCAGGTGTTTGCGAGTGCTGCTAATTGATGCCGCATTCCCAAATATTTCGGCTTGTGTGCGTGGCGTGATGAACTTCTACATGCGCCGCTAATACTGAGTGGATTTTGACGAGCAGCTGTATTTGAGAGAAAATATTGGGGGTTTATTTATACTTTTTTTTTTTTTTTTTTTTTACATAATCATTTACTGTATATAGCCTTCATGTTAGTTGCCATGTTTTTTCCTTTTTTTTCTTCTTTAAAACAGGTAATTAAAACTAATGATGCTTAATTGGTGAACAAATACCCTGATGTGCAATATTTGATCGTTATTTAAAATGTATTCAATTATACATTTTCATTTATTACAGTATTAAATGAAATATTGCTTAACTTTGGTGCAACTATTTAGTTCACTCTAAAGTAGCATGTTAAATGATATGGTAATAAGTGCAATAAAAAATATTTTTAATTAAAAAATGCTAATATATATTTATATAGGCTTTTTTTTTTTTTTAATGACCTTTGATTTGGGGCTTTTCTTTTCTGTTTGCTAACTAGGCAGTGCTGGTCATTGGTTAATGGTAGCCTATAGTAAAATATCTCTTTACTAATTGTAGGATGTTGTTGATGGTGATTCTAAAATCATGTCATTACTTAGCTCATTGGATGCTCTGTTTCACTCAGAAATACACCATATTACTGAAGTGAAGTCTTGAATGAATGTGTTGTTGACTTTAAAGCCTGTGTTTTGTTTTATTGCACATATTATAGTAGTGCTCATGTTGCCTGCTTAGTTTTTCTTAATCAGCCGTCGTTATTATATGTGATTTTTAAATGTCGGATTGCAATAGTCAAGGTGTGGGAATTCGACTCCGGCTGTGGTTTCATTTTAAGAGACCACAGTCATTAGAAGTCCATGTGCTTTGGCTTTGATGAGAGCTTTCATGCATTGATACATGCTTGGGGGAGTGTTTGGCAAACGTATAATCGGATCACACATCAAAACATCGCACAGCCGTAGAAGAGGGCCAGCTCAGCTTATTAACCTCAGGCTATTCGTTTCCAAATACTGTTTTTCTTTTTAAAACCCTCCCAGATTTTAATCACTCTGATCTTTTGGATCTTTTCTCACTTGAACGGTTTTGACAAAGTCCGGCAATTCCCAATTTGGAAGCAAAACATACATAAGAGCGCTTTCTCCTCACAAGCGTCGTGGTTGTTTGTGCAGGAGCGGCTGATAGGCGGTCGGTGATTCCCATTAAAGAGATGGATGTCGTGCAGGTGAAAAGGAGATTGTCGGAAGAGAGAGAGAGGTATGGTCTCTTTCTCTGTCTCTGGCCTGAAGCCCATCACTCGCCGGTGATCAGTCTCCTCTCTGGCTCCGGTTGCCGACTGTCACGGCCTCTGCTCTCTGGCTGGCGTCTGATGAGAAGTAGCAGCCATGTTTTATAATCAATCCACGACCTAATAGGTCACGAATGAGTGCGTCCGGCTTGCCAATAGCGGTTTGGGTGGTAGCGGAGGCATTACGACTGTATCAGACCGGCCTGTGTTGCTGGGCTTTACACGACCAGCCTTTCCACAGAAACTCGCTAATTGACGTCGTTCTACTTAGCCAAGAGAATGACCAACCTTGAAGAGCCAGACCCTTAAAGTAAATTCATTTACGCTCCATACCACATCTTAATAAGGGCCGAATTGTGTGTACTCATCATGGAAATTTCAAGAGCGCACAATGAGAGGCTTACTAGGATAGTTTTTAACTAGCTTTTGCTTTTTTCCCCCCCCGTTAATCGCCAAAGGGTTGAGATTTTTGAGCAAAGCTACTTCAGAGGAGTGCATTAAACCAGAAAAAAATATTTGATACAAATAGTTTATTATTTATCATATGTACTTGTTCAGGCCTTTGCAGGAAACTCTAGATAGTCAAAAACGAACTAATCTTGACTTGCCCTAAATAGGTTTTCTTTGAGGCAAAAAGAAATAAACAACATTACTTTGAAGTTTCCTCTTAAGACAAGAACACTTCAACACTAATTGGAAAGATGAAACATATTACATTTGATCAATGAAATGTAAAATCAGGCTGTTTGATGCTTTTGATTGATTGATTGGCAATTTTTGGGCTTGTGGTTTGAAGTCATAATAGAGATTTTTTGGGGGGGCTTTCTGATGTTTTCTGTTTGTAATCAGCCATACATGCTCTAAACTGTGTACATATTTTAAGGATCAGTTGTTTGTACTGAACTTTACTTCATATTTCTCCATCCTGAGCGTTTAGATGCAAAGTGTGACCCGAATCACCGCTTGACCTGAGATGCTAGTTGAAGCGTAGCTAAATGTCACGCATGTCACAACCCCTTAGCATCAAAAAATAAAATATAACGGTTAGTGCAGGAAACCTTTGTCAACTTTTGCTTTGGTAAATAAAAATATCCCTATTAAAAAAGCTAGATTGCATAAGCTAAAAAATCAAGCATGAATCCGTACTGCAGGTGGCTAATAAGCTCAATAAGCGACCCTGGTGAAAACTGCATGTTTATCTTTAGGAAATGCACAAGGCATGGTCAAAACAAAAGTCAGTGTTTCACTATTTACCATCTGCTAAAGTGCTAGTGTGGGTATTGCGCAATAAGATTGCAATAGGTTGGAAACCTACTACTGTGTAAATTGCACATGGTATTTTTAGCATGATAACGATTTAACATTGAAATGCTTTCTGGACATTTGTGCTTAGCCTGTCTCTCTCGATACTCACGGTTTGCGGTAAAAGAAGATCACCAGGCCTAACTGTCTTCCCAAAGGCTGATAATGAGGTGATTTTATCACTCAGACATAAAAATAAAAAACACACACAGTATGTGCTAATTTTACCAGGTTTTCAAGACAGCTTTGTGTCGACGTCCTGCTTTTCACCATTTATGTTCACAGTTTTAATGCAAATTGCTGTCAGTTGTTTGTGCAAATCTTTATTCCCTTTTCCTCAGTGTTTAACTTTTTACCCTCTTTAGAAGGTCGTTTCTGTTTCAAGATATAAGGACGTCTTAGCTAGATGACGCAAACTGAAGGTTAGCCTTTCGTCTGCAACCGTGTGCCAATGGTTAAACAACCAATATCCTGAAGGGCCTTTCTTGGCCCACGCTTGTCCGCAGGAGCTGTAATCTTTTAGCCTTGAGGTTGTGACATTTCACCAATGCTAAATGTTGTTGTTTTTCTCTTATTCTGAAAGCCTCAAAGACCATTAATCATTTCCCTTGCCCAATGGCGCTTTGGCTGATGCACAATAGGGCCATAGCTTATCTTCACCTTCCTGACCAGTGTTTGTTTTAAGCATTAGGGTTGCCGCTCTAATGGATTGAATTAATTGATTAATACTTTTATCCAATTAGTGCTCCCTCATGCAATTAATCAGATAGCCCCCAGTGTAAGCCTTCTGCCGTGGGCCGCAACTCGGCAGACAGATGCTTTGGGCTCAAGTTCATGATATATAAACCTTCCTTTTTTCCTTTTCCAACCACACCTGGCTCCCTAACACAGAAGACATTGCTCTTGGGCTTAACACATTATCCGGATTCTTGCTGAGTACAAAGTTTCTGCCTTCAGAAATGCTTTTCAGGTAGATCACCTAAATGAAGGTGTGTTTTCTTGCTGCATTTCTATGAAATCCGAGAGAAAGTTAAAGAGTTTAGATCCGCAACCACTTTAAAATCACTTTGTGTGTCGGAGAGGACTGCAAATTCACTGTGGCACTTATTGAATTATGTATTTGTTTAACGAGAATGAGAACGCCATAACAAGAAGCCAAGAATCGATACAGTTTGTTTCACTATTGATTATTGCAACTGGAAAAAGCTGCATAGCTATTTAATTATGCTCTCTTGCTCCTCTAATCAATTATCTTTGCTGTGTTACAGGTGATCAGATGCTGAGGTCGACATGAACTCACCAATGTCAAACTCTCAAACCCTGCAGGTCAAGTACCTTATAAGCTCCGGTGACGCATAAGAGTCTGCGACCTCTGGCTCTCGACATCTAGATTGTGATGATGCCTTCGACTTTGAGTAACATCTTGCACCATGAAATTTGAGGATTTCTTTTTTGGATGTGAAATGTACTTACATGGAAATGAAAAGGTATAGAGGACATTGGATTACATCCTTTTTATCAATGCCGCTAGCGTGGAGTGTTAATTAATTTCCGGACTCACAATGGAATTGATGTCTGCAGTTTTGACCAGTAGCTCTTCAACTTAAAACTCAACTGAAGAAGAAATAGGACTTCAATGGCTTTGTGATTGGTACCCCATCATTGAAAAAACCCAACACCGATTTCAAAACGGAGGAGCTATAGCTGTGTATCACCGAGACTGCCTCATCTTCTCAAGAAAGATTCCTCTTAAATGCCCTCTTGAGGACCCAGTGGCCTCTACGATTGGAAAAAAAAAATGACCAAAAACCGATTGGATTTATAGTTTCATTGAGCAGCAGTGAACTCTCGTTTACCTCCTCAACCTCAGAGTCAAGGAGCTTTTCTCAAGCAATCAGGCAGTTAGGAAGAAAACTTCATCCTGAACGAGTTTCTAACTTCTGCCCCATGTAGAGACGAGAGAGTTTTCAAACATGGCTCCCCACTGGAGAGGAGGAGCTCAGGTTTTGGCAGTGACTCTGGGAATTTTGCAGTGCTGTGGATGGCTGTCCGGTCAGACCATAAGAACTAGTGTTGGGATGACGGAAAGAGGTCCTGAGCAATGGGCGATGTCTCATGAAAGGGTGAAGAGAGGATGGGTTTGGAATCAGTTTTTCGTTGTGGAGGAATACACCGGGACGGAGCCACTTTACGTTGGAAAGGTAGGACTGGCGCATGTTTGTCACGTACGTACTTTTGGTTGCACTCTTGCTGCTTATTTTTCTATGCAAGGGAAAATATATTGCAGCACAATGAAAGCCAAGAGAGATGCATGCGCTGTGCATTTAAATGAGGCAATTCTCAAATGCTTTAAGTGTGTGGATAGTGTCAGGCTAGTTGACTAGGACAGATCAAGCTCAAGTTTAGCTGTAAGGCTTGAATTTCTTCTATATCTATGAGGGCCAAACTAAAACAGGTTCTCTTAAGATCTTGTTCTCACCTTGTGTTTGGCTACATTAGCTATGCTTGAGAGGAATCTCAAAGTGATTTTGTGTGCAAGTTTGTTTTTAAGTGGTGCACGGCTGGGCTATATTATTCACAGTATATTTGTGATAATTAACATATATATTGAAAATTGCAATAATTTTAATGCTATTTTTAAATCTGTTTTATCTGATTAGTTTTGTGATCTCCCGAGAGTGTCAAGATGCAAACTTCAGTAGCAAAAAAAATGCAGTTAAGTTCAAACAGTAATTTGCAATGAATCGAAAACTTTCATATTAAGTACTTAATTAAAAATGGATTGGTAAATATTGCTGTTTTTATTTTATTATACTTCCATGCTCCTTCAGTGCAAAAACAGTGTGGAAAACCATCCCAAAACAATGGCAGTGATATTTCTTTACTATATATATATATATATATATATATATATATATATATATAAGATCAATTGTTTTAGCTGTATTGCCCAGCCATAGTGTGGTGTAGAGATATAAGTGACTTGTGCAGCAGTAATTAAGAGATTGTGTGTGAGTGCCAGGAAAAGAGGAGCTGATGTCTAAATGGGAGCCATAAAGGATGATATGGGAAATGGAAGGGGTATTCTGGAGAGAGATGATTTTATTAATAAAATTACCCAGAGTTACGGCTCTCTCTGAAGTTATGAGCCGAGACTATTAATAGGGGCTGCTGGTGTTGTATGTCTATTGCTCACCGTATCAAAGACTTTAATTAGGGTGATATAGAATTAAATATGACCAACGTGCCTTTTATCAGTAACGGTCATTTAAAACAATCCCTTTCGCACAGTCCTGTGATTAATCTGCTAATGATATTTTTTCTAAATGTTTGGACCCTTCGTTGGCAGCTCTCTTCAATACATTTGTAAAATTAATTTCACTTAGCCCTACGTTTTATGTGTCTGTGTTACGTGGCAAAACTATAAATATCTGTATGCCACGTAATGTGTGTTGCAGTTTAATAACATTTAAAGGGGCCATGAATTGAGAAATCAAAATTTCCTTGATCTTTTGACATGTAAGAGGTCATTGTACTGTAAAAACATCCCATAAGTTTCAGAACTCAAAACTTCCTTGTTAGTCCCAAAACAGCTTTTATTGAATCCAAGCTCAGAAAACGAGTAGATTTGGAATTTTGTCACATTATGACGTAGTATTGCGACGAAAGACGGCCTCTGCAGAATCATATCAACGTCTACTTCTACATGATTGCGGCTTTGGCCCCGCCCACTGGAGCATTAGTAAGATGAGAAGGAGAGATACAGAATAACTGGACTAAATATAACATTACCTACCATAGGATTTTTATGCTATGAAAGTGCTTATTTATGTGTATTCATTATTTATATAGTGCATTCGACTATGTGAATGTCTTTTATTTGTTTGTTCAGTACATTTCACTTTGGTAAATCCGTCAAATTTTGGCGCAGGCTTTGAAAACAGTCTTTTACTGTAAGATATGGACCCAACAGTAATGCCACAACATGTAAGTAACCGTTAATTCTAATGCCTAATCTGTGATCAGTTTTTCCTGATGTGATCCATGTACAGTCAGACATTCTCAGAATTGTTTATTGCTGTTTATGCGTCAGTAAATCAAGCCATTGACTTGACAATCAACTTCACATTGTTTCTTTTAGTACCATGAAAATAATCTGTTATTTAAATTTTGATTATATACAGAAAGCGATCAAAGAACACTCCCTTTATAATCGCTGGAGCTGTCAATCAAACAGCGCGAGTTTATCAGTGATTGAGTTCTGGACTCTTGCCAAAACACCCATTATAATCAATGAATCTCTTATTTGCATTTTGTTTGCAATGTTAGTTATGATAAAGGCATTTGTGAGAGTGCAGAAACTGAGCTGCAATGATGAGATCACTGCATTCACGCGCTCAACAGACTGTCTGTCATCTTTCTAATGTTCATCACTGCAACCTTTCATGCCACAATCTAAATATAACGCTATAATCAACACTTCAAAAATCATTACTTATTTCATATGCAAAATATTCACAACAGTGGGCGTTTACATTGAAGTCTCACAGCCGACACGCCCCTTCAAACAGAGTGCTAAAATCAGGGTAGAAAATGGGCTTTTATTTCTAAAGTATTTCTAAATTCTAAAAATCATACTCGGGTAACATAATAAAAAAAAACAAAAAACAAAATCAGTTCATTACCACTGTAGATTAAAAAGTGTGCAAATGTTCGCTTACAAATAGACTTTTGAGCACATTCATACAAACCTATTCACATTTTTACCCCCATTGTGTAGTGTAATTTGGCAAATCAAACACAAAAACTCACCTGGAAATGTCACGGCCAAGGTCCAGTTTCATGTTGAGTTTCGTCAAAAAGTTTGAACATTAGTGACTTTTGATAATGAGCCCTGCCAAAGCGAAGTTAGATGAATAGAGACGTTTTTCCTTTATTCTTTGTCTTTTATCACATGGATTTTTGCTCTAAACCTTTGTTCCTGCTAAAGTGGCTTTGGTATCTTGTTCATTCTTTTAATTTAATAGCTTTAATTGCACCCATTAACTTTAAGCCCAATAATGCTTCATGACACCAGTCTTTTATTCAGCAGATGTCTTTTTGTAAGAATGTCTTCAGAAGTGTTCGAGGAATTCTGCACTTGAATTCACAGAAGCCTCTGGTGACCTTATGCTATTTACATTAGACTTTCAAACCTCAAAAGGCTTGTCGGAGAAAGACGAACATTGTGAAGGTTAATTCTACGCATCAGTCCCTCTTCTGCAGAGAGCTCTTAGAGAGAGTGAAAGTTGCAATATTTCCTGCCGAAAAGGCCACTGCACCATTTTCCCGCCTTCACTGTTAAGCCATGAAGTCCAGACATATGTAAACCTCGAGTCGATAAATATTAGAAGTCTCTTTGCAGGGAAAGGCAGCAGGGCAGAAAAAATGAACAGTGGAAAGAGAGTTTTTACATGGCGAACACCGACAAGAACATCCCGCCATATGGGCAGCGCAGCAAAGTGGAAAGATTTCCACTGCGCTTTGAAAGGCTGCCAGCCTCTTCCTTCAGACAAGCGGCGAACATTGATTGATAGGATTTGAACGTGTAGTGCTGAGACGCTGAACAGACGCCGGCGTTCGTAACGTGCATGCCAAGGATGTCTCAACGTGTTCAAATAATTTCCTGCAGGCTTGGGCGAACCTGCTCAAACGCTCATGCAGGAACATTCACTTTCTGTCTTTTGTGTTTGAAAGGAAGGTGAAACGTATTTATTTAAAGCCAGCGTATATAAACAATTATTTATTCAACATTTAGGGTTGAGAATCCAGTTCCAGCATTTCATCCCCCCCATCTTAAAAGCACACTATCGTTCCATGCACTGCTTATTGAATCTGAGTATCAGGTTAAAGTCCCCTTGAAATCAAAATTGCAGTTTATTTGGCTTTTAGTATGAATATGTTAGCCTTACTGTTAAATAAAGCTAGTGTGCTTCCAAACAATGAAAAAAAAATCACATTTAGAAGATATTATCATTCAAAACTAACAGTCTCTCACTTCCGACAATATGGATAAATGATTTTGATGACATCACTCTGCACTTCAGCTTATCATCAGATTTTCTGTCCAATCAAATGCTCTCTAGAATATGAAGCCCCGCCCCCTACACTATAAATAGATGCTGAAGCTGCGGCTGTAATCTGTCACTTATTCACACATTTACTCTTTTCTACATGGTGAATGGCACATCGTGCGCTATAAAGGGGATATGGAATGATTCAGACATCTTTCCATTTAGATGAATGAAGTTTGGTTTCATGTTAGTGTCACGCACGCATGTTGGAAAATAGCAATGTCCTTTCTGTTAACCAAATGCTTTTTAATCTTCACTATTGCTTCAATGCAATTGAACAAGCACGCTGTTATTTGTAACGTAGTGACGTGTGTGTTCAAGTAAGCCAGATATACGCAGATTCTGCGCAATACTCTGTTTTTAATATATCATGATGACTCTCAAGTTGAATGCGCAGAATGCACAGATTTGGCATACACGAACTTCCCCAGCAAAGTGTGTAAACATAATAAGTAACACGCCAAATTGGCTAGTGATTTGACAGCGTTACCCGCCACAGTTGATTTTTACCCGCATTTGGCGGGTGTTAATTTTAAACCCTGGACACCACAGAGCGGATCATATGATCGAGGCGGCACAGACCACAAAACTTATCAGACCCGTTTTGAATTCTGCACAGAATGCTGTATTTTTAAGCGATATGGAGGAGATTATGGATGGTTAGGGATTAGGAGCTTCAACGGCTCTAGCCGAGCTGTGATGTGTAATCGAAACGCTATTGGTTATTTTAAAAGGGGGAGGAGCTGTTCAATATGCCCCGCCCTCTCTTCCTGTTTCAGTTTCAATTACATCAGCACATTGAGTAATGCTGCAAGGCACTTCAGAGGGGCTTTAAAGTTGTGTCCTACTTTGAATGTTTCCTCTTTGTAGTCTCCATTTCATACCCTTTCTTCCTCTTAAGCCTTCCTCGGCGCTCTGTCTGACGGGCCAAAACTCCTGGTTGAAAATGTTTCACAATGTTCATGCAAAATCTCTTTATCCATGAATCGCAATAGTTTAAATGTCAGGGGTGTTTGCAGAATGTGCATGTTGATTGCAGTCTGAAGCTTTATGAATCCATTATTAATGTTTTGATCTTTCACTTGAGAAAGAGTGTTGTGTAGCTAATGAATTTCAACTAAACAAAGGGCCTGTGTCTGCAGATGAGGTTTGCGCTGTCATGACCCCATGTGCAGATGTCTAGGTTGAAGTCTCGGTTGAGAATGTCAAACGTTTTTTGTTTTGCAGTTTGAGCTGAAATGAAAATTGTTTAATTATCCGGCCCTTAAAAATAAATTCATCACAAGCCACGTTGGAAGTTCTCAGTGATTAATGGCATAGAAATGTGGCATCGATAACATCGCTTAACTTTTGCTTGAGATGTTCATAATTACTCTTTTTACAACAAATGCAGGACTTCTGACATAATGTCAGTTATGATTCAAAAGTTTGGGGTCAGTAAGTGACAGTAAAGACATTTAAATTTAATGTTACAAAAGATTATATTCCAAATAAATGCTGTTCTTTTGAACTTCCTATTCATCAAAAGAATCCTGAAAACTAAAATGTGTCACGGTTTCCACAAAAATATGAAGCAGCACAACTGTTTTTAACATAGATGATAATAATCAGAAATGTTTCAGCAAATCATCATATTAGAATGATTTCTGAGTAATGATGCTGAAAATTCTGCTTTAATCACTGGAATACATTACATTTTCCAATATTTTCCAATAGAAAACACTTATTTTAAATTGTAATAATATTTCTGTATTTCATCAAATAAATTCACCCTTGGTGAGCATCAGAGACTTCTTTCAAAAACATTAAAAAATCTTATCGAACCCACACTTTTGAACGGTAGAGTGTTTATGAAATATTCATGCTAAATAAAATATTTGTACCCATTGCAGAGCTCAGTGCAACCCAAGATGCATTCAAATGCTTCAAAACATATTTCAGCACAAGAGTATAGTATAGTATATCCTATAATTTGACTTTTTGACCGGCACGTCTCACTCATTCACATTTGGTCGTGTCGCTGGTGTCACGGTCCATGCACTGCAGTGTCTTCTCTTGCCTCGGCGCTCATCAGAGGTGAGAGATCTGGAGTGTCGGCTCGCTTCCTTCACTGCGACTGCTAGCTAACAGGTTTGCTTTGTTAGTGTTCTGACCCGAGAGGTGGCAGGTCACACAGCCTGGAGCTCAGCTGCTCCGTCAGCCACTTCATGGTACAGTAACAACACTAAAATACCAATTCAGCCTCTAACTGTTTGTCCATGGTAGTCTTTTCCTGGTCTAAATGGTTTACCCAGTTTAAATCGGCAGTGTCTTACTGGTGGCTGGAGGACTGCAAAGTGAGATTTGACTTGATCATATTTAATACACTAATATCTAAGGCCTCTAAATGATCGACATGATGAAAACTGCTAGTAAACCTGTTGCACACTGTGGCAAGCAGGACGAGGCCAAGAGTCGTGAGAGAACGACACGAGGCCGAGGGCCGCGAGAGAACGACTCGAGACCGAGAGCCGCGAGAGAACGACCCGAGGCCGAGAGCCGCGAGAGAACGACTCGAGGCCGAGAGCCGCGAGAGAACGACCCGAGGCCGAGAGCCGCGAGAGAACGACACGAGGCCGAGAGCCGCGAGAGAGCGACACGAGGCCGAGAGCCGCGAGAGAGCGACTCGAGGCAGAGAGCCGCGAGAGAACGACACGAGGCCGAGAGCCGCGAGAGAGC
Source organism: Rutilus rutilus (assembly GCF_951802725.1). Classification (NCBI taxonomy): domain Eukaryota; kingdom Metazoa; phylum Chordata; class Actinopteri; order Cypriniformes; family Leuciscidae; genus Rutilus; species Rutilus rutilus. The sequence continues at coordinate 39,384,070 of NC_140217.1, read as the reverse complement.
GACTCGAGGCCGAGAGCCGCGAGAGAGCGACTCGAGGCAGAGAGCCGCGAGAGAACGACACGAGGCCGAGAGCCGCGAGAGAGCGACTCGAGGCCGAGAGCCGCGAGAGAGCGACTCGAGGCAGAGAGCCGCGAGAGAACGACACGAGGCCGAGAGCCGCGAGAGAGCGACTCGAGGCAGAGAGCCGCGAGAGAGCGACACGAGTCCGAGAGCCGCGAGAGAGCGGCACGAGGCCGAGAGCCGCGAGAGAACGACTCGAGGCCTAGAGCCGCGAGAGAGCGACTCGAGGCAGAGAGCCGCGAGAGAGCGACACGAGGCCGAGAGCCGCGAGAGAGCGGCACGAGGCCGAGAGCCGCGAGAGAACGACTCGAGGCCGAGAGCCGCGAGAGAGCGACTCGAGGCCGAGAGCCGCGAGAGAGCGACTCGAGGCAGAGAGCCGCGAGAGAGCGACACGAGGCCGAGAGCCGCGAGAGAATGACACGAGTCCGAGAGCCGCGAGAGAGCGACACGAGGCCGAGAGCCGCGAGAGAACGACTCGAGGCCTAGAGCCGCGAGAGAACGACACGAGGCTGAGAACGACTCGAGGCCGAGAGCCGCGAGAGAACGACTCGAGGCCGAGAGCAGAGAGAGAACGACTCGAGGCCGAGAGCCGCGAGAGAACGACACGAGGCTGAGAGCCGCGAGAGAACGACACGAGGCTGAGAACGACTCGAGGCCGAGAGAACGACACGAGGCTGAGAACGACTCGAGGCCGAGAGCCGCGAGAGAACGACTCGAGGCCGAGAGCCGCGAGAGAACGACACGAGGCCTAGAGCCGCGAGAGAACGACTCGAGGCCGAGAGCCGCGAGAGAACGACTCGAGGCCGAGAGCCGCGAGAGAACGACACGAGTCCGAGAGCCGCGAGAGAACGACTCGAGGCCGAGAGCAGAGAGAGAACGACACGAGTCCGAGAGCCACGAGAGAATGACTCGAGGCAGAGAGCCACGAGAGAGCGACACGAGGCCGAGAGCCGCGAGAGAGCGGCACGAGGCCGAGAGCCGCGAGAGAACGACTCGAGGCCGAGAGCCGCGAGAGAGCGACTCGAGGCAGAGAGCCGCGAGAGAGCGACACGAGGCCGAGAGCCGCGAGAGAACGACACGAGTCCGAGAGCCGCGAGAGAGCGACACGAGGCCGAGAGCCGCGAGAGAACGACTCGAGGCCTAGAGCCGCGAGAGAACGACACGAGGCTGAGAACGACTCGAGGCCGAGAGCCGCGAGAGAACGACTCGAGGCCGAGAGCAGAGAGAGAACGACTCGAGGCCGAGAGCCGCGAGAGAACGACACGAGGCTGAGAGCCGCGAGAGAACGACACGAGGCTGAGAACGACTCGAGGCCGAGAGAACGACACGAGGCTGAGAACGACTCGAGGCCGAGAGCCGCGAGAGAACGACTCGAGGCCGAGAGCCGCGAGAGAACGACACGAGGCCTAGAGCCGCGAGAGAACGACTCGAGGCCGAGAGCCGCGAGAGAACGACTCGAGGCCGAGAGCCGCGAGAGAACGACACGAGTCCGAGAGCCGCGAGGGAACGACTCGAGGCCGAGAGCAGAGAGAGAACGACACGAGTCCGAGAGCCATGAGAGAATGACTCGAGGCCGAGAGCAGAGAGAGAACGACACGAGTCTGAGAGCCGCGAGAGAACGACTCGAGGCAGAGAGCCGCGAGAGAACGACACGAGTCTGAGAGCCGCGAGAGAACGACTCGAGGCCGAGAGCAGAGAGAGAACGACACGAGTCTGAGAGCCACGAGAGAACGACTCGAGGCAGAGAGCCGCGAGAGAACGACACGAGTCTGAGAGCCACGAGAGAACGACTCGAGTCCGAGAGCCGCGAGAGAACGACTCGAGGCCGAGAGCAGAGAGAGAACGACACGAGTCCGAGAGCCGCGAGAGAATGACTCGAGGCCGAGAGCAGAGAGAGAACGACACGAGTCTGAGAGCCACGAGAGAACGACTCGAGGCAGAGAGCCGCGAGAGAACGACACGAGTCTGAGAGCCGCGAGAGAACGACTCGAGGCCGAGAGCAGAGAGAGAACGACGCGAGGCCTAGAGCCGCGAGAGAGCGACTCGAGGCAGAGAGCCGCGAGAGAGCGACACGAGGCCGAGAGCCGCGAGAGAGCGGCACGAGGCCGAGAGCCGCGAGAGAACGACTCGAGGCCGAGAGCAGAGAGAGAACGACGCGAGGCCTAGAGCCGCGAGAGAACGACACGAGTCTGAGAGCCGCGAGAGAACGGATGGCGATTGATAATGAAAATCTTGATAATTGATAATGAACACTTACTGGACTGAAGCAACTTAGCTTTAATTAATATATACAAACAAACTTTATTTTTTTTTTTATGTGATTATCAAATATGAGGATTTTGAGGAAGGTTTATTCGTTCATCTCTCAATCATCATTGTATTGCATTGCATTATATGTTTTAAAACTACAGAGCTTTGATCATAAACTAAGCATTTAAATGCATTATTGGCAGATATAGAATGACAACTGATATTTATAAGCATTTTATGTAAGTCTGCAACACTGTTATACAAATGCCATTTATTTGCATTACAATTTCATACTTTTGGCCATATAAATAGCATCATCTGCACTAAATTGCATTTTTACTCAGTTTGTGCCTCTGAATAAAATAAAAGCCTGATGTATCAAATACGATACTGAATAAAAAACACATCTAGTACTTTGTCTAAAGGTTCAATAAAGGTTCAAAAATTCTGACTTATGTTTCAAATGTCAGATTTTACGACAGGTGTATTTTTAATCAACATTTCAACATTATACTGACTCAATGTCAGAATCTGTTTTGAGTCAAATCTACTTTGTGTCATGCTAATTGTGAGTTTTCCATATGTAGTGCTCCAAGTCAGTCACTTATCTCAGATAGAAAGAGCCTAATATGTGGACAGTCGACAGCAAATAATCTCACCAGAGCTGTAGTGTTTCTTATGAAAAGCTCTTTAGATTTTCATCCTACTTGCAGTCTTGCTCAGGCTCGAGGGCTGATGCAAGTGATGCTATTTAGTTGAAGACTAAGTAATGAAGGCAGTATAATCAATATTGTGAATGGCCACCGATGAATCAAAGACTAAATATTTTAGGCAGAGAGGTAGCTAAAGAGGATAAGACCTCCACATGACCTGTGGTTTGACATGTCCTGCTCAGACGAGACCCCGGTCGCACCGTTTACCGCGGTGTGATGTGAGCGCAGATTAAGAACCGCTTCCCGTCTGCCATCCGCCGATAACATCGTTTGTCAGGTAAAAGATGCATTTCACTCCCGCTGTGGCATGTTTATTGTGCGTTCTCATTTCATTAGGGAAAGCAGCGGAGTCAGAGGAAATCCAGGACACTCAGCAGTTCTGTCGTATTATTTTTATGCACATAATTGGGGGAACAGATGTTGATGTTGATCATATGATCTCAATATGCGCTAATGCACACAAAAGACTCCAGGAGCGTTCTTTGAACAAACTCTCCCTGTGAACAGACAGGGAGAAATAGTTTTTTTTAATCCTCCAGCTCTTGAGATATTGCCCAGCTTTCTTTGTCTTCCTGTTAGAGAGTTTTTTTTATTTCATTTTTTTATTACTGCTGAAATATTGATACGCCAAAAAAGAGGATAGTTTCAAGTGCATGTTTTATTCGACCGAGGGTGGGATTTGAAATGAGGAAAGAGACGGAAAAGAATGCAATATTGTAGGCCGGCTTGCGTTATTCCCATGTTTTACGACAAATACCTAATGAAAATCCCCACGGGGGTGATAGAAGCTGCTATTTAATTAAGGCTTTATAAAATATTTAACACGCTGATGATGGAGAGGGTGATTTCGCTCTGTCCACTGCTGTTTTGCAGATTTTGCCAGGCTACAGACAGAGGCACATTATAATGGGAAACAGAGACTGAAGCTAAAGAAATCCCACAATGATCCAGTCGACGGAGCATTACAACACTGCAGTGCAGAAACCTCTGCATCTCAATAGATCACCTCAAACCTTTACTGAAAAACAACACATCTTAATGCCTCCTGTCATCTGATTTAGAGATTAAAAAGCCTTTTAGTCAAAACGTCCTCCTTCAGCTCGTGCGTCACGTGTCTTTTTTTGCTGTGAAATCATTACTGATTTTTATAAAGTAAATGTAAGAATCATTTCTACATTGTTGGTAATACTTCAAGATGAACTCTTACTGAAGTAACTTGGGTTCAGATTGATTATCCATGCATCATTTTTTATCAAGTATCAAATATGATCATCAGGCTTCTGAGGAGGGTTTATTTGTTCATCTCTCAGTCTCAATCATCATTGCATTGTAAGTTTTAAAGGGTAACTCTCGCCAAAATCGAACCTAGGCTCTTTTTGTTAATCTACCCGAGTCAAACTTTCGTGGAAAAGCATAATTAAAATGGAAACGCCCCTTTTAAGATTGACAGTATATTCGTTTTAGCTCAAAATGCCTTCGTTTTAGCTCAAAATGCCTTTTGAATGGGAGTGCTTGTGACACGACTATGATATTTTTAAAACACTAAGAAGGCTCGACACAACATGAAACTGTGCTGGAAGTATCACCAGGGGCTCTACACATGAACTCCAGCATTGAGAACATTGTTTGTGTACACAAAGTTTACTAAAAAGAAAAGTTTTGTACGACTCACTTTATCAGTTAGTGTTTCCGTCGGCTGTAATTTTGTCAGTCAAAAGTAGTCGATCTCCGAACGCAACGTGATGAACTGACTCCATATGAGGAAATGTCATGAACTTGCAATTTCAATGAAAAGCATGATAACTTTCCGTGAAATTATCCGTGAATTTATGTGGAAACAAGCTTTAGGAGCTTTCCATCTGTACGCTCCTCATGTTATGTTGCATTCGGAGATCGACTAGTTTTGACTGACAAAATGACAGCCACTGGAAACACTAAAGCCTGTTTTATACTTCTGCGTCGAACTGCCGCCGTAGCTACGTCGTAGGCTGTGTGTAGCGCGCGTACCCTTCGGCGTACCCTGACGTGCACCTCTCCAAAAATGTAACAACGCGTCAATTCTACGCGGACACAAGCGCTGTGATTGGTCTGCCAGAACCCCTCCCTCGGGGTTTCATGCTCCCCAGGTGCGCGTCAACGCGGACAATGACACAGAAGTATAAATTAAAACCAACACGTTGCCTACGGCGTATAGGCTCCGGCGTATGTCCGACGCAGAAGTATAATGAGGCCTTAACTGATAAAGTGTTAACTTAAAAGTGCCGTTTCCATTCTAATTATGCTTTTACACGAAAGTTTGACTCGGGTAGATTAACAAAAAGAGCCTTTTGGCGAGAGTTACGCTTTAAAACTACAGAGCTTTGATCATAAAACAAAGCATTTAAATATCATCTTAAGACATTACAGGCAGATATAGAGTGACGACTGATATTAAGATGCATTTTATGTACTGTAAGTGCTTTGTTATACTGTTTTTAAGACCTCATTGATTTACATTACACGCTATCTGAAGTTCATCTTACTTTTTGGCTGTATAAACATCATAATCTCCACTAAAAAAAAGAAAAGAAAAGATTTGTTGCTGGTTTGATCTGCTTTAGCAAGTCTGACAGTTTTCACCTCTCTGAAAATCCTATGAAATGTAGAGGTGATTTCTTGAGATTTATTTCTTTTCTTTTGTTTGTCGGACCCCATGATGGCTCTAAACTGCACTTGCAGGCCTGGGTTTAGAAATACGTCTCCCTTTAAACACAGTGAGCCTCCGGCTGGCTGTGTGTCTAAAAACCTTCACCTCCCCAAAGCAGCGATTCTTGAACTGACTGCCATCATTACTGATCCATAGATGAAGGGAATATAGTCCAACAAAAAGTCATTACTTGGGTGAAATACGCTTAAACAAACTTAGATGGCATTAGACCGTAAACTGAACCACACAATTAGCCAGTTAAAGTGGTGTTCGCAACCCATTTCACTTCTGTAATGTGATATTTTAGTGTGAAATAGGATGTTTAATAGGGAATAAATGCAGGGATGTACAGACTTGAATTTATGCATCATGAGTTTGTCTGTTGTGTCTCTCTCTTTTCAAACAAGTTCAAAGTTTATCTTGACAAACTTTGCATTTCTAGTTAAAAAAAAAAATAGAGTAGACATTGAATTAGAATTGAATGGTTCTGAACAACCCTGATGTGCTCTGACGAATCACCAGGAACACACTTGCAGGAACAAGCATTCGGGAAGTAAATAAGGGTATTTCTTTTTTGACTTTGTAACATTTTTAGGACTGGCTCTTTCCAGATTATTTTGTAAATGATGAAATGCATTTGGTCAGGCTTTGTAGTGAATATCCGGTATGTCTTCCGTACATCTGTTGCCATAGTAATGACTCAATGAGATGCCAAGAGGCTTCAGCTACAGCTAGAGGAGCTGTCAGTGTGGAAAGAGAGGATGGAAAACTGGGAATTTTGCCTTTCAACGTGGCAACTCGCCACACTGATGAACTCACGAGGAAACACAACGATGAATCACTGTATTTTACACATGGATATGATGTGTTCTCAAACATTCACTCATCCAGTCATTCACTCGTTCACTCGTTTGCTTAGCTTTTTTTTTTTTTTTCGAACAGTGTTTACTGTTTGCCTTTCTGCACATGAGGATCTGAATCACAGCTGAGGATGTTTAATAATACAGTATATTCTAAGATAAATGTATTATTTCTTTTTATTTCTAAAAACATTATACCTTAAATGCCTTAAAGCAACACTATGTAGTTTTTCAACCTTCATAATATATTTCCAAGACCCTTGTGATGGTACATCGACTTACAATAGGTTGAATGACAGGTCTGCCATAGCCTGACGGGGTCTGTATCGCTTTTACTGGCACTACGTAAGTTCGGGGTTCGGGTAGTAACCCGAGCACAAAAAGAACTACAAAATTCGACTGCTTTACGGCATACGTCACTTCCCCCACCACTTCCTCAAATTTGGACGTGAGAGGCCAACCAGCGTTTGTTTTCCGGCTTTCGTGCGTATGTTTTTGTCATGGCCAAAGCAGCAACGGACAAACAAAAAAAAAGTCAGAAGTAAGCCTATGTCTAAACGGCGTGTACAAGTTTGGTAGGATACATTCTTGCAAGTAAATAATACATGATTAGACGGACAAAATTATCTTTTAGGCTAAGTAGCCTAATGACTGCAGGCTGATAGTCATGTTTGTTTATTTATTTTTCTGGTGAAAGTGTCTTGCCTCAGGCTATAATGCAAATCCATTTTTCAACTTTGCAGATTCATCTATGGTAGCTTGATATTATAATATTGACGATATATGGCTATTACCTACCACACAAACATTGAATTGAATTAGCATTCTGTAAAACAGTAGCCAATAGGCTACTATAATGACGCTGGCTTGCAAACGTGAGCTATGCGATCTTTTGGCGTTTGTAAAAAATAAAACCCATGAAATTATATTCATATGACATGCTGAAATATATGCCACTGTACCTGGGATGAAGACATTTCACACGCAACGCAGGCAGTCTGCCCAAGACGTGAGAACTCCTGCAGAGTTCGGGGTGCTTGTCAACAAATGCACGTGTATCCCCTGATGTTACCATGACAGATTTTACGACCGCAGTACAAGACAATACTGTTTCCCAACTGTAGGGGGACCCCGAGAGCAAAAGATACTTGGTGTTGCTTTAATATGCAATGTTTTAAATTGACATTTTAATTTAATTGATATGTTAATTATTGCAAAATATTAGAATATTTTATTATACAGTTCAATATTCATTCAATTTAATAAAAATAAAGTATTAAATAAAAAAAATTAAATAAAAAAAAACTATTGCTTATATTTAAAAAAATGTCCTATAGTTTTATGATGGAAGAGCACGTTTTCTTATGCTCAATGTTTTCATAGAATTTATTCTTTCATTAATATCACTATTTTATTAATGATAATAATTGAATGATTGCATTCATTATTATGTTTAAAGTAAAAAATATATCTATATTAATATTATAAATATATTTAATATATAATATTAATATGTTCTATCTATCTATCTATCTATCTATCTATCTATCTATCTATCTATCTATCTATCTATCTATCTATCTATCTATCTATCTATCTATCTATCTTTCTATCTATCTATCTATCTATCCATTTATCCATCCATCCATCCATCCATCCATCTATCTATACTCCATCCATCCATCCATCCATCCATCCATCTATCTATCTATACTCCATCCATCCATCCATCCATCTATCCAACAAAATATGTCAGATATTAATTATGATTTTTCTTCATGTTTTGCATCTTGTGTTTGACTACTGAAATCCCCCCCAGGTGTTTACTTTCTTTGCATTGTAATTCAGTAAATGTCTTTCCTCGCCATTCCAATTCAAATGCCGGTTCAGTGTTTGAGATAGTTCCCTTGAACAACAGCACTCCACACCCACTTCACACACACTCAGGATGTGTCCTCTGTGCTTTAATCAACAGATCCATTCCGACTCGGATGAAGGGGACGGCTCTATTAAGTACACTATCTCTGGAGAGGGAGCAGGCACTATATTCATCATCGACGAGGTCACCGGTGACATTCACGCCACGGAGAGATTAGACCGCGAAGAGAAGACCTTCTACACCCTGCGAGCTCAAGCACGAGACCGTCTGACGGACGGGCCGCTTGAACCCGAGTCGGAGTTCGTCATCAAAGTCCAGGACATCAACGACAGCGAGCCCAAGTTTCTGGAAGGACCCTACATCGGAAGTGTGGCAGAACTCTCTCCTATCGGTAAGATGTTTTACAGTTAAGAACAGTTTTACACTGGATTTACATGCGGACCTGTTGCTTTTTAAATACTGGTATTTGAGTTTGGAATCATTTTAGAGATTTTTGAAAGAAGTCTCTTCTGCTCATCAAGGATGCATTTATTTGATCAAAACTACAGTAATACTGTTATATATTATTACAATTTAATATAAGTGTTTTATATGTGAATATACAGTAAAGTGTAATTTATTCCTGTGATCAAAGCTGAATATTCAGCATCATTACTCCAGTCTTCAGTGTCACATGATCCTCCAGAAATCATTCTGATATGATAAGTTAGTGTTTAATTATTATCAGTCATTTTCAGTGCTCAATTATTATTATTTTTTTTTGTGGAAACCTTGATTTTTCAGGATTTTTTGGATGAATAGAAAGTTCAAAAGAACAGCATTTATTTAAAATAGAAATATTGTGTAACATTCAAAATATATATTTTTTAATTTAAGGCATCCTTATTGAATTAAGGTATTAATTTCTATAAAAATATTTCTAAAGATAATACTTATCCCAAACTTTTGAATGGAAGTGCTGTTTCGTCTATCAAAAGCATAAAAATAATAATAAAATGTTTCAAACTTTTGACCGCTAGTGTATATTTCAATATTGTGTGTTCGATCAGATCTGCGTTATTTTTCTATCATTGATATAATGTTATAGTTTTTGGTAATATTTTCAATTATATTTCATTTTCAGATTTTCTATTTTAATTTTATTTAAAATTTTAGCAATTTAGTTTAGTTTGTTTTTTCAATATTTCTATATAGTTTTTTATAAAGTTTTAGATTGTAGTTTATTTAGTTTTAGTTATTTTAGTACTTCAGTAACTTCAGCTATATGAAAATGATATATTTTTAGTTGATGTTTCTTTTATTTCAGGCAATGTCTTTTTATGGTTTCCATTCATGGTTCAGATCACAATTCATAATGCACTGTGTTTTGCATCCTCAGCGTTGTTGCACAAGGCCCAATAAAGAGGCGTTGTAAAAAAAGTTCCATTGTAGTACCATAGTACTTTTGTAAGTATATAAATGTACATGCACATGTCAAAAGTACCACGGTATTGCCATCGGATACCGTGCATGAACTGGCACTGTATTTTGTATTATTCCCAGTGTGTTTGGTGTCAGCTGCGCCTCAAAGCTCTTGTGTGCGTGTTTGCGGATATAAAAGATTTTTAAATGCAGGTTACAATAATGTAATCACTGCAGCGCTGCACGGCTGTGAACTTCCTGATTGAAATTAATTCCTGCTTCCTCAGCACATCGGGAGAGAGAGAGAGAGAGAGAGAGAGAGAGAGAGAGAGAGAGAGAGAGAGTGTCCTTCGTTCCCTGTGGGGTTCTCCACCTTTCAGTCAAATTATACATTAAAGAAGTGTGGACTTCATGTTTTATACATTGAACAGCAGCGAGTGTAATGAAATAACGGCTCTGCTTAGTCAAGCATTTCCTGATGTTTTCTGCTTGTGTTTGTGCTGGACAGAACTGCTCTAATGGGCTTATTGTTAGAGCCTCAGGAATAAGGTCAGTGTTACTCGGCCAAACTAACTCACCGTTTTCATTTAGGTGCGTGAAAAATTTGGTTCATAATAAGTTTCTGAGAACTTATTTAAATATTATTTATTGCACATACAAATATGCTAATATCGTTTGAAGCTATATGTGTCAAACAATATAAAATAGATAGTTATGGAGTTACCTTGCTTGTTAGCAAAATAATGGTTATTTTATATATTTGATATGTTATAAAATGTATACATTGTGTGTGTGTGTGTGTGTGTGTGTGTGTGTGTGTGTGTGTGTGTGTGTGTGTGTGTGAGAGAGAGAGAGAGAGTGTGTGTGTGTGTGTGTGTGAGAGAGAGAGAGAGAGAGAGTCTGAGTGTGTGTGAGAGAATGTGAGTGTTTCTCTGTGTATGTGTCAAATGTGTGTCTGTGTGTGTATATTTGTGAGTGTGTGTGTGCGTGACTATGTGCCTGTGTGTGTGAGTGAGTGTGAGAGCGTGTGTGTGTGTGTGTGTATGCGTGAGTGTGTACGTCTGAGAGTGTGTTTGTGTGTGTGTGTGTGTGTGTGTGTGTGTGTGTGTGTGTCAGTGTGTGTGTGTCTGTGTGTGTGAGAGAGAGAGTGTGTGTGTGTGAGAGAGAGAGAGAGAGAGAGTGTGTGTGTGTGTGTGTGTGATTTTTGATTTTACGCACAGCACTCATTGTTATGTGTTTGATAACATCCATCAAACTAGCCTTTAAACAGGCGATACATAGCGGTAAAATTTACAAACACCGCCGGCAAGTCCTGGATTCTACCCTAGAACATCTACCGTCGGCCTGCAACATTTTATCTACTGAGTTCACGGATTTTGAACGATTGCTGACAGAAAATGAATGGATACATTTCCAGTATCACGAAAGACAATTTAGGAAAGGCCTGGATACAAAGTGTTTACAAGAAAAACAAAACTTTGTACTCACCGGAGATTTCAGGAAGTGGTCAAAGTTGTTTACAGTTCTCAATGGGGCCTTCTTCAAAACCGGACTATTTTCCACAAAACGCACAGATGGAGGACAACTTGGACTACCGTTACTCAAGTATGTAGTGCGGATTTTAAGGACTTTACCACTTGATGATTATGCGCGATCCAAATCAAACCCTGTTGCAAACCCGGCCGATTGGATCGAAAAACAACTGCGGTACGTGCGCGAGGTAATACAACCAGCTATTGCGTCTGCCAGACAACAGCACCAGAGAAACCCTCAAAAGGTAGGAAAAAACAAACTAACCTATCTATGGCAGCACCGTAGAGCAAAGGCGATTGACATTATCCTAAATGACTGCATGTTTCCCACACCACCGTTAGATACTGGTAACACCGAGCGAGTGTACAGCTATTATCGGAAAAAATGTCAGTCTGATCCAACTACTATCGCGCTTGAATTACCGCCGTGGAATGATGACTTAGACAACATAATGACTGAGTCGCCGCCACCGACATCGGCGTTTACAATAGAAGAGATTGAGAAAGTAATTTTAGATCTGCCCAATAACAAAGCTAGTGGTTCAGATGGGGTTACCTACGAGAATCTTAAAGCCACAAAGCAAACATCTTGCTACATATTGAAAAGCATATTTAACACCTGTTTGATTAATGGCAAAGTCCCTAGTTCATGGAAGGGAGCACTCATTCATAGAATACCGAAGAAAGACAATGTACCAGAAGATCCCTCAACATGGAGGGACATCTCTCTATTGCCATCTGTATACAAAGTCTTTATGAAGTGTCTGCTTTCAAGAATATTACCTTGGCTGGTTGATGCTGGAATTCTGTCTAACAAACAAAAAGCTTATATTGAGCGACAAGGCATGAATGAACATGTTTTTTGCTTAAAAACTGCCATTGACGATTTTAAGCATGAATCTGCTAAGCTGTACATTGCCTTCCTTGACTTCAGAGATGCCTTTGGCACATTGCCTCATAGAGTCATGATTGATGCATTGGAAGACATACAGCTCCCTAAGATCTTTGTGGACATAATAAAAGATGTATATTGTGATTCTTACGTACAAGTGATCTGTGGAAAAGACCTCACCAGACCAATACCACTGGAGGTCGGAATCAAAACTGGTTGTCCATGGAGTGCTGTGAACTTTATCATTGCAATAAATCAGTGGCTAAAATGGCTCTGTGCACATGCCCCGCCCCACGTCCTGTCACCGAACCCAGTCCAGGGCTATGCTGATGATGTGGTCATTGCATCCCGAGATGAAGGCGTGATTAAAAACATGTTGTCATGTACTGATAGATTCCTGACATGGTCTGGCTTACAAGTAAAGCACAGTAAATGTGCAGTTTTCTATGAGAGGAGGAGCGGTGGCAACCGTTGGTATAGATCCAGGGCAGACCAACCCCCCTCCTTTACCATCTTAGACCAGCCACTCAGAGTGTACACTAGACACGAGACCTACAGCTATCTGGGTCACAAGTTTAACATCGCCGGAGAGTGGAGTCTGCAAGTGACTGACATGGCACATCAGTTTATGACCAGACTGGATCTCATTGATGCTTCACCTCTTCCTGTTACTCTAAAAGTGCAAGCAATAAGAGACATAGCATTTTCTAAGATTCAACATCTTTTTGCAAATGTCCATATTCCGCAAAAAGTATTGCGTGAAATGGACAACAAAACCGTAAGCGTGATTAGGAAATGGCTTTGTCTCAACACACATTCTACAAGATGTTTAATTTTTCAGAAAAGACAGGACGGGGGGCTTGGAGTTCCACACTGCATGTGGGAGTACACCGCCACAAGACAGTCCCACCTCACCAACATGCTGAACTGTGATGATGCCAGCGTGAGGCAGATGGCCAGGGCATCTTTATTGCTGGACTTTAAAAAACGGAAGGTGCTGCACGCATGCGGCGGAGAAGACAGCTTCCTGGGCTTTAAAAGAAAGACAAATGGAAAGCTGGATGGACGGGCACAGGGATTTGGTGTGTCATCAGACTGGCCAGACTTAAATGACTTATGCTGGAGAACAGGCACTAACCTGAAGTGGACCTCTCAATGTCGACCTGTGGATGTCTCTGATGCAGTCGTAGAGGACTCATCTGTCATCGTGGAAGCCAGACTGCACCATACCAACACTGTTCTCCTGCTCCAGCCTAGAACATCAAGGCAGACTCTCTTGTCTATTCAAAGAGCTCAAAATATGGAGTACTGGTCCAGTCTGAAACTCCAGGGAAAGTTAGCAAAACTGCCCTGCGCGGACCACTCTGTGTCACACACCATCTACAGCAATGCCACCATCAGTGATGAGATCCTCACCTTCTGCGTAAAAGCACGTCTGCAGGTTCTTCCTACAAAATACAACTTATCAGTGTGGTTTCCTTCCACCCATTCGCCCCTCTGCATGCTGCATGCCCCCCCTCAACACCTGGAGTCAGTGGCCCACATCATGAACAGTTGTTCATCACTTAAAGGACTATATATTGCCAGACACGACAGACTTGTGGACCTCATTGCTGCTCAGGTCCCCTGTGTGGGTGATGAGCAGATCTTTAAACACACTACTGTACAGTCTGAATGGTTTAACTCACCTGCAAACACTTTTTCAGGAATTGCTAATACACCCGATATTGTTAAAATCTCTCAGAATGGAAAAAAAGTTACACTATTTGAAGTTTCATGTGCATTTGACTTGTTTATGGAGGATTCTTACTGCTCTAAGATTCTAAAATATCAGTCATTGGTATCGATCATTGAGAACTTTGGATACAAATGCCAGCTTATTGTACTGGTGTTTGGTAGTCTAGGTCATGTACACAGGCTGGCGATCCGTGGACTTTGCATTGGGGGGATTTCTAAAACAAGGGCCAAACACTTGGCAAAGTACTGTTCAATCTCAGCAACTATAGGGAGCATGTTTGTATGGAAGAGGCGATGTTTCCTGTACCCTTAGAACAGGTTTAATCCATAACAATGTGCTGATTTGTTTTAATCTGTTGGATTATTTAAAAAATTTGATTCCTAATGAAATTTGACTTGTAATGTGGGATCAAATAAAGTATATAAAATGTCAGTGTGTGTGTGTCTGTGTGTGTGAGAGAGAGAGTGTGTGTGTGTGAGAGAGAGAGAGAGAGAGAGTGTGTGTGTGTGTGTGTGTGTGTGTGTGTGTGAGAGAGAGAGAGAGAGTCTGAGTGTGTTTGAGAGAATGTGAGTGTTTTTCTGTGTATGTGTCAAATGTGTGTGTGTGTATATTTGTGAGTGTGTGTGTGTGAGTGTACCTGTGAAAAGTTTGTAATAATTCAGATTGTTCTGCTATATTCAGTCTCTTCTGCTCACCAAGGCTGAATTTATCTGATCAAAAATACAGTAGGCACAATTTATTATCGCTTGCAAAACTAATTTCAAACATTTAACCGGACAAATGTGTACAAACTTTTAATTGGTTGTGTGTGTGTGTGTGTTCATTAACAGCACTGGGATCTTGAGTGTTGTATTGTGTGACTGCGAAGCCTGGCTCATGGTTCATATTAAACTCCACTGGTCCCCTTGATCTGACATGAAGAGCTTCTGTAATTTTCCAGCCAGAAAGCTTTAACCGACCAGCTAACGCGTGGTTGAAGGTAATAGGGCTAATTGTCACGCAGCAGACAGAGATAATTTAACCACATGTAGTCGCTTTCCAGCAAACTCGCCCCGTAGATGTGTGAACAACTGATCTAATAAGCTTGCGCGCCGTCTTACCACTCCGGCAAAGAGAATTCAGCAATAATCATAAAAAAAGTAATCACGGACAAGCCCCGGGCATATTCATTTTCACTTACCGCCTTTGTCATTTTCTGCCTCTCTTTCTTCCTGTCTTTCTCTCTCCAGTGGCTTCGCTGATATGCATGGCCTTTAGCGTGCTGTTGAAGCCAAGTCGCATTTGTGTGCATATTATTCACACACTATAGATGCTTCATGTTGGCTAACCCACTGATGAGCCGGCAGAGAGGGACAAAACACACACACGCACACACACACATTTGACACATTTGACACATACACAGAGAAACACTCACATTCTCTCACACACACTCAGACTCTCTCTCTCTCTCTCTCTCTCTCTCTCTCTCTCTCTCTCTCTCTCTTTCTCACACTGCCTGCTAATCACATTAGCCTGGAATCACAATAGAGGATGTTGATCTTTTGTCTGTGTTTGTTTGCAAAAAAAAAAAAAAAGGTTTATGAACTCTGCATTCTGCTTATGTTTGCTTAAAGGATGCTTTGTTTGCTTATAAGGATCATATTGCTTATGTTAGTCTTTATATTTGGCAATTTGGCTGTTTCTTGAGCAGCAAATCATCATATTATAATGATTTCTGAAGGATCATGTGACACTGAAGGCTGGAGTAATGATGCTGAAAATTCAGCTTTGATCACAGGAATAAATAATTAGTGAATATATTCACATAGAAAACACAAAACATAATATTTCACAATATTACTGTTGTTTTCTGTAATTTTAATCAAATAAATGCATCCTTGGTGAACAGAAGAGACTTCTTTCAAACATCTTTTAAAAAACAAAATCTTTAAAATGTTTAAAATGATTCCAAACTCGCCAAGACAGATATTTTTCCTCAATATTTAGATTATAAGCACCTCAGGATATATCTGCCTTTTGAAAATTCTGACTCTTGTTTGTTTTGAGTAAAGCTATCATTGAATAATTAAACCAAATGCATCTCTTCCCTTTCTCGAGTTGTGAGAGCCAAAGTAACGCTTTAAATATTTAAGATTCAGCAATGCTTTGCCTACAGTTTCAAAACTCCTCAGATGCATGCACAAATAATATGATGCTTGTACGAGTTTTACTATAGTATTAGAGGGAATGTTTGAATGATTTACCAATCTGGTTTCTGACAGTGTCAGATAATAGACACACAAAGCTGGCGGCACCATCATATTCAAAAACAGATTTGCATTTCCAGAAGGAAATAACAGCACTCACAAGGCAGCAGAAGAACAGTGTCAAAGTTTGGGGTAACTTTTAGGCTTTAGTTCTGTAATCATCCTGAACGACATGAATATCCTCACCTGTGATTGAAGGAACATGTGTGTGACATGCGGTCTTATTGTACATTGACAGGCCTCTCGATCTCTGGTTAATATGCCTCCATGTGACAAAAGTGCTGTATAATGGATGGGTGTGATTGATGAGCTGGACCACTGATGGAAAGGTTATGTCACTGGGTTTGAACTCCGGCATTCTGACGTCCGAGCTGATTTGATTTGACGTTGCTCATCTTCTCTAGAGGAGTCACGGCATCTAATGCACAAAAACACATCGAGGTATTCTAAAGTGCATTAGGAAGGGGATAGTTCAAGTCAATGGGCCCTATCTTGCACCCAGCGCAGTTGACTTTGTACAGCGACGCATGTATCATTTCTATTTTGCACCCGCGCACAGCAGACTTTTCCCTCCACAGACGCACGTCGGTAAACTAGGAAATGCATTTGCGCTCCCGGGGGCGGTTCAGGGAAAAGAGGAGGCGTGTTCCGGCGCAAACGTTCCCTGGTGCTATTTTGCAGTTTCAGAAAACAATTCCGCCACAGACCAGGAGAAACCTCGTCTAAAGTCAGTGACGCGTTGCGCATGTTATTCAGATGCTATTTTAAGGGCGCATGCTTGGCCATAATCAATGTAGCGTGTGCACAACGCGCATGCACTTTGCTTCTCTCATCTACACACAGACGCAGCAGTTCTCATTTTTAGAAAACCATACATTATTACAAGGAAAAATATTAACACACGAGGGAAATCATTGTTGTGTCCATGAAGATGTGAAAAAATAGGCTTAAATCTAGCTTACACATTTCATCCCCATACAGTGTCACTTCTCTGTGTTTTACGGCCCTGACGAGAACGTCGGTCTCCTCGGCTGTGAACCGCTCCTGGCGTGCGTCTGGCAAATCCACCGTTATAATAGCAATCCGCCATGGAACAAGCACACCTGCTCTTAAAGGGAATGTGAGATGACGCTCTGATTGGTTTATTTCACGTTACGCCCAAACCACACCTATGAGTAATGACGCTACTTCAGACCAACCCATTTTAGATTTGTGTCGGGCGCAAGAGTCATTTATCCCGCCGGTATAATAGCAACAGTGCCCGAGATCCGCCCACAAAGTTACTTGCGTTTCGCGCTTGATACTTGCGCTTCAGATCGTTAAAATAGGGCCCAATATGTTTATATTGCATGATAGTTTTTGATCCGATTATGTAATTTTGCAATGCATCATGAGAGGAGTAGTTGATTTCAAAGTTTACAGATACGTTTGGTTCAAATCAAAGCCTGGGTTGTTTGGTTTAGAAATCTTTAATGATGGATTCTTATGGAGAAAATGAATGGGGAAATTAGTCCCCGAACCAAGGCTGCTGTAAACTTGGATGCTTCACTTTTTAATAAAGTACTAGAGACTAGAAAAAAGCACACCGTGTGTAAAGGATTCGCTGAAGAAGATACGCCAGATATTAGGTACTTCATAGCTGCAAGCGCTTTACGCACATTGTCACATTCTGAGAAGGGACGAGAGGAGAAATGGGGCGTTCTGGTCTATTTTAAACAGATTGACTTTAAATATTCAAAATGAAAATGAATCTGCTTTTACTCAGTGTTAAATTGAATAAAATGGGATTAATATCTAATCCCCCTCTGCACGTGTTTAGTGTGCTTAGATTTTGAGATTTCTGCACTGCCTCAATCCATCGGCAGTCTGTGGCTTTTGATGCCATATACTTCTGATTTTTGATCTCTGATGAAAAGAAGAATTCACCCCAACATTACAATTCTGTCATTCATTCATTTAGCGGAATATTCATGGGCAAATACCTTAAAAATATTTAGTTTACGCATGCCATCTTTTTTTTGTGTCTTTTTAGGCAGTTGTATCATGCATTTACTCTTACAGAAGCATTTACTGAATAAAATGCTGCCAGTGCAAGTCTGGAGCACAATAGCAATAGTGATGGTTGCAAGAATATGCATAGTTGTCCTATAAAACACCCTGGATAGGGACTTTTTAAGTACGTCTTTGTCAAAGTGCATGAAATATATCCCATGTAAATCCTTGCGGGACTTCCTCGAGGATCACGGTTGCGGGCCATTGACTTTTACAACACAACATTACCCACCTCTTTCTATTTTTTCAGCCGTTAGTCAAATCTAAGCCCGTGTTCTTCATTTTTAGCTGGGGCGAATGAAAAGTGAATCAAGTGTTGAGAGGAATAACTTTTCATGTGAAAACACTTTGGCTTTTATGGGAGCACTAAACGATTGATAATGCAGAGTGATTTGGGGGCGTTGGGTGCGTGCGACTCTGACAGGGTTAAATAGAGGAGAAAGTGAGCGCGCGGGGCCGACTGCTTTAGCGCGCTAGCACAAATCTCCTTTACGACTGCAGCTCTTAAATAGCTGTCAGTCTCTGGTCTTGCATGAGCTAACCTCTCCTGGCCATCTGCTCCGTCTTCTTCACCCTGGTGTGCGGCTGGCAGACTCAAACACACTTTCTTGACACCATTAAGTGGGTCATTGCTGTTATGCAGTGCCTTTTTGAACTCTTTAGCTTTTATGAATATGCGTGTGTGTTCATCTAAGGAAGCTTTACTATAAAAATGCTCTGGTCATGCTCGGAAACTTCAACTTTACTAATTATAACTTTACTAATTATTCGCACGATGGTGAGAGCTTAAAGGAAGACGCCGACTTTTTGGGACTTTAGCTTATTCACCGTATCCCCCAGAGTTACATACCCTTCTCATCTCCGCGCGTGCCGTAACTCTGTCTGACGCACCCACAGCTAGCCTAGCTTAGCACAAAGACTGGAGGTAAACGGCTCCAGCTAGCATACTGCTCCCAATAAGTGACAAAATAACGCCAACATTTTCCTATTTACATGTTGTGATCTGTAGAGTCACAGTGTGTACAAATAACAAGGTCACATGAGACACAGCCATCTTCTAACCGTATACATACTGGGAAATATATTCTCAGAAGGCGAAGCACTGCTACTTGGTCAGTGCTTCCCAAAAAGTCGGTGTGTTCGTTTAAGATTCAGTCATTGCTCAGTGAGGGATTGACAGTTAGATTACATGAGGATGTCAAATTAACTTTCATATTTTATTAATGAAGTATTGTACCGATTTATGTTATTTTATCTGACAGGAAAGAAGGTTTTAGAGAGATACAAACCAACTAATTCATCAAATCCATTGATGCTTACTGATGTTTGTGCAGTTGATTTCTCACAGAAATTGTCACTTATTGGGGGATGATGTCAGCAATAAACTGGGATTTTACAAAAGTAATGTCAAACATTTTGATAAAAGACTGAAAAAAATAGATAAAAAATATTTTGTTAATGTAAAGCCACTGTAATGCACAGCCTCTTGACTTACTGTTTAGTTCCTTTGTTGAAATACAGTCATTGAAAAAAAAAAATAATAATATATATATATATATATATATATATATATATATATATATATATATATATATATATATATATATATATATATATATATATATATTTAAACCAACAAACTACAATAATGCATAATAATTAAATCAGCTGTTGCCAATTGGGTGATTAATGTGCTTGACTGAAAATGCACTGTTACAAAGGAAATTAAGTCTATTTTAAGACTATTACGGGGTTTTGTGTGTGTGTGTGTGTGTGTGTGTGTGTGTGTGTGTGTGTGTCATTTGTATTTTGCAGCACAATATTACCCTAATTTTACTGCTGACACATACAAAAAAAAAAATATATATATATATAAAAAAAAAAAAATTGTCAGGTTTTCAATGCAAAAGTTGGTGACTAAATTACATGAGTTTAATATTTTATCCAATATATTAAAATATATATATATGACTACATGTAAATGCATTCCATAGCAGGGATGACTCAAGTGCATTTATGCATACATCTTACCATCAGCGAGGGATGAGGAGGCAGAAGCTTCCCACGCAGTCTTCCATAAGGCCGAGCACATTCAATTTAATTTTACTTTAGAGGTTCGCGTCCTTTGCGTATGCATTTTTCATTGGCTGTTTACTCTGCTTTTGGTATGGCAGAGTGCTCATGCTTCCCTTGGCTCTTCCATGAACAGCTCTTCATCTCAAACCTTCTGGATTGTAGATTTTCATACGGATGACATCTGATCGAAGATCACCTAGTGGGTTAATCTCACTCCCACCCCGAGATAAGTCTCTTGACCAGAGGTGTCCACTGTGGGAATCATATGGAGAGGTTCCACATCAGCTTATTGTTTGTTCTATATTTTATGATTGTGCCGATCTAGGCTTGTATGTGTGGAGACTCTACCCGAGGAGAACAATCCGGCCCGGCCTGCTCTACACAAGCCCTGTTTAATCCACACACACACACACACACACACACACACACACACACACACACACACCTCGTGTCTCGCTCTGCAAATATGAGCAAGAGGTGGAGGATGCTGCGGGTGAAGGGCACGTCTGCTGAACTCTAGTGCTGTACGTGTGATTACTTCCTAGGGCTGAGCGCTTTCCTTCTCATAGAAACACTCGCTGGAGTCGCTGGTCAAGGAGTGAATCACGCTGGGAAATGTTCAGGTCAGATTTCACCGCAGTGCTTCACGTAAAGTCACTGCAATGCACGGATTCTCATGGCTTATTATTTTATATTTGTTGCACTAGGACATCTTTTAGGATTAGGGTTACTGTAAATGTAATACAGTCACAAAAAAACCCATCTTGCCAAGACTCAATGTTGTTTTTTAATTAAAACCAGCATACTAATTGAATCAGCTACTGACAATTGACTAATTAATGTGCTTAATTGTTAGGAAAAGAATGTCACAAAAGCAAATGAAGCTTGTTTTTAATACCAATAAGTGTTGTTTTGTTTTGCAAAATATAATTTTTACATCAACACCCTTTTACTCAATGTTTCATATTTCATTTTACTGTATGTAGAAATTAAAGGGGTAATTAAAGACATTTTTGCAGATGAGAGCTGTAAATATTCATGACTGTGTAACTGTTTAAGTTTAGCATAATAAAGACTTTATTTTAGACACATGCACAGCACACAGTAATTAGTTAATCACTAATTATTATAGCATTTGTTCATGAATACAGCTGTATTTCAGATATAGATGTATTCATAAAGAAATTCTAAATGCTATATATATACAGTACCAGTCAAAAGTTTGGAAACACTACTATTTTTAATGCTTTTGAAAGAAGTCTCTTCTGCTCATCAATCCTGCAGTTAAAAAAAAAAAAAAAAAAAAAAAAAAAACAGTAATATTATGAAATATTATTACAATTTAAAATAATGGTTCTCTTTTTTACTATATTTTAAAATGTAATTTATTTTTGTGATGCAAAGCTGAATTTTCATCAGCAAGTACTCCAGTCTTTGGTGTCTTATGATCCTTCAGAAATCATTCTAATATGATGATTTGATACTCAGTTATTATCAATGATGGAAACAGTTGTGCTGTTTAATATATTTTTTTGGAATACTTTTTTCAGGATTCATTGATGAGTAAAACGTTAACAGCATTTATTCATAAAAACAGCATTTATTCAAAATAAAAACATTTCTAACAATATAAATCGTTACCATCACCTTTTATCAATTTAACACATTCTTGTTGAATTAAAGTACTAATTTCTTTAAAAAAAAAATAGTTATTGTTCCCAAACTTTTGAACGGTAGTGTATATTGTTACAAAAGATTTCTATTCTAAATAAATACAGTTCTTTTTAACTTTTTATTCATCAAATAATCCTGAAAAAAGTATCTCAGGTTATAAAAAAAATATTAAGCAGCACAACTGTTTCCAACATTGATCATAAATCAGCATATTAGAATGATTTCTGAAGGATCATAAGACACCAAAGACTGGAGTACTTGCTGATGAAAATTCAGCTTTGCATCACAAAAATAAATTACATTTTAAAGTATATTAAAAAAGAGAACCATTATTTTAAATTGTAATAATATTTCATAATATTACTGTTTTTTTTTTTTTTTTTTTTTTTTTTTTTTTAACTGCAGGCTTGATGAGCATAAGAGACTTCTTTCAAAAGCATTACTATTCTTTCAAAAGCTGGTACTATATATATATATATATATATATATATATATATATATATATATATATATATATATATATATATATACAAATGCTGCATATATTCTCCTGAGAAAAAGACTACTTTAGAGTTTCACAAGAGATCTCAACAATTTTTTCAAACGTTGCTCATTTTTGCCAAGATACTAAAGTCTGTAAGAGTCAGAAGTCTCAACATGAACTCAAATATTTCTCATCACATGTCTAGTTATTTTTCTTCAGCGCAAAGAAAAAGAATCTTTCCTCTATGATGAAGGATCGCTACTGCATCTGTAACCGATAGCAGAGAATAATCTGTTGCTAAAACTCTGCATGTATTTTTATCTTTTTTTTTCTCTCACACATGACATTTGTTAGGCTATTTTAGATTAGTTTTCTTAGCGTTTGCTTTGCTGTCCTTTTGAAGCTATTTTAGTAAATGAATAAATGAACGAATAAGTAAATATTAAATAAAGGTTGCACATATTGAATTCCCAGTCCACTCTTGCAGGATGCTATATACAGTAGTGTGTGTCCCCCCACAAAGATGGCAATATCCCAAATCCTGAAATCTTTTGGTCCCCATGAGGAAAACAGCTTATAAATCAGACTCAGTGATGCTTTTTGAAAATGTAAAAATGCAGAAAGTTTAGTGTGATGGGTAGGAGAATATACAGTGTGTACTGTATAAAAACCATTATGTCTTTGGAAAGTCCTCATAAAACATGAAAACACAACATGTGTGTGTGTGTGCGCGTGCATGTGTGGGTTATAACTGTGAAGAGCTGGATCAAGGGCTGCAAACATGCACTTTTTCCCCTTCCATCTACTTCTGGAGCAATATTTACACTTGGTAGAACACACAGAGAGCACAAACACATTACTATTACACTCCCGAGCAGCCTTTTCCTTATCTCAGGCTTGAAACCTTTAATGTTTTGGAAATGAAGCAGACCACACTTGCAAAAAAGTGCAGTACCATGGTATTGGATGGTAATGTTATACTTTATACGATGCCATAAAACACGGTTTTGAAACCACCCCTGTTCCCTACCGTCATAAATATGTAACCAATCCGGTTAACGTGTGAGGCGGGGCTTTTTCTATCATTATTTCTAAGGATGCTGATTGTTAGAAGGCAACTGTCTAAATCTGAGATGGAGAACGGAAATGTGGTTTGTGTAATATCAGCAACACATTATTAGCTGTTTGATATAGTAAAGACAAAGGATAATCATATCAGTTACCGTTGTGTGTCGACTTTTATTCAAATTCTGAATGGATTGTAGCCTATAAACTTGCAAATACAGCTTACAATCACTAAAAGTTCTCACAAAGTTCTCTTATAATCAATAATCTACATTGCACAAAGAATCTCTTATTAACATAATGCCTACACTTTGTTAATGAGCAAAAGCATGCAGAACGTGCGTGGATTCTGACTAAATTAAACACGTCTGATTGGTCACTGCATTCAAGAGATCAACAAACATGTCTGTGATTGGCTACATTGCTCACCGCTGCAAAAACATGTGGTAAATAGAAACATTGATATTCTCCAGAGCGCAAACACAAATATGCACAGGAGTGTTTGCCAAATCCATTTCGTCAATATGATATTATTACAGTATCAACTGAGTGTGCTCTTGTTTTCCTACCTGTATAATTCGCTCTTTCTCTCCTTCTTCTGAATCAGATTTGGGTTCAAACATATATGGCTGTATAAAACCATAGTGTTTACTACAGTCCGAGTGTATCGTAATCCGAGCTGCTGTGAGAGAGTGGAGGCGGAGACTAATTTGCATATTCATATATCCACATATACTAATGAACCATTGGTGTAGAGTTACATTCAAGCTATTTAAAGAATGAAGAAATTATTTTCACAGAAAAAAACAAAAAACAAAAAACATTTCAATATGTCATTATCATAGGGATACAGTTATTGACTGCAGAGGGACTTACTAAAGGTAAAGAACCTTTATTTTTTACAGTTCATGTTAAAATCAAATCATGCACACTTTTGTTAATGCATCAAGGTTGAATGCTTTTTTTCTTCGGCTGATGGTGGTAAATAGTTTCCAGTAATATAATTGTGTATGTCTCAAACTTCTCAAGTGTGTTTTCCTTTTATGCGTTCCCAGGAGCCACCGCAGGACTCATAAACCAAGATCTAATGACCTGTTAGTGAATCCGAGGCTGTGCATTAATAAGAGACGTTGCTCGAGCTTGCTCATCCTGTTTGAGTGTAAACACAATAAAATAGCATTTGCATTTATATAGTTTTTCACTAGTGGCATTACTAGACTCAGGGAGGGCCGTCGGACAGCTTCATGCTGATTATTACCTGTGGAAAATTAAGATAAGTAAGTAATCCCATGAAAGGAAATGGCTTCTGCATCTCAACTCCCAGTTAACAAGAGAAATGCTATCTTACAGTCAGGTTTTTTAATGCAATGCAAACGGTTTTCAAAGTTATCCTAGAGCAGAGTAGGCGTCCGTGATCTTTTGAAGATCGCTATGAAAGCGTGTTTTTTTTAATCATTTTTTTCTGAAAATGGTTGGCAGTTGTTTGTTGTTCTGAATGGCGATACGCAAAGACTTTTTTCTTGATACACCAGCAAATCTTCCTCGCGGTAGCTTTGCCTCCACAGCCCCATTAGGCAAAATAGAGTGCTATAAACAAAACTGAACTTGAAAGAGTGGCCGTACACAGAAAACAGCAAATGTGTAAGAATACCCTGCGAGTTTTACCCGAGCGTTTGATGTTTGCTTCTGTTCACGCCACGGCTCAGGCCGCGAAACGGATGGAAGGTTAGAGAAAGCGAAAAGCTATCAGACTGATACCGATCGGGGTGTTTGGCTTCGGTGAAAGTGGTTAGCTTTAATGATAAAACATTGTCCTTTTCTGTAAGCCCTCATGGGAGGCGGCTTTTGTGACTGAAGACAAACGAGATTTTGACACTTCCTGTTAATTAACCTAATTAGCATAGGCCTATTATGTGTCCGGACAGTATCGTGACAGGCCTCCGTGAGAGACTGCAACCATGACCTTTAGTGGACACCACCAGCTGTCACCAATTACCTGCAGACCGATCGGCCTGGATAAAGGTGCTGGAGTTGTCCTTGAGCGCCGTTTCTTCACTACATGTGCAGTCGCCGAGCACTGAAGAGTCTCTTAAAGGAATAATTAGAATAAAAATCTATATTCTGTCATCATTTACTCACCTTGATGTTTCAGACCTGTTTGCTGAAAATAATGTTTCAGTATATAAAGCGTCATGACGTGAGAAATCAAATTTGCCTTGATCTTTTGACATGCGTATAAGAGGTCTTTGTACCAGTAAAACATCCTGAGTTTCAGAGCTTAAAACGTCCTCCTCGTTATAAACAAAACATTTCTTTAACGGAGTGTCTATTTGCACTAACTCCGCCCACTGACGTCTGGTTGGGCCAGACAAAAAGCGTAAGACACTAGATTGTCAACAGCAGCAATACTGTAGCTGTAAGGCGTGTGGCAGAAAGTTTTGACGCAGTTCGGAAAGGCATTTATTTTCAATAAAAATGAAGAAAATCTTCGAAAAGTGGAAAAAAAGAGTTTTTAACAATAGTGTTTATCGTTTAGGGGTTAGTGTAGGGAAGGCGTTATTAGCCGCTTTCCGACCGGAGGAACCTTTTCACAGTTCCTAGAACTATTGGCTAAAGTACCCGGATGTCGGCGTGTTCGCACCGCAGGAACTAGGAACGATTTTAGTTCTAGGAACTCCATTTGGAGGAACTAATTTAGGTCCTACTTCAGAGTAGGGTCTAAACCAGCACTATAGGAACTACCCGTGACGTTAGTGTACGCTGATTGACCGAACGCACGCGGAGCACCAGCACCCGCCATTTTTTAAAACAGCTAGAATGTAAACACACAGATTATAGCCTATATTTACTCCAGAAACTAGATACAAACATGGAAAACAGTGATAGATGGGTCTCTAAACCTTTATGCTGAAGAGAAAATCCAACGCAACTTTGAGGGGACCAAGCCAAACATGATTATGTTCATCTGCCCAGCTAGCAACAGATAGGCTAATAACCTTTTTTTCATATACTGTCTACTTTCTATAACAGTTCTATCTAATAACATATTAAACAGTACTGTTAGACAGATCGCTAACTAATAAACACAGAGAATGCGAGCAATCTTTTTCTCTGGCGTTCTCAGCGCCGCCAAAATAAAAGTCAGTTGCGCCGTCAAAATAAAAGTCACCGTGCTTGCGTCACGCCCTTACCCCTCCTACCAGTTTCTATGGCCACTTGGCCAGTGCGAACGCAAGAGTAGTAGTTAGAGGAGAGTAGTTCTTAGAACTGTTTAGAAGTGGACAGTTCCTAGAACTAAGTTCCTGTAACTACTTGGTCGGAAAGCGGCTATTGTCCCAATAACGTGGCATCCATTTAATCATTTTAATAAATATAATCATTTGCAATCTATGTTATTATCGCATATCGTTTTATGTACAACAACACTGGGGTGCAAATCTGCCACTATTTATAAGTATAAATCGCTTCTAATTACTATTTACACTTATTGCAAAGAAAATACTGCTATTTTTACATAGTGTGAATATAATCTACCGCTATTTTCACCTAGTGTAAATAGAATCTATTGCTACTTTGGTGTAACTAGCAGATATCGCTCAGAAAATATGCTATTTTCACTTAGTGTAAATAAATAGCCGTTGCCTTTATTTAATCAAGCTCCTAAAACTGCTTGTTTGGATATTGCGTGATCTGCGACGTCACACAGGCAAATACATTTGCATATCCCCGCCTCCAGATCAAGACTTCGACGAATAGTTATACATCATCGCACCATTGGCGTTCAGTCACTTAACAGCTGCCGTTTGAGTGTCGCGTCAAAAGCCATTATAATGACTGACGCTGTCTACACTGGACGAGCGTTCACTTTCTGACGTACTGGACCATTTTAAATTCAAGTCTTTATTCACTGATGATGTTCCATGAAATTCTGACATCTTATTTCCGTTCACATTCAGATTTTTCAGGGAATACCAGCAGATTTCAGTCTCTTCCTTGCACACAGGTATCACATCCCTTCAGAAGACTTTTTTGTCCCTTTTGTAGCTCGACAGACATGGTCACTATAAGCAATTGTTGTAGATAAAAGAGCTTTGTTAGAGATTCCTGCGAAATTCTCCTTTTGTGTTCCACCGAAAAGAGAGAATCGTACAGGTTTGGAATGACATGAGGCTGAACACTCCTCCTTTAAACTCTGTGTGCCTTATCTTCTCCCCGTCTTCGTTTTCCGGGCCTTTCGTGCGAGAAGATTGCATTTCCCCCTCAGGAATAAGGTCCATTAAGTTTTATAGGCTGCAGGCTTTGCTTTAGTTAAAACGTGTGACTAAATGTAAATATGTGCTTTGTATCGGGAGCCAGGAGGCTGTTGAGATGCGCACAATTGGCTCAGGAAATGCATTGAATAAATTGACTTAAAGAACAGCTAAATGCTGTGGAAACGCTTACAACTTGATGGAAATGAGGTCTATGAAAATATTGTTTTACTTGATGAAACAACAATCTAACGTAAAACAACTGATGTGTTGAATACAGGGACGTCGGTGATGAAGGTCATGGCCTCGGACGCGGATGACCCGACCTACGGAAGCAGCGCTCGGATCGTTTACAGCGTCCTGGACGGAGAGAGATTCTTTACTGTTGACCGACAAACCGGTAAGCACATCAATTTGTTCTCTACATAATCATTTCTTATAAATGGGAGCATATATAATCATGTCAAAAGCCTTTTGCATGTCATCCACAAATTGGATACTACTTTTAATTGGCGCATTTGCATGCAAACATCACGGTGTCAAGTTTTGCACGATGACTTCCTCTCACTTTCAGAAACTGTAAAATACAACTCTTCAGTTGTTGACTAAATTAGTTTTTTGTCATTCTAGTGAATTGCCCACTGATTTTAAGCCATCAGACAGACAGTCATTCTAGTAGAAATAGTTTTCTGCTGCTTGTACTATAATTTAGTGTAGCTTATTTTCCAAGGTGTTTGTAAGTGCACCAGCACTGAGGTTTGCCAAAAAAGAGTTCCTAGACATGTAGCAAATTGTCTGTTGAGTGAAATTTTGTTCTTAGTAGAAATATAGAGTGCAACAGGGTTCAGGAAGAAGAAAGATGCACAGATAATTAGATTTTTAGCATTGATGTATTACATGAGTGATGGCATCAGTTAATACATACATTTCTTATTTATTTATTTATTTTTAAAAATGAAATAGCTAGATTCCTAGAATCCTCAAGTTAGATCTTTCTCTTTATTGAAGTTGTTTTGTTGTATTCCTTATGGAGAAAGTAAAGAGAAAAATATATCATATGTAGGGTGACCATACGTCCTGTTTAACCAGGACATGTCTGGCCAGGATTTCGAGATCGCCCAAAATGGCCGGGATTCGGCTTTTGCTTTCTACAGTCACCATTCATTATGTTTACATTATTACGTTATTTGACACTGACACATACGTGCCAGCTTTGCAGGTCATGCATTCTGCTTCGTACGGATCCCGATCGAGACGAAAACACAGGAATTTTCTTAGCAATGCTAAAACGCACATCAACCGATCACTTGTTTAGCGTTCATGTAAACACTACATTCAGATTCACCAATCGGAATTAATTCAGTACTACTGAATCAAAAAGTGTGCATGTAAACAAAATGAATGGTGACAAGAAAGCAAAAGCCGTATCCCGGATATTTTGGGCGATCTCGAAATCCCGGCCGGACATGTCCTGGAATATGGTCACCCTAATCATATGCTACTGTTCAAAAGTTTGGTGTCTCTTATGCTTACAAAGGCACTAAAATACAATTATTTCTATTGTATTATTGTAAAAATGCATTTTATTCCTGTAACCAAAGCTGAATTTTCAGCATCATCACTCCAGTCTTCAGTGTCACATGATCCTTCAGAAATCATTCTAATAATATGATGATTTGATGCTCAACAAACATTTATGATTATTATCCATGTTGAAAACGGTTATATTTGCAATATAAATCTTCCCTTTTTTAACATTATACTGTAAATGTCTTTACTAACACTTCCTTTCTGAGTGACCCGAAACTTTTGAAAAGCTGTGACTTTTTATGGCCCGATAGTTTTTTACAATTTAAAATGTAAAGTTTTCTATTTTAATATATTTTATATTATTTTGATCCCTTTTGATCCGTTTAATGGATCCTTGCTGAATAATTAATAATTATAAATAACTTTAAAAAAAAAATCATATTGACCCCATGCAAGCCTTTGAACGCCATCTTGTTTTACACCTTTTCATTTATTATAAATGAGTGTGTTTTTGAATGCTGTGAAAAATATTTTCAGTTTCCTCGCATGAAATAATTATAAAGAGTGTAGCATCAGAATGTTTTTCTGCTGGCGTGAGGTTTTGGTGGAGCTATATGCAGCGGTGTAAGTAAACATGAACTGGCCGTCATCACTGGAATCTCCCGGGAATATCTCAGCGTGTGTTTTGCCTGCGTTCATCCCCGGGGAACTAGCACTAAACTTTTAATGATTTCTTTTTCGGGCCGGCGGGCACGAGACCTTAGAGCACCGGATGATAAATGGCTTGGCTTGTGCCACGTTAACCGCTGGACTTTTCGCACGCTCCTTCCTACTGATCTGAGGACAGTTAGATGAGCTGGAAGAAGATGAGCTGCGTGTTTTGACCTCGTTTCTTTCTCTGAACCTCCAGAAAACCGGCGTTATAATCCCTGGACGGGGCATTTAGTCTTTGACACGGGGTATACAAAAAGGCTATTTGAGGAGATTGATATTAATATCAATTTATTAGATCCGGTGTTTTTGAACTACGGTTTCTTATCTCATGTTCTCCACATGTTCGAGCCGTTTGATGATATTCTCATTTGCTTCTGCAATTTTCTCAAATGAGAGGAGCTTTTCAACCTCTTGCTGCCCCGAAATTACCAGGATATGGAAAAGATCTCTACGCTGAGGATTTACTTTGAGCAATTTTCTCTCAGAAATTGCTGGTAAATTGCACAAATAATTACAAAGAAATGGCGAGTCACACATTAAATAAATGTGAAATTTTGAAGTGGAAAGACTGAAATTGTAAAGCGTATTTCGATAATATTTGCTTCATTTTACAAGTTTGAAACTCCAGAGGGAGATTTTAATGCTCTTTCAAAGCTCATTAAGTCTCCAAAAATATTTTTTTACATGTCTTTCCAGAACAATACACATGATTGAGACCATCGTTGAGAGAAACTAAGAATATAGAGCTATAAAATGAATCTGGATAGCAGCTTGATCGTGGAAGAATTTGATGAGAAATGTGCCAGATCTCTGACTCGGATTGCAGACTTAATTCTGAGCGTTGTTGGCATCTAGAAGAGAAACAAGAGAGATTACTGTGGTCTTTTTACCAGGAAAAACATCCGAGGAGCAGTAGACTTCTCCATTTGCTTTCATTGAAACAGTTGAGATATTAAGGCGATCTCATTTGTGTTCATCCTGCCCGATGCCTGACCCTAATCTAGCCAGAACTCCATGTTTCCTTCAAAAGTCTTTCAGGTGGAGTGCTTTGCATTGGCTCAACTTCAGACTGTACTTGTAATGGATCTGACCTCAGGTCAGCAGCTTTATGTGGTTGAAGAGAGAAAGAGAGAATTATGCTCTGGACTCTTAAAAGCAGCACACGTATCTTTAGCAGCGAGCTCTTTGCACAGATGTACTCTTCCACACAAACATTGCCGATGGCTAGCGGTTCCTCACTGGGAATGCAGAGTTCCTCAGCGGTGTGACACGAGAGAGAGAGAGAGAGAGAGAGAGAGAGAGAGAGAGAGAGAGAGGAAGAAATGCAGATAGAAACAAAGCAAAGAAACTGACACAGGCCGCCAGACGAGCGTTTGTTTGTTGCACAAACTCACAAGGAGTGCCATGGTTTATGTTTTTTTCTTCTTTTTTTTCGTTGTTGACTACAGAAACACAGCACCTTTTTATTATCTTATGTTCAGAATGTTTCAGAATAGTGTTGTTTGGAGCATGAAAACATGTCTGGGTCATTTTTCAACCCATATTTTTTTAGCCATTAAGATTCTTTTTCCATTGTGACTGAAAATTCAAGCACACTTCCTCTCAAATGCACAGTTTTACTTTTTAGATGGTAATATTTATTGTACTTTCTTATATTTATTTATATATATTTTTTTTATTTATTATTATTATTATTAAAAAATAAAAAATTATTTGTGTGTGTGTTTTTTTGCATTGTGACATTGTTTTCATCACATCATATATCATCATATTTATATATATTCAATGCTAAATAAACTATAATATAAAAATACATATAAAATTATATTATATTAAAATGTTAGTTTATGTTTTTGTATAATTTTTTTTATTTTTTTTATTTTTTTTATTTACATTTGAGATATTGGTCCTATTTTTTGCATTGTTTTTTAATGCATAATATATAATAATATAATATGAAATTAATTAAATGTTATGTTTGTTATGTGCTTTTTTTTAACAAAAATGTAAAAACTATTCCTGTTTATATTGGTCCTGCATTGTTTTTCTAATGCATAATACAATAATATAATATGAAAATTATATTATATTATATTATATTATATTATATTATATTATATTATATTATATTATATTATATTATATTATATTATATTATAGGACATCCAAAACCAGTCATTCAAAGTCTGTAAACCACTTTTCTCCTGTAGGAACACTGGTCCTGGAATCAAGATATTTTGGGAATGAAATAAAGACAATGTCACTGTGTGTTACTCTGAAGGACTGCAATTATCCTTTGTTGCCATGGCATTGGTTCGACTCAGGCATGGAAATTATGAGAATGGTAAAGGACACACGCCAGCCTGACACTCCTGCTGCGTTGGTCCATTTCAGATCGAAGAAAAATCAAAATTCGCCTTTTTTCCCCCCAAGAATGGTGGCGAAAGATAAGCACAACCTGTTGCGTATAACCTTTCCTCGCTCTCTCTTCTGTCCTGATGTCACAGGAGCTCGACTGGATGCGGCGAATTTGACATGAAATATGACAAGCCACTAAAAATCACTGTCACTCAAACCGCAGGACACGGTTTACAGTAAAGATGAGTGAAAGATTTCATCAGCCAGGATCTTACATCTACATTAAAGACCCGCTGAAATCCCCATCAGAGCTTTGTGATGATTAATCTATGTTGATAAGAGTAGCTTGTTCTATCTGCACTAATCTATAATTATTTCTACACAGAACCACCGGTTAGAAATGCAGTCCGATGAACTTTACGGAATGTTTTTTTTATAAAATATTTTGGTTGATTATTTTATATATATATATATATAATCTGTGTGAACACTTCAAATTGTCAGACAGTTGCCTCTTTATTTGTATCTCATGTAGCTAAAAATTATTTTAGTATTATTTAATATCATTTATTTGTATTGGCTTTTTATATTTTCTGTTTTCTTTTTAATTTTAGCTTAAGTTTTAGTCATTTTGTTGTCATTTTTATTATTAGATTTTTTTTATATCTCTATTTAGCTTTATTTGTATTTCAGTTTTAGTAATTTTAGTACTTCAATTTAAGATTATATAATTTGAGTTAGTTGTTATGGCAACTTTTCTAATTTGCCAAATTTTTGTGTTATTTATATAGCCTTCTACTATAGCATTCATTAGTATTTTAAATCTTCAGTTTTAATTTTAATTTTAATTTCAGCTTCGGTAATTTGACCAAATTTGATTATTTTTTTAAGATTTCTATTTACACACAAGATTTACGCATTTGAATTTACACACAAAATTGAATTGAATTGAATTGAATAATCCTTGCAAATTATTAAATTAGTAAAAAAAAAAAAAAAAAAATTGAGCTAAATAAAACATTTTGTATAATCTTAAACTTAAATGTAAACTTAAAAAAAAAAATTACGAATATGAATCACATAAATATACGTAAGGATTATTCAATTCAGTTTGATGGAAATTTACTATTAAATGAAATGCATAAATCTTGAAAAAAGGCTTTTTTTTTTTTTAGCTTTATTTGTTTATTTGTGTTTATGTTTAGGTTATTTTAGTACTTATTTTATTGAAGTTAGTTGCCAAGGCTACATTTATATTTGATTTTATTTCAGCTTTATTTCACTGAACAGTTTTAGTTAAAAAATGCGGGTGGTTCATGAAGATTTAAGGATAAAGTTGCACTTGTTTATTAAATAATGTCAATATTTGTTGTTTTTTTTTTTAAGAAGAAGAAGAACGTTAATCACTGGTTAAAGGTGTAGTAAGTGATTTCTGAGAAACGCTGTCGATATTTAAAATCACCAAACAGCACGTTAAATTGCATAACATTTTCTTTAAACTGAAGATAATGCTGAAAGCAAAAGAAGAAGAACTAGTGGCTTTAAGCACGTAACGTTGCTCGTGTGACCTTTTCAACACCCATTTACCCAGCCTCTCTCTCTCTTCTTCTTTCCTCTGGCTTCAGGAGTGATCCGGACAGCCGTGGCGGATCTCGATCGGGAGACGCAGGACCGTTATGAGCTGGTTGTCAAGGCAACGGATATGGCGGGCCAAATGGGTGGTCTCTCTGGTTCTACCACTGTGACCATAGTGATCACGGATGTTAATGACAACCCTCCACGCTTCCCTCAAAGTGAGTGTGTGATGTCAGTCAGCCGCATGCCGCCAGCCTTGTCCTTAGAGTCCAGTTTATGTCTCTCAGCTCTGTCCTCCATCACATTTTATGATGGCTCTGAGGAAAATGGCCTTGGAATTTTAAAGTTGTGATTTCCAGGCCTACAAATAAGATATACTCCTTGTTTCTAGTCTAGTCCCAGACTAAATGCATTTTTTTCTAAGGCACGTTTATAAAAGCTACTTAAATGTCCTAATTGAACTAGGGTCTAATCCTGGTTTAATCTAAGCCCTGTCTGTGAAACCAGGCCATAAAGTTTACATTTTTTTTGTAAAAGGTCTCAAGTGTTCACATTAGTTAATGCATTGGCTAACATAAACTAACAATGAGCAATATATTTTTAAAGCTTTTATTAAGCTTTGTAAAAAAAAAAAATATATATATTTTGTAAAAAAATGTAATTGTTCATGTTAGTTCACAGTACTTTAACTAATACATAAACTAGCTTTTGATTTTAAAAATGCATTATTTCATCTTAAAACATTTTAGTGAATTGTGTCTATCTATCTATCTATCTATCTATCTATCTATCTATCTATCTATCTATCTATCTATCTATCTATCTATCTATCTATCTATCTATCTATCTATCTATCTTGCTGTGGTTTCTTGTTCCCGTAAATCGCTTTGAGAATGTAACTTTTAAAGGCGTTATATAAAATTATTATTATTATTAAATGATGTGTGAGTATTGTTTATTGTAGTTCATGTTAAATTATGTAGTTATCTAATGTTAACAAGTAGAACCTTATTGTAAAGTGCTACCATATAAACGTTATGATTATGAATAATCAATCACACTTGTGGCAGTTTATCCATAAAACTGTTGCACACTTTATGTGGAGAAAAATATACAGCAATGGAGAGGCAACCTTTAGGAAATTCTTGTTAACAGTGCATTAATATAGAACAGTGATTTTTTGCACCTTTTAAACGGTTTTATTGCACCTTCCAGCCAATCAGAATCAAGTATTCAGACAGACCATGATATAAGTTGATTAAAAGGATTTGTTCACCCTAGACTAAGTTCTGCCATTATTCGCTCTCCCTCAAGCCGTATGACTTTCTTTCTTCAGGCAACAAGAAACAAGATATTTTGAATGTGCTAGTCCTGTTTTTTTTTTTTTTTTGTGCAATTACAATGAATGACACTGAATATGTTCCAGCTTTGAAACAGATGCAAAAGCACTATAAAACTATCATAAATACATGAAAAAAAAAAAAGATGACCCAAATTGAAGTCGTTATTGATTGATAATCGTTCTCTCTAATGAGCTGATTCATTGAGTCAGTGAAGAATTGGATCAGTCTGAATCATGAACAAATCATTTAGGCTGGTTATGTGAACTGGATATATTGATATAATGTAAAACATTCAACTCAAATGAACGATTTGTTCACAAATCAGACCTGAATTCATGTACCATGACTAGCTAATACAATGCATACATAACACACAAAGCAAGTGTATGACTTCAGAAGCGTATAAATGCTATTTTGTCACTTCTATGGTGCTGTTTTGTCAGTTTGTAGCTTGACAGTCCCAGTATTGCAAAGAGCCTCCAAGATCATCTTGGTGAGGATGAGTAATTGATAACAGAAGTTTCGAGGTTGCTGTATTCCTTCAAATGACCGACTCTGATTGAAAACGAATGGCTTCTTTGTTGCTGTAAATGGCTGTCAGTGTGAACGCCGCTAAAGCTCTGCTGTCAGTTCTGAAGGTCTATCAAACGTCCCGTCGGTCAGAGCCTGTCAGGCGTATGTGTTCGGTCATTACCATTCAAGCCCCTGTCCAAATCTGGCAGCCTTGGAGCCCGAAATAATTCCACTGGCTGAAAGAACTTCTTTTTGGCAGGGATTTTCTGATTAGAAATATAGCTTGTTGATTTTAGGTAGATCTTATCTGTGTGAGGCTGTACTTTCTACGCTATTATACATTTTTAATATATTTGTTACATGTTATAACTGAATGTACACTACAGTGCAAAAGTTTGGGGCCGATAAGATTATTTTTCAATTTTTTTTTAAAGAAGTCTCTTCTGCTCACCAAGACTGCATTTATTTGAACAAAAATACTGTAAAAACAGTAATATTGTGAAATATTATTACCATTCAATATAGCTGTGTTCTATGTGAATATACAGTAAAGTGTCATTTATTCCTGTGATCAAAGCTGAATTTTCAGCATCATTACTCCAGTCTTCAGTGTCACATGATCCTTCAGAAATCATTATAATATGATGATTTGCTGCATTTCTTATTATTTTTCTTATTATATCTTCGATTCTTTGATGAATAGAAAGTTCGAAGGAAATGCGTTCTAACATAATAAATGTCTTTAGAGTCACTTTTGATCAATTTATTGCATCCTAGCTGAATAAAAGTATTAATTTCATTTAAAAAAAAATTGCTTGTGTTAGTTTGGTAGACTAAATCTTATTATACTAAACCTATGTAGAATTTTGTGCTCCTAGTGTTGCATCATAATGCCTGATTTTCTTGAATTATATATATATAAAAAAAGATCATATAATGATGTTACAGTACATTCTCAAAGGTATATACTGTATACAATTGACAGATATATGTTCTAGTCAATGTGCTTGACTTTTAGGGCCCTATTTTAACGATCTGAAACAAAGTATCAAACGCAAAACGCAAGTAACTTTGTGGGCGGGTCTCGGGCGCTGTTGCTATTATACCGGCGGGATAAATGACTCAAATCTAAAATGGGTTGGTAAATGACTAAAATCTAAAACACAGAGAAGTGACATTGGGGATGGAGAAACCCAGCCAAATTAGCTTCGGTTAAACAGGCGTATAATAATTTGGGTAAATGTGTAAGCTAGATTTGTGCCTATTTTTTCACATCTTCATGGACACCACAATGATCTCCCTCGTGTGTTAATATTTTTCTTTGTAATTATGTATGGTTTACAAAAATGTGAACTGCTGCGTCTGTGTGTAGATGAGAGAAGCAAAGTGTATGCGCGTTGTGCACACGCTACATTATGGCCAAGCATGCGTCCTTAAAATAGCATCTGAACGCGCCACTGGAAACGCACTGACTTTAGACGAGGTTTTTCCTGGTCAGTGGCGGAATTGTTTTCTGAAACTGCAAAATAGCACCAGGGAACGTTTGCGCCGGAACACGCCTCCTCTTTTCGCTGAACCGCCCCCGGGAGCGCAAGTTCATTCCCTAATTTACAGACGTGCGTCTGTGGAGGGAAAAGTCCGCTGTGCGTCGGGTGCAAAATAGGAATGATACATGCGTAAGTGTACAAAGTCAATTGCGCTGGGTGCAAGATAGGGCCCATAGTGTATGTGGAGTGGCTCAGACAAATAAAAAGCACTTTGTCTCATTGCTCACATCAGAGCTGACCATGTGGGCAATGCTTTAATACATTTAGTCTGGAACGTGTGTGTGTGTGTGTGTGTGTGTGTGTGTGTGTGTGTGTGTGTGTGTGTGAGTGTGCGTGTGCGTGCGTGTGTGTGTGTGTGTGTGTGTGTGTGTGTGTTTGCAGCCACACCGTATAAAGAGCAATGAAACACATTCAGGTATTATTTCCCTTTTCTACTGTTCTTCCGCTCTCGCTTTCCATTTCCTCCAGAGGAAAAGCAGCATTAGCTTTATTACAGCAAAGAGACTCGCTGTAATACTGTCTCACATGCCCTGATGTCTGTTTTTCTCCATATCTCGATGACTCTCCTCTTTTTTTTCCTCTCTCATTCTCCACAAAAGCCTCATTTATGCCAGTTTTGCTGTAGCATCTAATTCATTAAGCTGCTTTTTGCGTTGTGGGCCAAACCGAGATCTTTATACTCCGCTATGACACATACTGCACTCAAACATATTACATATGGACATTATGTAAGGCCAAGATGCTTATTAAAATGAGGTTTGTCATTGTGCTGTGTTCTTGAAACTGCTTCAAAGTAAATACAGCGTAACAGTCGGCTTCAGGGTGTGAACAGCACATTCATGTTCTCCAGAGTAATTGATTCTTAATGATTACATACGCAGACTTTCTTTCTTTCTTTGTGACAAAATAGTCTATTTCAAATAAATGCTGTTCTTTTGAACTTTTTATTCATCAAAGAATCCTGAAACAAAAATATCACAGTTTCCACAAAAATATGAAGCAGAACAACTGTTTTCAACACTGATAATAATCAGAAATGTTTCTTGAGCATCAAATCATCATATCAGGATGATTTCTGAAGGATCATGTGACACTGAAGACTGGAGTAATGATGCTGAAAATTCAGCTTTGATCACAGGAATAAATTACATTTGAAAATATTTTCACAGAAAAACCAGTTATTTTAAATTGTCATAATATTTCACAATATTTCATTTTTTACTGTATTTTTGATTAAATAAGTGCAGCTTGGTGAGCATTTGCTTCTGCTATATTGGTGCATATAAAATGAAAATTATTAAAATATTTTTTTTTTCTGTTCATTTAGTGAAAAATGTCTTTTAGTAAAAACATGAACTAGATTTTTACTGTGACTGAAGAAAATCCAGCTTTTAATTCATTTAGATCAAATACATACATACTTAGAAAGTATATGTATTATTATGTTTTATTATATAAATATCATCAAAAGGTTGTTTCTTCGTCTGTTTTTCCCAGCCCTAATATGCATGCATTCTCACCATGAATGTAACAGAAATGAAAGTTGTGCCCTGTGTCTCCCTCACAGAGATGTATCAGTTTTCGGTCTCTGAGGGTGCCGGAGTTGGGACGCCTCTTGGCCGGGTGATCGCGACAGATGCAGACATGGGTGAGAATACGGATATGAGTTACCTGATCAAAGATGAGGAGGGGGGGGAGCTGTTCAGGGTCTCGACCGATGGAGACACACAAGAGGCCGTCATCACCATCAAAAAGGTAGATGGAAGAACTCTCAGTCGTGCCATTTCACGCTCTGAAGGTCGTCCTGCCCTTCATGTGCCCGTATTGTGTGTGTGTGTGTGTGTGTGTGTGCTTTCTGATGTTCAGTGCAACTACTGTTTTATAACATCAAGCGGTGATTCAACAGATGTGCACAGATGCACAAAGGTGTACTTCAAATTTTACACTGAAAAATATTGAAAAATATTAATTGTTTTTCTATAACCCTAAAAAAGCCTGTCATAGAAAAATAATTATAGTCTGATTATTTTTTTATTTTATTTTTTTAACCATTAGACAAAATCTAAAAAAAAATAAAAATATTGCATGTGTTTTATGTTTTGTTTCACATTTGATATATCAGGCTTTTATGGCTCATATGATATAGTGAAAATATGGAGCTCTTAATATAATTTTATTCAGAGGCCCAAACTGAGCAAAAATATTCAATTTCGTGCAGATGTTGATATTTATATGGTCAAGAAGTAAGATGAAATTCTGATAGCTTGTAAATGAATTCGATTTTTATAACACTATAACAAACTACTTACGTAAAATGCATAGAAATATCAGTCGTTACTCAATATCTGCAAATAATATGTCTTAGTAAGATGATATTTAAATGCTTAGTTTTATGATCAAAGCTCTGTAGTTTTAAAACATAATGCAATGCAATGCAATGATGATTGAGAGATGAACAAATAAACCTTCCTCAAAAACCTGATGATCATATTTGATACTCGTGATTTTTCAAAAAAAATATGTATGGATAATCAAATAAACTGAAGATGCTTCAGTCAAGTAAGTGCTCATCTTGAAATATAACTAACAACATAAAAGTTATCCTTACGTTTACTTTATAAAAAATCAGTAAAGATTTCACTGGACGTTTGTACAATTATACTAAAAATATTTGTACTTTCTAAAAAGTCTATAAATCAGACGACAGAAGGCATGTAGTGTTACAACATGTTACTGATCCTTTCCTGAGGAGTTTCTAATTGCCTCTTTCTTTCCAGCCTCTAGACTTTGAGAGCAAACGCACACATAATGTGGTCGTAGAGGCCGTAAACAAACACGTGGACCCTCGTTTCAAGGATCTCGGGTCTTTCCGGGACCAAACCATCGTGAGGGTCAGCGTGTCGGATGTGGATGAGCCTCCCATCTTCATCCCTCCGGCCGGCACCATCATGGAGGTTCAGGAAGATGCTCGGATGGGTGTGCGGGTGGGAACCGTGATCGCAAAAGATCCGGACATGGAAAAAGTCCCCGTCAGGTACAGTGTGGCCCGCAAATAAACGGATTTACACATGAGGGAGATGTTCCTCGATCGTTCAGAGTAAGGTTTCATTCGGAAATGTGTCACTTTAAGGAGCTAAAATGGGTTGCAGATGCTTTACGTTGACTGATTGTGATTGTAATGTTGTTTATAAATGTATAAATCACGTTAAGAAACACTGCAGCCTTAAATATTTAGTAGTAATTTGCCCAGACATTTTTAGAAAAATTGTTGCATGGGCAAAACTTTGTTGCACAACTCTGCAGCTATAGATCTTACAGGGTTCTTTCATTTAAATACATCATTAAGCTTGGCAGCCACAATGCTTTATCAGCTATTTTATCACAATGCACAACTTCAGTGACTCTGAGCCTCAATGAGATAAAGTGAAAAGGCAAAACAGTTTGTTTATTTGTGTTTGTGTGTGTGTGTGTGTGTGTGTTCACACCCTGGCCACAGTCCACTTCGTAGTTTAGACAAGGATCAATTTCTTCCATTGAAGAGCCTATTACTGGAGATATACCGAGTCACGGAAGCGTAACAAAGTGTGGCTCTTGGAATTTGCTGGCCGGAGGCTTTTCCCATCAAACTATTGGCACCTTGGCACACACAGTTATCAACCTGCCATCCTTCTTTACAAACACACATGCACAGTCCAGAAAAGCTTCTTTACCTCAAGGCCTTGGAAAGCATGTCAAAAGTCTGCTCAATCGCAAAAACTTTCTGTCTGCTGTTGTGTAGTCTTGCGTTTCCAGACCTATGACTCGAGGCAGAAAGTCTGGTCCACACTCCAGCTTATCCTGGCCGAGAAACACACACTTATGCAGGAAAAGACCGCGTGACTGGCGTGTAAAGTGATCGACCAAAGTTTGTTTTTATATGCCTTTAAGATGCAGGTTTATCTGGAATTTCACTCCATTGTTACTTTACTGATTATACTGCAATAAAATCTAGAATGGATTTTTATTTTATTTTTGTTAAAATGGGGATGCATAATATATCGTTTTCATATCAGATATCAGACGATACACAAGCATTGATCGGTATTGAATATATAAATATATATAAATATTATTTTGCTCTTTATTTACATACTATTATAGTATTTAATCA
Source organism: Rutilus rutilus (assembly GCF_951802725.1). Classification (NCBI taxonomy): domain Eukaryota; kingdom Metazoa; phylum Chordata; class Actinopteri; order Cypriniformes; family Leuciscidae; genus Rutilus; species Rutilus rutilus. Next base: position 39,342,479 of record NC_140217.1, on the reverse strand, counting down.
TATTTTTAATTAGCTTTTATTTTTATATTCTCAGTTTTCATTTTCATTTTAGTTTGTTGGCTTTTCCCCTTAATTTTTTTTTTAAATAATAATAATAAAAAAAAAAAATATATATATATATATATATATATATATATATATAAAATAAATAAATAATAATAATAAAACAAAATATATAAATATATATATATATATATATATACTGTATATATACACTCACCTAAAGGATTATTAGGAACACCATACTAATACTGTGTTTGACCCCCTTTCGCCTTCAGAACTGCCTTAATTCTACATGGCATTGATTCAACAAGGTGCTGAAAGCATTCTTTAGAAATGTTGGCCCATATTGATAGGATAGTTGATGGAGATTTGTGGGATGCACATCCAGGGCACGAAGCTCCCGTTCCACCACATCCCAAAGATGCTCTATTGGGTTGAGATCTGGTGACTGTGGGGGCCATTTTAGTACAGTGAACTCATTGTCATGTTCAAGAAACCAATTTGAAATGATTCGAGCTTTGTGACATGGTGCATTATCCTGCTGGAAGTAGCCATCAGAGGATGGGTACATGGTGGTCATAAAGGGATGGACATGGTCAGAAACAATGCTCAGGTAGGCCGTGGCATTTAAACGATGCCCAATTGGCACTAAGGGGCCTAAAGTGTGCCAAGAAAACATCCCCCACACCATTACACCACCACCACCAGCCTGCACAGTGGTACAGTAACAAGGCATGATGGATCCATGTTCTCATTCTGTTTACGCCAAATTCTGACTCTACCATCTGAATGTCTCAACAGAAATCGAGACTCATCAGACCAGGCAACATTTTTCCAGTCTTCAACCGTCCAATTTTGGTGAGCTTGTGCAAATTGTAGCCTCTTTTTCCTATTTGTAGTGGAGATGAGTGGTACCCGGTGGGGTCTTCTGCTGTTGTAGCCCATCCGCCTCAAGATTGTGCGTGTTGTGGCTTCACAAATGCTTTGCTGCATACCTCGGTTGTAACGAGTGGTTATTTCAGTCAAAGTTGCTCTTCTATCAGCTTGAATCAGTCGGCCCATTCTCCTCTGACCTCTAGCATCAACAAGGCATTTTCGCCCACAGGACTGCCACATACTGGATGTTTTTCCCTTTTCACACCATTCTTTGTAAACCCTAGAAATGGTTGTGCGTGAAAATCCCAGTAACTGAGCAGATTGTGAAATACTCAGACCGGCCCGTCTGGCACCAACAACCATGCCACGCTCAAAATTGCTTAAATCACCTTTCTTTCCCATTCTGACATTCAGTTTGGAGTTCAGGAGATTGTCTTGACCAGGACCACACCCCTAAATGCATTGAAGCAACTGCCATGTGATTGGTTGATTAGATAATTGCATTAATGAGAAATTGAACAGGTGTTCCTAATAATCCTTTAGGTGAGTGTATATATATATAATAAGCTTTTTCCGAAGCAAACTTTTCTAATTTCTACATTTTATATATTATTATTATTTAATATTTATTCAATATTTAATATTTTATTCTACATTTAATATTTTATTTTATATTTATATTAGCTTTATTTCAATTAACAGAAGCTATTTTTACTCACATAAAAAAAAAAAAAAAAAACTAACCTGTTTTTAAATGTACAGGTTTAAATGTAAAATGTACATTTTATAATCTACAGGTCAATTATTTTCGTGGTGGATCCACTGAAATAGATGTCGGATCCAATTCCGGTGGTGTTCGGTCCGTCGTGTTCTAGCACAAACTAAAACCTGCTCCTCAATATTTGATGACTCTAACGTCTAACCTGTTAATCTGTGGCAATGATCATTTGCGTCCGGGTTGATTGATAAAGAACCCTGTATGTCGTTACTTGAGGAACCAGTCAATCAAATTAGCGTTTGTTTCTATTTTTGTAAATGCATCAGATGGTCAGTGAACGCACTGCGGGTGGTCAGTGGGCACGCCATCTGAATTGCCATTACCAAAGATGCCCGCCCTGCATTTTTGTCATGCAATTCGACATCCTGATAGAGCTCTTTATTCTCCAGAGCCATCAGCGCACAGAAATATGATTTACTCATTGCTGCTGCTCAAAGGTGACGCACAAGGGAAGTAAAAGGCTTTGGCTGGCCGTATAGTCTCTCTGGCACACATACACATAGCCTTTGCAAATTACCTCCATTAAAAATGCATGAGGCTGCGCTCAAAGTGCTCCAGGTGTTATAAAGCACAGCGCCGTGGCAAGCAACTCGGCTGGTTGGCTGGCACACATCTGCATATGGCATGGAGCCCATGCCCATCGGTACCACTTTAATCATCTCCATTGGACTCGGCTAGCAAACAGGGGCTTTGCCCAGAGCCCCATCACTCTCTCTTGTGCCCGAACCACCCAATACCAGCGGGACACGGGGTGGACCGAGCCCTCAGAGAGCACTGTACCTGCTGGAAAAACACACTCCTGCTATGTGGACAGGAAATATTTGTTTGTTTTCCTTGTGGCTTTTTATGAGCTCCAGGAGGGACATTGGTACTTCACTGAAAAAAAAAATAATAATAACATTTTTGTTTTGTTTTCCAGTAGAAATATCTAAGCATTCTTAAATCAAGATGCAAGGGAGTTTTTGCCTAAAACAAGTAAAAATCGCCATTTTCCCTTTGAATGAAGTTGAATTAAGTTGATCTTTCTGCAGTGCGCTTGCAGAGAGACTCCGCCCACACGCTCTTCTGATTGGCAGTGATTTTGGATTGATTTGGTTTATAGCGCAGTGTGCTTGCAGAGAGATTCCGCCCACATGCTCTTCTAATTGGATGTGATTTTGGATTGATTTGGCTGGGAATGCAGTGCGCTTGAAGAGAGACTCCGCCCACACGCTCTTCTGATTGGCAGTGATTTTGGATTGATTTGGTTTATAGCGCAGTGTGCTTGCAGAGAGATTCCGCCCACATGCTCTTCTAATTGGATGTGATTTTGGATTGATTTGGCTGGGAATGCAGTGCGCTTGAAGAGAGACTCCACCCACACGCTCTTCTGATTGGATGTGATTTTGGATTGATTTGGTTGCAAGTGCAGTGCGCTTGAAGAGAGACTCCGCCCACACGCTCTTCTGATTGGCAGTGATTTTGGATTGATTTGGTTGCGAGTGCAGTGCGCTTGACGAGAGACTCCGCCCACACGCTCTTCTGATTGGCTGTGATTTTGGATTGATTTGGTTGCGAGTGCAGTGCACTTGCATTGAGACTCCACCCACATGCTCTTCTGATTGGCTGTGATTTTGGATTGTTTTGGTTGCCAGTGCAGTGCGCTTGAAGAGAGACTCTGCCCACACGCTCTTCTGATTGGCTGTGATTTTGGATTGTTTTGGTTACAAGTTCAGTGCGCTTGCAGAGAGACTCCGCCCACACGCTCTTCTGATTGGCTGTGATTTTGGATTGTTTTGGTTGCGAGTGCAGTGCGCTTGTAGAGAGACTCCACCCACACGCTCTTCTGATTGGCTGTGATTTTGGATTGATTTGGTTGTGAGTGCAGTGCGCTTGAAGAGAGACTCCGCCCACACGCTCTTCTGATCGGATGTGATTTGGTTGGGAATGCAGTGCGCTTGCAGAGAGATTCCGCCCACACGCTCTTCTGATTGGCTGTGATTTTGGATTGTTTTGGTTGCGAGTGCAGTGCGCTTGTAGAGAGACTCCGCCCACACGCTCTTCTGATTGGCTGTGATTTTGGATTGATTTGGTTGCAAGTGCAGTGCGCTTGCAGAGAGACTCCGCCCACACACTCTTCTGATTGGCTGTGATTTTGGATTGATTTGGTTGTGAGTGCAGTGCGCTTGAAGAGAGACTCCGCCCACACGCTCTTCTGATTGGCTGTGATTTTGGATTGTTTTGGTTGCGAGTGCAGTGCGCTTGTAGAGAGACTCCGCCCACACGCTCTTCTGATTGGCTGTGATTTTGGATTGATTTGGTTGCAAGTGTAGTGCGCTTGCAGAGAGACTCCGCCCACACACTCTTCTGATTGGCTGTGATTTTGGATTGATTTGGTTGTGAGTGCAGTGCGCTTGCATTGAGACTCCGCCCACACGCTCTTCTGATTGGCTGTGATTAGGGATTGATTTTGTGCCGTCTCGTAGTCGTGTCACATTTGGTGTGGACATTTGTCGCTGTTAAGGTTGCTTAAATTTGATACATTTTTCAAAAAACAAGTCTTAATATCGCAAGTCATTTTTCTGCTCAAATGTATCTCAATTTAAGGATGTTTAGATATGTGTACTGGAAAAGAAGACCAAATACTGAGGAAGAAAATCAGTTTTTGCAGTGTAGAGCAGGTTTTATTTTTCTCAAAAAAAATGTCCAATTAGTTTCCTAAGCAATCGGACTTATTATTTCCATGCTGGAATACCATTTCCATATTTACCATTACCATATTTCAGTACGTTTTTGTTGTTCTTTATCTATACATGAAGAATGTATTAAATCCAGTCGTGCATTAATACATGCAGAAGTTGAACAACTCAAGGGCTTTTTTAAATCAACCAGCTCTGCACTTGTGCTTCCATGACAATTAAAAGTCAATAAGAATAATGTAGTTGAAAAATCTTTTCCACGGACTAAATTCAGACTCTTCTCCACCTCAGCTTTAATAGGTTCTTTTCTGCAATCTCCTTTGGGCACTTTAACTTTTTCCAAAGAGCCGCCTTAACCTATTGGCACAGAGTAATAAGCGTAAGGTAAAATAAGAAGTGAATTAATTTGTATAAATTTGTATTCCATATAAAGTCTAAAACTGCAGAAGCTGACATTAAACCCCCAGGGGTCTTAAAAAATGAAGTGAGTACAGCGAGTCGGTGGGAAAAATTACGAAAACCTCATTGAGTTTGGTCACCTCATCATTCTGTCAGAGGTGTTTGTATTCCGATTGGGATGAAAATATGGAATGGTTTATCAAAGCACTGTATGAAATATTAATCATTTGTTTGGAGAGGGCAATTGAAGTACTGACTCTAGTTTGTCCTCATAATTCATGACTAGAAATTACAATTAGTGTTTTAATTATGATGAATACAAACTCAAAGTAATTTGTATCTTGAATTAGGTTTGTGCACTCATAAATCTTCATCAAAAAATAAAATAAAATAGTATCTATCTATCTATCTATCTATCTATCTATCTATCTATCTATCTATCTATCTATCTATCTATCTATCTATCTATCTATCTATCTATCTATCTATCTATCTATCTATCTATCTATCTATCTATCTATCTATCTATCTATCTGTCTGTCTGTCTGTCTGTCTGTCTGTCTGTCTGTCTGTCTGTCTTATTATTAACTACAGCTAAAACCATTTTTTTTAAACTTGAAATAATATATACATATAAAAATGTATAAAACATATTTCAGTTAGTTTCCAAGGAATTATTATTATTATTATTTTTTTTGTCTATATTGAAGTACTAACATAACTAAAACTAAATAAACTACAACTTATATACATTTTTTTTATCTAATCTAATTTTCTTTTTCTTTTTTTAATGTAATTAAAAATTGCAATCATATGAATTCATTTGAATTTCAGTTCATTTTAATTTACCTCCATAGAGTTCATTTCAAATTGCAATCATGCATCCTGTGTTCCATATCAGTTCAAATTCACTTCAAATTCAGAAGCTGAATTGGAATATAGAATACATTATTAATTCAATTCCAAATCCAACTCAAGTTGATTCTCTGTGTTTTCACAGGGGTTTCTAAAGTGAGCACCAACTATCTCTTTTGATCAATATTCTCTTTCAGGTCGACAACTATTATGACAGAGCAAAAGTTTGAAGAGCATCTTGCAAGTTACAGTTAAACTGTTGACATTTTTACAGCAGCTACCTGAGTAATAACACATTTGGTTAAATGGCATTTGAACATTTGGAGAGAAGTGTGTGTGGGTGACATGGTTTTAGAACCCGTTTTGTAACATCTTTTAATTGTAGTATGTAATTATGTATGATGTAAAAGTGGATGGTGACAGTTGCTGTCAGGGACATAAGAGCACCATCAAAGTATCAAAATAGACCTTTGCACTATTAAGCTTTCACAACCCATGACAGTAGAGTGCAATTTCCTCTCTTCCCTGTTATTCTTCATCTATGGTATTGAATTTGTTGCATGTTTAGCTGTATGCCAAACAAGTTCTGAGTTGCATTAGAGTGGAAGTGCAGATTTTCAGCTTAAAGATTGCTCTGTTCATTTTCAGTGCTTGACAGCCCCAGTCTATAAATAAAAAATATTGCAAAGAAAAAGGTTTTTGAGTGAATGTCTCTTTAAACCCGTATTTGTCCTCTATGCCCAGGTACTCTATAGACCAAAGCACAGACCAGGAGCAGATCTTTAACATCGATCCTGTAACAGGTGACATCACTCTGGGAAAGATCCTGGACCGAGAGACTGCCGGCTGGCACAACATCACGGTTACAGCGGTGCAAGCAGGTACACTTCACTTCATCAATCGCAAACTGCTTTCAGTCGTCTACGAAGTGGCCTCAATTCTGTGCATCTAATTCGGAGGAATAAAGTCAAAACAGAGGGATGGCTTTCAGTTTAATATGCCGTTTGATATGATCCCAGCTAACAAGGAACGTTCTCAGAACTTTAGGCAACGTTTTGGCAAGGTTCTCTCAAAATTATGAACAAACGTTCTTCCAGTAACGTTAATAGAATGTTTGTTCAAAGTTATCTGGTCTGGTAATAATGTTCTGAAAACGTTAGCACAAATACATTATTTATACAGAATGCTTTTGTCCTGAAACATTTTAGTTAGACATTCATCTAACATTTTAAATGTTACTGTTTGCCTCAGAATGTTCAAGATAAACATTCAAAAAGTAACATTCCAATAATGTTTGAAGAATGATCAAATGGAATGTTTATATTAAAGGGATAGTTCACCCAAAAATGAAAATTCCATTCCTGTATGAATTTCTTTCTTCTGCTGAACACAAAAGAAGTTATGAAGACTGTGAGTAACCAAACAGTTGATGGATCCCCATTGATTTCCATGGTATTTTTCCCCCCGTACACTGTATGATTAAATGATGAGAGAATTTTCAGTTTGGATGAACTATCCTTTTAAAGTTCGCATAACCAAGAAAAGAAAAAAACTAGTTTTCAAAACATAAAAAAAAAAAAAAAACGTGGCTTTTTGAACGTCCAGAAATAACATTTTCAAAGCACTCTGGGATGCTGCAACAGTGTCTTATAAAGACAATGCTGAGATAACGAAGCTAGATTGGTGGACGGAGCTAAGCAGTTATTGTGTTCATAAAGAATGTATAACCCCAGTGATTTTTTTTTTTTGCATGATAGATTGATGTAGAAATGAACTTTAAAAACTGCGCAAAGGTTTATTGTCTGATGGTCTGAATTCCATTGCATTAGATAACATGCAATGAGATAATATAATATCATGCAAGTGTCATTTATTGTAAATAAATAACAATGCACAAATACAGACACTTGATATAATGCAATGGCATTCATGCATTTGTAAGTGTCCAGATATGTTTTGGGGCCACTATATCTTGTTGAAAACGTCCATCATCTTTTTTCATCTAGATGTATTAGCTGAGCTGGGATGATGTGACCCTTGCCCTCTTTCCTCTTTTAACATTCAGATCTCATTTTTGAACAGTTCGTTTTTATCAAGAGATATGGTTGCCATGTCAGTTGTGTCACATCTTGAGCTTTAGTCAAGGACCGTCACAGTAAAGTTGACAGAAAGTGCTTCAATCCCAGTCTCAGACACAAACACTGACCTGGGTTTTTCTGCTAAATAAAGTCATTTTCTACAGAAAAAAAAAAAAAAAAATCATTATCGAAGTCAATGGCTTAATCAAAATTCACAGCGAATTTCAGCCTGTGCTTGTTCACTGCAAAATATATGGAATCAGAGTCAGTGGGCAATGAGGCATCGAGTGGCCAGTTTGGAAATGCTTTTTATAATTCCCCCGTACATTCGTATTTTAAAATTTCACACTCCACTCAAGAACGTAATGAGTGTTCATTGAAGAGTTACGTTTGCAGATCGATGTGTGGAGAACGTTTCATGCGCCATCGCTGGTGATATTAGTAAATATGATATTTCAGACAAAATCTGGGAAGACCTTTCAGCTCTGTCATGCGCAGAAATGGCTGTTCAATATGCCTCAGTCGACTGGGAATAAATACAATTTCAATCTTTTCAAGGGCGTCGGTTTAGTCCTGGCAAAGCAGGCGTAGCAAAAGCGTCCGCGCGCCAACCGAACACATGCGCTGCACTTGCGCTGTGAAAGTTGACTTGAGGGGAGGAAATTTTCTTTTCTGTCCAGAGGGAGTTATCAGGTCCTTTTCTTTCTGAAGTCTTGGCACGACGCTTCCAGGCTGGAGTTTTACTGTCAGAAAGTCTGGCAGAGAGATGGCTCGCTGCAGAATCCTATCAGCTGAAGAAGACTGACATATAATTTCTGTGCGTTTGATAGGGTGTAAGATATCAAACTGCAGACAGGGTTTCTCTCTCGCGCTTACTCTCTTCGTCTTTTTCAGGTGATAAATAGAGGAAAAACCATTATGTCTTACCCTTAGGGTAAAGAGATACTATGAACACAGTTGTGTCTTTATCTCGACAGAAAGGACATTTGGTGTGGAGAGTGAAAAATAACTGCTCTGCACTCTCTCTGGATTTGTAAGCATTTCAATGTTCCTGCTCTAAAATTGGCCCTTTTTGACCATTAGCAATACGGAGAGGTTTATTTGTAACGAAAAAATGACACTTCTGTAATCACAGCCAAACTCTGTGGCTTCATTTTTAATGAGAAAGCCACAGTACAGCGACAGCACACAGCGTCGAGTTCACCGCTTCTCATGTGGCTTTGCTTCAGATTTTGTGTGTCAATCATCATTATAGGTTATTGTACAAAGGTAATTGATGATTTTGGATTTTTAAATGTCTCTTGAATTTAAAGCGTTCATGCTTTCGGTGATTAACTACTAAAATAACATAAAGTTGGATTTGACATCGAGGATAAATTGTTTTATATAAACAGTTGCAACTTGTGTTAAGCATGAAACTTTAATCATTTAATCATTTGTGATTAAAACAAGACAACAACAACAACAAAAAAAGGGTTACACATCTTGATATCTTTTTAATTAAAAATATATATTAAGAAAATGTTTGTGTTTTTTACAATTATGGTTGATCATCAGACATGATGCATCTTGTTTACTTGCAATTATATTATTTAGAGCAAAATTGTTGAATCAACTTTTTATCTATCTGTCTGTCTGTCTGTCTGTCTGTCTGTCTGTCTGTCTGTCTGTCTGTCTGTCTATCTATCTATCTATCTATCTATCTATCTATCTATCTATCTATCTATCTATCTATCTATCTATCTATCTATCTATCTATCTATCTATCTATCTATCTATCTATCTATCTATCTTAGTAAGTCTGACTGTACTGGCGAGGATTGTTTTATTCTTGAGGAGTCAGATGAAGTTCAACAACATGATTCACACATTTCATCCACAGCGATGACTGGAGCTCAGAGATGTTTATTGTGTCTGACATCCACTGTCTGAGTGGCCATGACGCACTGAAAATAAAGCAGTGTTTGTACTATTAAAGTTAAATTTAGCCTACTTTATACTATTTTAAATTACTCAAGCTTATCCGGACTTAGGAAAAAATCACTTCTTGCTTTCATGCCAAACTGTTGCTCCTGGATGTGCTTCTCATGTCTTCTGGCGTGGGTTGAGGACAGAGATATTGTTTTGTCAATTTGCTCAACATTTGAAGCTCATTAGGCACGGTTAGCGCAACCGGGAGCGCTGATAAAACAAGATGAGTTTAATTTCATATTTAGGCCATAGGTCTGCAGTCTGTGTCAGTTATACTCATTCAGTGCCAACTAGCACGCAGGGAAGCTGAGCCTGCTGCGAGTCGACTCCCACTGGGGCTCATATGAGTCAGAAATGCACCAAAGGCAATGTGAACTTTTTCTTGATTTGCTTCTGTTCTTTTTTTTTTTCTTTTTTTTTGAGACAAACATTTAACTGGATATGAATCATGAAAAAGATTGTGTAGACATTGTTTAAATATGTTGTTCTTACAATATGCAGAAAATCTGATGTAGGATCTTATTCACACAGGGCCATTTTGAACATGTAATTAAAGAATAAATAAATATGCATCCGCTCTCATTTCAACTTATGAAAGACTAAGAGGATGCATAGTTTTCATTCAGCTTATTTTATATGTTATATTTAGACCTATGTGCAATAACCCTCCACACTATTAAGCTAACGAGGATCTATTATGCCCCAAGTCTTGATTTTGTTTTTGGGCTTGACTTTCTGTTAAAAAAACACATTATTTCCCCCATATTCTCCATTGTTGCAGCCCCTCTCTTCCAGTCTGTCCGAACAACGACGTAACTCGCTGCTTAACTACTATAGTACGATGCATCGTTGAAGAAATCAACTAGCTAGTCACGACTGTTTCCCGAAACCGTATTGTTGCAAATTGGTCGTTCAACCACGTTAGTTTATGACGTCATGCAGGTGGTGGAGTAATAACTTCTTTAAATGAATCAGTTTGAGATCAGATTAATGCTAGATGTTTTGCTATAAATTACAGACATGACATCTGAGGACTATTTCTCAGTTTTCTCAGTTATTTTGCTTTATTTCCAGATTCAATCATAGGCTCGTTCTTACATAGTAGAGCACATTCGCACATGCGCACTCTTCAAAAACGGTGCTTTAAATCTCTTGACAAACTAAAAGACGTAAATGACATTTGTATGTATTCTAAATTAAAGACACAGGATGTACTGAATGTCAGCTTGCTTATTTGGCTCAAGATTAGGATTTATTAAGTCCACATGTCATGCAAACTAGAAACTCTGTCGTTCCAACTAAATAACTTTGCGATGCTGTTTGCGAATGTTCGTTTGAACAATGGTTTCGGGAAACACCGACTCGTTGAACTATGCTGATAACGACGGAACTTGCGAACACAGTTGGCTAACGATGCTTTTGGGTAACGCACCCATTTAGTTCCTGTCTCTATGAATCCCCTCCTTCTGAAAAGCACACTGTGCTCTGATTGGTCGGCTGGAGCAGTGTGTTGTGATTGGTCAAGCGCTTCGAGTTTGTTTGGGAAATGCCCCGCCCCTTTATTCTACGTATGAATTATTTAAATGAGGAATATTGTGATGTGTTCATTCCCAGAATAAAACTCAAGACTACAATGGAGGCGTTTCAGGGAGTTCAGAAACAGTGGTATAGAGAATAACTCCCGTTGGAGGGACTTTGCAGAGCTTTTTCATGCTCAAACAGCAACATTACACACTGAAGAAAGATGAACCTTGAAAAAAGCATGACTGGTCCTCATTAGGCAAACCAGTGTGTAAGAAAAAATGATGTGTGGCGTCGAAGATCTCAAAAATGTAGTTTATTACAGCAAAGCCGGAACAAAGTGCAGACAGCTCTTCGGATTCAGCGGAGTCAAACAGAATGCAGAATAATCTCTGCTCAAACATTTTATACTGTATTACATTCGGCTTCCGGCTCATCATGTAAACGAAGCTCTGTCTTAAATATAAACTGAGGATAACAATGAAAGTGATAGCCTTCTGTTCCCACATCTTTGATATTCTTTCAAATAAGAACGGCCAAATGTTAAGGTGATACGATTGTTTGAAATCCCTGTATTCAGGATGGTTCTTGATTGCCCACGCTATAGGGGACAACATGTCACTCCGATGATACTATTCACATATTACTGAGATCGGAAAGAAATTGTCTCTTTGATAAATAAGCTCTTTTAAGAGAAGGAACATTTAAATGTATATATTGGAGTGGAAGTTGGATCAGAGCAGACTATAATTCCTTCAAATCTATCATCAGTCATTTATGATTCGCTGTTACTGACGATCAGTGTATATTGCTGTGCCGTCTACATGTTTGAGACAAAGATTGTTGAGATAGAAATGTATGATCCCCCTCCCGTCCTGTTGGATTTACTGTACTGCCGTACCCCACAAGACTTCATTTCCTTGTAACTCGCGCGCCGAGCTCCATCCACATGCTTTCAAACAGGATTGAAGTGGCGGTTTTCTAATATAGTACCTGACTGGTAATATGTCATGAAGATATGTGGCCGTCCAACATCTGCTGGGCAGGGACTGTAGAAGAAGACCTGCATCTTGTAATCTGCTCAAATCCCTTCTCTTCATATCTCAGACACATCGGTAGATATATTTAGATCTGATGTGTGCTCTATAAGCACGGAGAAAGTATTGCCTGCTTTAGGGGAATACAACTTGAAATCTGTTCCTCACTTGTTCCATTGTCTTCTTGGTGTATTTGGGCGACTCTCCTGAAAACATGTCCAAATCTACCAAAGAATCAAAAGTGAAAATGTTTTACAATGAAATAAACTTTTTATTTAAATCAGTAAATTATCAGGCAATAAAGTAAATACCACCAGAATTGATACTTTGCAGTTTACATAGTTGAAATATTTATTCGGTCATGCGTTCATTCGGTCATTTGTTTGTTCGTTCGTTCGTTCGTTCATTCATTCATTCATTCATTCATTCATTTTTTGTAAGTTTTTCCTGCATTATTTTTACTTTACTTTAAATATCAGGCAATATAGTAAATACTACACCATGATGAATACTTTACAATTTACATGATTTCAAATGATTTGTTTGTTTGTTTGTTCATTTATTTATTTTATTGTTTGTTCAATTGTTTGTTTTTCATGCATTATATATAATATATAATATCATTATTATAAAATAACTTCTCTTTTCTTTCGTTTGATTTTGGGGTGAATTTGCCGACTTCCAGAAATGTATGTGCTTTACAAATGTGTTTGTGTTTTATAATGCATAAGCAAGGCTTGAAAAACAAGGCAATGAAACAGCATATTTAAATTAGTATAGACCTAATTTACATATGCTAAATAACATAACATGCGTGGACTACTGTACATCCCTGCAAATAAACACAAGCATTACAGCTGTGTTAATTAAAAAAGGTAATTATGTCTCATTACAGTGAAAACACTGGCCCTCTCCTTGGCCTGCTGTGGTGGTGAGAATCATCTCTTGTGAAAATTAAAACATTTCTAATGAAATAATGAAGCACAGAATTTAGCTAAGGATCAGTCGCACCCAACACAGAGAGCTTTTTTAATTACTAGATCATTTTACTTATATGAACTAATTATGTACACATTTCCCAATAATATTTCCATTTTTATTGTAGCTTAATAAGGCCATGATCAAAATGGTATTGCAGCCCAATATTGAATCCATTTATCTGTGTTTATATCATTATGCCAGCCCCAAACGGTGTGCTCTTATCATTAAAATTTCTAATTGACTTCCTAATTGAAAATTTTCTCAAAAATGTTTCTCAAAAATTAGATTCCTGATGAATTCACAGAGTATAGTTATTGTAAAAGTGCCTCAGACACAAACTGTGATGGCAGTACAGTAGTGTGATATACTTCAATGCTTCTGTTTTATATTTGGCGGTGTTACAGACTTAAAGGGGTGGTATGATGCCCTTTTCACGAGATGTAAAATAACTCTTTGATGTCCCCAGAGTGTGTATGTGAAGTTTTAGCTCAAAATACCCCACAGATATTTTTATATAGCATGTTAAAATTGTCACTTTTTGAGGGTGAGCAAAAACACACTGTTTTTGTGTCTGTTCCTTTAAATGCAAATGAGCTGCTGCTTCCGGCACAGAGGGCGGAGCTACAACAACTTGTGTCCCTAGCAGCTTTGATTACCTCACACGCAAGCAACTGAAAATTTCAAAAACGTTTAGTCTTTTATGTTCAAACCGGAGTCAGACAATGATGGAGAAAACCATATACCGATTTGTTGTCTCTAGCAGATTTTATTCACTTGTTTATATTTGAAAAGTCAAACAAATCTGCCAAAATATACTTATATACAATACACTGGTCTAAAACCAGTTTATAATACTTATATAGAATATATATGTGTGCATTTGGCAGATGGTTTTATCTAAAGTGACTTATAGGCCACCAAAGTGTTTTTTTCATGCGGCTGGTGTATTTTTCCAATTGTTTTTTAAAACGCCAGGAGCGTAACGAGGCACTGAGAGTTATCGGTCGCCGAGAGTTGAAGAATGTTCAACTTTGGGTAAAACGCAGCGCTCATCAATGGCACTTTTTACCCAGCCAAAATAATGTAATTTTTTTTTTTAGAACTGCATATGACTTCTCGTCCATCATGATGATTGTTTCATCTCTGTCTCCCTCAGATAACCAGTCCATGTCGTCTCAGTCGGCGGTGAGCATCCGAATCCTGGACGTGAACGACAACCCTCCCGAACTCGCCACTCCTTACGAGGCTTCAATCTGCGAGGACGCCAAGCCTGGCCAGGTGAGATAACGTGACGTCTCTGTGTTTTGCACATTGAGAAGTCTCATCAATCTAATCAGAAATCGCGCTCGCCAGACCCGCGCCGCTTTGATCGCATCGGCGTTTGAAAGGCAGCGGAAACGAGATCTGTTGTTCCGCACAAAAATCATCAGTATTGCATGTGCGCTGTCGATTTCCTCAGGATGATATCTCCGGTCACAAGACACTGACTTAGTTGTTCCCAATGGCTTCTTGTGTTGATAAAGCTGTCAGCTGCGATTGGTACCTGGAAGGGAAAAATTGTCATTTCCATGAAAAGCATATGTAATCTGACATCAGACGGCTCCTCTCAGACAGCTGGGCTCAGCGTTAATACGTATATATCAGTCGCCGAGCGCTCGGGGAACATCAGGTGTGCGGCGTGATGAAGTGGCGAGAGTCTAATTGCATTGTGGGAATGCCGCTCTCAGCATGGCCTCCCTGATTCAGTTTGACGGCAGTTTACAACGCCTAACAAGATTTGTTTTTCCAAAGCTCAATATCTCGTCTGATCTCGCTGGGCTAATGTAGTTTGGCTCCACTCACCAATCTCTCCTTCCTATTTGGCCGTGTCCTAAAAAGTGAAGCATCTTAAAGACACTGCATGACCTCCGCTGACCTCACAAGACCTCCCAACCCGGACAGAAACATTGGAGTCGTGGCAGAACAATCACGGCGTGTCAGATTTAGTACGGAGCCAATCGCTTTCCTGTTTTTTGTCAAAATAGTTTCATTATTGCTTTGCTCCGACTGTGGACCTTTTTCAATTGGAAAGAATGATCCGTCTGACATTTCGTCCCAAAGGCAATTTATAAACTAGTTGCGAAGAAAGTGTGCAGTGTCCAGTCAGCGGTGCAGCAAACTCACATGCAGCGCCTAGTCTCGACTTGTTGCTTTTGTTTACACGTGGAATAAAAGAACACATGTTCACTTTATTTACCTTCATGCTGTTTGTTCATGAGCACAAAAAAATGTATTTCTGAAGAATAAGACAAATATTACTCCTAGTCTTCATATATAAAGTCCACTAAACTATACGTTACTCTTTTCAAAAGAGTAACGTTTATCCCTAGTTTGCTGAAATTGAATTTGTTTCCTCATTGATCAAATCTACAACATTACCGCTGTTATTTTCCTGTTTATCACTGTGAAGCTGCTTTGAATTTGAAGTGCTATATAAATAAAGCTGACATGACAGCTCTGAAGAAGCCATATAATATATATTTATATTTTTGTGTTGCTTTGTACTGCCATTAACTATGAAAAGTAGTCATTTGCACGTCTTTATCCGTGAGCTACAACTAAACATAATAATAGCAGAGTAATCCATGTACTTGACACTGAGCAAGTGCTGCATGTGACAGTAGTTTGTGGCACTTCTTTTCATTCGAGTTATGTAGAGACGTTTAACATTACATTTCCGATGGCATTAGTCACAATCTGAGCTACATATGAAGACTTCAGATGCAAAAGCCTCGAAATCCGTCTAAAGTTTTTGTTTAATATTAACATTTTTATCAGGCTCCTATGAATAGGTTTCTACCCAAGCATTTCTGAATGGGTTAAGGCTGGGATTTAGAGGGTTTGAAGTGAAAGTATTTGATGAACGGAGAGCATTCACTCAATATTATTATCAAATTTTCGACAGAGGTGGCTTTTAGAGGCTTTTGCATCAGAGGTCTTCATAGATATACTGTATATATATATCATGGTTGTCTTTTGTTTTTGTTTTTTTAATCGTGACCCCAATTCCCCAATTCTCATCTCTGTGCAGAATTGTTTTTTTAAGTAGTTGTTTGTCTTGGAAGCTCTGTTTATTTGTTGATCCAATGCGGTTGAACATTTTCCACCCCATCTTTTTGAGCATCCGTGAAATGTACAGAACAACAAAAGGTTGTTTGCTTTTGGAGATGTCATGGGAAATTGTGTGCAATCCTTCTTTCTGCGTGGCTTGAGGGCTTCGCTCGACAATAGAGCCGCCGAATGAGGACTGTTATGTGGGATTAAGGACTTTTAGAGATTTTGTGTTGTTGTAAAGAACTAGTTACCTTTGTACTACATCTTTTGGATGTGTGAAAGAAGGGAATTTGTAGTCTTCCGTTTTCATCCTTGGAGAAAGAAAGGAATGAATGTTCCTTTCTTTTTTTTTAAGTTGTTTAACTATTAAAAGATTTTATTTTATTCTCAGGTGTGCAGAAGTGCTTCTTTTTGCTCAATTTTGAAAAAAATTGTTTTAAGCATTGAAACACAATTTGAATGATTTAAATTAAATATATATTTAATGTAGAATACAAATGTTGAGCAATGTAAATATGCTGCTTACAAGCATTTTAGTCTTTGTGATGCACAGATGAAACATAGTTGTTCCAGCAAGTACATACCTGAGATTAATTAAATTCTCTAGTGAGTCACTATATTAACTACCCTTTTGTTCTGAAGAAACCCCCAGAGATAAAGCTTCATTTATTCATGTGAATATGAATGACAGCTGTGAAAATGAAGACTAAAGAGCCTTTCAAAAACATAAAAGTACAACTACACAGTGAATGTTTTTTAACCTATTATGCACGTATATGTTTTTATCATTGTACGTGTCTATGTTGGTTTGTTTGTTTGTATTGTATTTATTGGAATAGCATACATCAATGAATCGTGCACAAGATGTGTATTAAAGGGATAAAAGTTCTACCATATTTTCGCTCCATACCCTTATGACTTGCAGATCACAAAGTGTTTTTTGTCCACACAATGAAAGTCAATGGGGTCCAATGTTGTTTCGGACTTATTATGGGCAAAAAACAGTTGAAACATCCTTTAAAATATTGTCTTTTGTGTTCCACATAATAAATAAATCAAACGGGTTTAAAACGACATGAGGGTGAGTAAATGATGACAGAATTTTCATTTTAGGGTGAACTATCCCTTTAAGAAAGAAAATCCAGTCGATTTCAGATTTCATGTTGACTTTATGTGGAAACTACATCAAATCACACATCTAGAAAATGTTCTTGGAAAGCACTAGAACTGGAAGGAAACTAGCGAGAGAAGCCGTATTGTCACCAGCAATGACTTTTTTAGGGGTTACAAGGTTATGTAGCGTAAGATGAAGTAAAAGTTTACCTGAAAGAAAGGGTGACACAAAAGTTTTCCTTTTTCTTTCTTGTGATAACTATATGGGTGTTATATATGGGTAATATGGGTGTTTCCCACACCTCAACAACCATGATCATGAGTTCTGTGATATAGCGTTGCGTTGTGGAGCTGCTTTTCATCTGGGCATCTCAGTGGACAGAACAAAGACTGAGCGCTACACAATACCAGTATATACTGAGGCGAGTAGAAAAAGGTGGAACAGCTCGGGAGACATTTCATCTTTCAGCAGGACAGTTTCAAACCGAAGGGCCGCGACACCCGCCGTTTCTGAAGCACATTTAAGGTGAAAAATTGCAAGCGTTCCCGGGCCCTCAAATACAGAGGTTGATGGCTTAACATAATAGATTTGTCTCATTAAGCGCAGGTCTCTTTGGAAGCCCCCTGCTGTAGCTTCAGATGCAGCTTTTGTAATAGCTTTACGATAACCTGTAGCATGTTTACGTGATTTGTTTCCCATCACCCCGGGGGTTCCCCATTGCGTTGTGTCGACTAAATTGGCTTAGGTGAGTAAGAGACGCCCGCAGAGCAAGATGCGGATTGTGCGTCCAAACTTCGCACGCTCTCTTGCTCTGTGATTAATCACTCGGGTGATTGGGGGGGAATTAGTCCTGTGGAGGAACACACAATTAGAGTCATTTATCTCTCACCTGAGATTGGCGCTTTAAGATGCACAAACCCCGTCCCCCACATAAACACTGGCGCGGATCCTTCAGCGGCGAGGCGTTTTTACATGCATCATTTTTACCCACGCCTGAGTCACGAGAGGGAACTTGTTTATGTGCTTCACTTGAGTTGCGTTTTGAATAAATCTGTCACCAGTGATATCTGGTTTGTTGCTTTCAACAGGCTGGTTGAGGCCGTGTTGCTGTGTTGAGCACTTTTCAGTGGATTCAGCTTCAGATTGGCTTACAAGTTGGGAACGGTTACTTGTTGTATCTTTGCATATTAAGCTGATTTAACATTTATTAATTTAGCTGACGCTTATATCCAAAGCGACTTACAAATGAGGAATACAGCAATCGATTCATCTTAAGAACAGAGAAAAATGACACTCTTCATGTTTAAATATGTATAATAATTAGTACTATCGTACATGCTCAAAATTAGTTGAGAAATGCATTTCTTTCTGTTATGTTATATATTGAGGATTGCAGTGTTGAATTGAAGAATTGGCTCTCTCTTTCCATTTAATAATTAGAGTGAATTTAAATTGAATTGGCCACAACACACAAGAAGCTGAATTGGAATTTAAATAAATAAATAAATAAATATAAGTAATTCAAAGAAATTCAACACAAATGATGCATTCTGGGAAATGTAGTGTTCATCCGCTGTGTTCCACTAAGGTTAACTTATTACGAAATATTAGGCATGCACCGATGTGAAAATTTTGGCCGATAACGATAACCGATAATTCTTTATATCTGAAAGCCGATAACCTATATATTGGCCAATAAATCTAAATCCAAAGTTGTATATAGTTCTGAGAGCCTGATTACCAAAACAAAAGTCTCATCATTAAAAGCCTTGTCCCAAACACACAATTACAATGATGTTCTGTAGCCTATCTGACAGACTTGTGCTGCACATGTTGCACTTTACTGTTTTTTCCTTTTTTTTAAAAGTGATTTCAATTATATTTTAAGCAGTTCAAAACCATCATGGTGATCAGTGCGCATCTGTAGTGTCTCAGCTGAAGGAAATAATCCATCATTTATCGGCTTTGTTATATCAGCCAAAGTTTCTTATCAGGCCGATAATGATAACATAAAAAATTAACATATATCGGCCGATAACAATATGGTGGTTGATATATCTGGCATCCCTACAAAATATATAAACTAATATGATTAAATACATAAACAAAATACTAATTTCTTTAGGTTGCATTTAAACATTTCTTTACTGTACTTCCTTAAATTCTGAAATTCTGTATTGCAAGCTCAATAAAAAAATTATACAAATTTTGGAATTATAAATTACATTTTCAATTAAATTCTTGATGCATAACCCTGTTTGAAAATATGATATTTATTTTACAGTAAGGTAAAAGGTTTACAGTAAAGTTCCATTTTCAACATTTACGAACACATTATTAATATCAAACGTTGTATCTGTGAATATTGTTTAATGGATTCGAGCTGAGATGAACTGACTAAAAACAGTTGTATTTTTATTAACTAATGTTAACAAAGATTAATAAATACTGCAACAAATTGATCATTAGCTAATGCATTAACCAATGTTAAATAATATAAACTTATTGTAGAGAACAGATTAACATTTCACAATTATAGTATACAGGTTTTTTGACCGTTTGAATTGCACAATACAAACTTCAGAAGATTGTGCCTCGAAAATCACCTATAGAAATTCCTTACAGAATTAAAGTTTTATTATGTATTATGTATAATTTGCAAACCGTGCCATATTCTCTTCATATGGCCTCTCGTCCGATTCAAAAACTTCACATTTCACAGTAGATTATGTTGCGCTCTACAAGCTTTGTTGGTGTGCCACACTAGCGTTGGCTTTTCCCGCTCTAGCGCTCGCTAGCGTCACCGCTTGCACTTCTGATAGAACAACAGTGAAATCAGATTAGCTTAAGCCGCTAAATGCATGGAGTTTGATCCCATTTGAAGGATGACAACACAGCGTATTTGTTTGTGTGTAAAAGGTGAATAAATCAGACAGAGGGAGAGAAAGAGGGCTAGAGACATGAAAAAGGACTTAGCCGATCGCTCATAAGCAGCTTTGGCTCCGGGGGCACGACTCCCCATCCAGCGATGTCACACCGCTGTTAGACATGGAAGGAGAAAGTGTTTATGAGCTCACGCGGATTTAAGTGTCAGGTAGATGTGTCAGGCCGCGGTGTCCACGGGACGTGGTTTTCATTTGTTTATAGTTGGGTAGCGCTAAAAACAACACACACATTAGTATTGCTATCATGGTATTGTCCAAAAATGCATGATATTATTATTGTACCATATCTAAAATATCAGTAAAACTTTACAATGAGGTCTAACTTGTTACCATTAGTTAATGCATTACCTAACATAAACTTACAATTATTATTGCTGGTTAATGCTAGATAATAGAAATACAGTTATTTGTCCGTTCATTTGATTAACTTTGTTAAAAGATACAACTTTTGATGTGGAAAAACATCGGTTTCTTTGTAATTATTGTATGAACTTTGCTAGAAATTTCTGAGTGAATTCTAATTAAATCCATCACCTTTTTTTTTATTTTCATTGTAGTACCATGGTACAATCGTGCATTTTTAGGTGCAGTAGTCCTAAAATACCATGATAATACCGTAGTATTGTGTTGCTTTTGTTACTACCATGTTTTTATTTATTTATACCCTGGTACAAAAATTAGGGAACAGATTAGAGCTGATAATAATTACATTAGTTAGCATGAACTAACACTGAAAAAAACTTCTAAAGCATTGAGGAATCACATCTCCTAATATATCATTCAATCTGTTAATATTACGTGATGGACCTCAGCTGACATGAGCTGTGTTATCATTAACCAATCTTAACCAAGATTAATAAATGCTGCAACAAGTGCATTGTTAATAATGTTAGTTAACTTATTGTAAACTGTTCCCATTGTCTTTCCCCCCTAAACTCGCATTTCTGCCCACAGTTACGGTGACCTAAGATGCCTTTAAGACACAAATGAACAAAGAGACATTTGAAGCTTCCTCCCAGAGGTCTCAGATTCACGCTGTGTCCCATTCATGATCTCGTTGGTTTTCCGACATCATCTACATGCCTGACCCTTGTTCAGATTGACATGTGAAGCAGTCTGAGCGTGTGGCATTCGACTCGTAACCCTGTGGTATTTGGGCACGCGGGCCTGATCGGATGAGAAGAGACAGATATCATATAGTGTGGCGTGTGCAGGGAAAGGCCGGGTGGAAAGGCAAATACTAAGAACGGCCCGGGGACGAGAGGCCTGTCGACTCCACACAAGACATCAAACGACACAGAGCGGCTCACTGTGACAGATCACAAGGGTCTGGTCCTCCCGCGGGACGGTCCCGGCTAGATGATTAATGTTTGAGGGGGGAAGTACACTGTGGCTCACATGCACACGCATGCACGTGTAGATGGATTGGATCGCGCTCGTATGATGACACACACACACTGTACCAGTGTTCAATCCACTCCTGCAGATGGGTTATTTCATTCAAAATACAGTGGCCAAAAGTGATATTTGTTTTTAACGAACCTACAAGTTTGATTAGCCATCAAAATATGAGGAAAGTATTCTTTTTTTATATATATATTTTAAATATGAGGGGAGACCTACAGAGCCCCTAAAGGGACCTTTGCAAAAGGTTTCTCGTGAACACGTGAAAGTCTGTATATTTTTATTTTTGCAAAGGTCCCTTTAGGGCCTCCGTAGTGAACAAAATACCAAACTCGGTGAAGGTATTTATCTGACAAAAATATTAATCAATTATTAATATTTCATCGGTTCTCTCTTGCTTTTACATGCATTCATAATTTATTTGTATGACAAAAAAAAAAAAAAAAAATATATATATATATATATAAAAAAAATAATAAAAAATTTATATATATATATATATATATATAACATTTAACTTAATGTACTAAAATAGCTCAAATTAAATAAATTTAAATATAATTAAATAAAATAAAATAAAAATGAATAAAAACTTTATAGACATGAAAAACTAATAAATTTTTTGAAAAACACATCACTGCTAAATGATTAAATGTAACTAAAGTTCAACTAAAATGAAAATGAAAACGGAAAATATTAAAATAAAACAAAATTCAAAATATTAATAAAAAAACTATAATATAATACAGTGTTACAAAATAACACAGGACTTATGCTCTGACCTACACTATAAAGATCATTTTTAAGAGTTGTAAATAAAACAGATTACTGCATTTTACAAGAATATATACGATTTCAGTTTTTCTACTTTAAAAATGTCACTTCGACGTGTAACTTGCAGTTTCATTGTGATAGTTTGTGAAATTGAGCAGTTTCCGAGTGAACATTATTTGTACACGGTGTATGGAGAACTATGAGTGCCACTTTTAAAAAGTAAGGGATACATTTTCAATGTATTATTTCAAAAGTAAAAATATAAATGAATAAATCGTGTGTTAAATTGACAAATAAATATATATATATTTGCAGCGCTTTTTCCTCTGAGGAGGCTGAAATGTGAAGTGTGAAATGCAGAGTAACAGAAAGGTCAGCTGTGATAATGAGGGTTATTTATGTGGAAGAGGGAAAATTACACTTTTGCTTCTCCCTTTTGCTTTCTGGCCACATTTTGGATGCTAGTTAATGGTGCTTTTTCATTTGAATATCCATTCTGATTTAATAATGAGAGGAGCCTGTATGCAGTGAACCTGTTCTGACATTCCTGTAGTGGTTAAAGTCAAAGAAAAATACATCTTTTATTGTTATCTGCATGTGTTGAGTTACACATGTAGTTAAACGTAACAATAAAATATTAAATAATTTTAAGTGCATTGTTGTTTTATTGCATTTTTAAAAAAAATTTTTTTTTTTTTAATTAATTAAATTGCTAAATAGATAATTGATTTCCTAATTTTGTTCTCTGTACAGGGACTCAAATCTTTTTTAAACCAGTTTTAATGAAATAAATTGATTCTCTAAAATGATTAATCACTGATTTTCCATGCAATCATTTGTGATTAATGGACATGTATTTTTTTTTTTTTTTTTTTTACTGGAAACTATTTTACACCGATTTCTAGCCAATTACCAATTTTAAAGTGGAGCATAATTAGAGATTTCTTTACAGTCTTTATTTCTTTGACTTTTCCTGGCCTAGAAATCACAATTAGATGTTTCCAGGTTTCCCACGCACTGTGTATATTTAATTATCGCCTCCGCCAACTGCTTACAATTAGTTCGTCTCCTCATCGCTGGTGGATGTTCACGCAAATTTAAACTTGTGGAATTAAAACTCTTTATCCTTGAACTTCCCCGTTCCATCTCGGAGGTCGACGTCCTCCTCCTCTGTGGGAAGGAGGAAGACTTTCGCAGAAGACCTTTGGTCCCGGAAGCCTCCGGAGAACGTGAAGCCGTTTGGGAGACTCTTGGCTTCTCGACTCTCTCAGCTTAAGAGGTCATGAGGGGGCTGTTGGATGGAAATCTAATTAGATGATTTTGCTTGAGGGAGCTGTGTTTGCCACTCAATAAACTCCCACACAGTGCTTCTCTCTCACAATCTTCCCCTCCTTCACATTATTTTCCTCCGTCTATCTTTCTCAGAAGTCTCTGTTTTTCCATCCCTCCTTCTTTTCCCTCCAGAAACCCCCTCAGGCATTAATTTTGCCCTCAAAATTGGAAATATAATTTGACCTTGTTTCTGTCCTTGGCATCGCAATTAACGTTTGTTAAGAAAACAGTGTTCAGGGCATTCATTTATTCTTTTTCATATATGTTCTTTTCTCATTTACACATTTCTTTTTTTACCAACCCAACAACAACTCATTAAACAAATGAGGGTCACAAAATAGGAGGGATGGGATCGTTCCAATTAACAACTCTGGTTCCTTAAAGTCAACATGAAGAACTGACCCTGTTTAATTCTTAATGCATGTTCCTGGTTTTATTGTGAATGATTCATCAGTGCACGCTATTCAAAAGAAAAACTTTTTTGTCTTCATCTTTCAACGTGCAAAACTTGCTCTGCTCTTATTTTTCCTCCGCCAGACCGTCCTACATTTTAGAATCAATAAATGATTCTTTTTGAAATTATTAGGTTTTGTTACGCTCTCTTAAGTATGAAAACGATTTCTGAATAATTGTACAATTGGTCACTTTGCGTTTTGAAGGATCAGATTGCTGTCCGATACATGCACGTTCATGCTTAGGTCATGTAAATGTGGTCATATAATTTTAGCATTATTTATGTACTATTATAGTATTTACTATGATTAATAATGCATGACAAATTTGTCCTACACACAAGAGTGTTTAAAAGGGTAAAAACCTGAACAATGTCGTGAGGTGTGGTAACTGTAGTATAAGTGGAATAATTACTCTACACATATGGGAAAGCACCACATTACTCTACACATATGTATAGTTCAGTCATGAAACTCTAGAGGGCGCAGGCTGATCTTCTTTACATGCAATCTGCAAGCAATCACAGCATTACCGCATGGCACAAGCTGATTGGCCTCTGCTGATCCTGCAGCTAATAAGATTGCTTGTCTAGTCCTGCAGCCTGCTATAACCCTCCACCTCCCCCAGCTCCACCTGCCCAGATCTGCTACAGGATTTATGCATGTCCGTACATACTTACTTATCTATTAGCAAGTCCAGAAATCAACAGCAGCCGCTGCAGTATTCTGTCCACCAAGACCAAACACATCATATACATGCTAAAACATCCAATTTATATATGCAAGTTAAAATATAAAAGCCTCAAGTAATAATGAATGCATCTTGGAAGACATTTAAACTGGATCTTTTCATGATCAGATATGTATCCGCTTAGTAAAAAATGCATGAATTTTGCCTATGTGCAAGTATTTTAAATCTTAAATATTCTGTTTTGTCTGATTCCTAGAAAAGGCAGTTCATAAGAGTGGTGCATCAATGAAGTAATAAGGCCCAGGAAGTGTTAACAGATCCAAACACCGTGAAAATAATTTGGATCCGGCTTTTTTTTTCAACAACAACAAAAAAATACCCGCTTCCCAATTCTCAACCTTGCAAACTCACGGGCAGCATTTTATCCACAAGCACTAGTGCAAACCGATGCAGTAGATGAGGGATGTTTGGAAGGAGGCGCTCAGCGGGACTTCTGCAAAACTTCTCTTTCACGCTGGGAAGAGGCCAATAAACAAACATCTTTAAAATATAACATGCCCCGTTTCCCTGCTTCTCGGTCGTGTGGCTGGAGTTTGTGTAAGGCTCTTTATGGAGTTTTCTGCACCCCAGACAATGCCGGCAGTCACTGGAGTTGGAGCATGTTGATTAAAGTGTCTTAAACGTGACCTGCCGTCGCTGTGGCGTATGCATTATCATCCGCAGACAGAAGTGGAGCGCTGCAAATAATGAAGCGCATGGGAAGAATAGGCTAGAGTTTAGTTTAAAGCTGCTGAGGATGGAATCAGCCATAAACATTATCAGCTGCAAGTACTCCCAGAGTTATGAAATATGCTTTGGAGTTTCAACACCTGGAGTTTTACTCTAGTATCCAGAACATTTGTAATTTCAGGGTTCATTGCCTGGTGGTTTAATTATACCCCAAATGAATGTCTATGCTGGTCACAGCTGGTTAATTTTGATGTTGGATCACTATACTTCAATTGTCCCTCCATTAAAATTTTTTTATTTTATAACTGCCAACACTTTACAATAAGGGTGGAAAGGTTGCATCAATGAAAATAATTAGCTATTATTGACAATAGAAGATTATTATTATTTTTTTTTTATTTTTTTTTTATCTTGTTACTTTGTTAGTTCATTGTGCATCAACTAATGTTCACATATATAACTTACTGTTAAACAAAGGAGTTAATATATGTGGACATTATTTTTAATCAAGATTGATGTGTGCTGTAAAAGTGTTTTTCTCTCACTATAAAACATATTTTCATGATTTGTTATCACAACTTTTTTTTCTTTTGTCAAATCAACTTAGATCCACTAATGTTGTCTAGATAACGTAATATTTTGAGTTTCCATTAATTAAACTAATCTCTTTGTTTGTATTAACTCAAATTTGTAGTGCAAAATGTGAAGGCAACCAGGTTTCTTAATTTGATGTTAAGTGATAAGGAAACACTATAAATATATCTATATCTGTAGATATATCTATCTATCTATATATATATATAATGACCAACTCCCAAAGAAAGAAAGAGAGAGAGAGAGAGAGAGAGAGAGAGAGACTGGGAATAGCATCTACACATGACTCAGGTTGAACTCCTAAGCCGTCCACACTTCCACTGTTTTGACCGAAAATAAAATTTTAAGCCACCTTTTAAGGATTAAATGTATAGCCGAAGTTTGCATGTGTTTAACACCAAACGACAAGAAGTAGGATTTCACACTAGGCTTTTTTTTTACTTAACTTTACGTTAACTTCCTCTGGTAATGATTGGCAAGCCTGCGTGCAGCTCACAGTCTGTGATAACAGCACTGCCGTGAATGAATGTTAACACCAAGGTCTGTTTCTGTGCCAGAATATGTTTCCGTGTGAGCGTGACTGACAGTCAGTGGGCTTGAAACCAGCATGAGTAAATGTGCCGTCCAGCTCTTATACAGTACAGGGGTATCAGCACCTCAGGGCAGAAACATACTGTAAATAACATACTTAAACAAGAGTGTGTGTGTGTGTGTGTGTGTGTGTTTCTTACTGCAGTGGTAAAAACAAAAACATCAGTACACAATGGGAGATAGTTTCCTTCAAATGTGTGCCGTTAGATGTTGCTAGATATATATATATATATATATATATATATATATATATATATATATATATATATATATATATATATATATATATATATCAACTGTTTAAAGAAGTAGATCACACAAATACATATTTTTTTCATTTTTACTCAACCTTGAGTCTGTTATTTGTTTCCCATGATTTCAATAATAATAATAAAATAAATACAAATTTTGGAGAATCTTTTGCATACAAAGAGAGTTTATGGTGATCAAAAACACAGTAAAAATACAGTAAAAAATACAGTATTATATAATATATGCTTAGCTTATACTATATAATACCTATTTAAAAACAGACTGAAATTTAAGCTGATGTTCACTGATAATATTCCCTTCTGCCAAATCTCTTAATTGTGTTCATGTTAAGATTTTTAAAATGACATTTGAAAGCATCACTTTGATGTTATTTATATTTATTTATTAATTTATTTGTATGTATATTTATTTATAGCTTGACTGCAATGTTAGTTGCTTTGGATAAAAGCATCTGCCAAATGTATAAAAGTCAATATTATGTATTGATGCCAAAAGTCATGGTTTCTGTGCACCACTTCAAAATGCAGAATTAAGCATGATATTTGAGAGACTTAATCTATCGTATGACTTTATAAGACGTGGAATATAGTGCACAAGTGCATAAATATAGACCACTTTTATATCAGTTTTTTGGAGCTTGAGAGCTATTGCATGAAAAAGTGTTGCACAAAAAAACCAGCGTACAGGTTTGAAATGGCACGATGCGAGTGAGCGAACAATGACAGAACGTTCATTTTTAGGTGAAATATTTCTTTAAAAGCTTCAGCGACTGTTAGGTTCCCCGTGGCGGTAGAGTCAAAGCAGACCCCGTCAAACCGAGCGCGTCCTGGAGGACTGAGGCTTAAAGACAAGCATTTACCACTCTTGGAAACTCCAGCTTTAATCATTTTGAAGGGAAGACATCAGTGTTAGTGTGAGGTCTCCTTTGAGTATACTACTGTGCGTCTCAAGCATTTGTCCTTGCTTTCACTTTCCGTGTGTGTGTGCGCGCGTTTCCTTTTCATTTTCCAATCCGAGGAAGCTTGAGTGTTCCTCTCTGACTTCATTTGTACTTTAGGGAGCAGGAAAGACTTTGAAAAAAGAATTTTAATTTTTTCCTCCTCTCTCCTCTAATTACACTTTTGGATTTTCTATCACCTCCCTAAAAATTGACTTAAATGGCGTGCGAGCCTTTTGATGACCGTGTAATGAGAAAAGAGCAACGAGAGAACATGGGAATTTTTGCGGGATTTTCTGAAGTGCCGCCCACTCCCTCTCTTTTTCCCGAGCCTCTGTTCCTCCCGCCCTCCTAAACGCTTCCATCTGTTGTCTCACAAACCGGCTAATGTAGTAACTGGGCCCGATGCCTCTCACAAGTACACCCACTCACACTGCGACAGCAACTTCTTCGCCTTGCACTTCTGATTTATCACAGAAACTGTCATTCGAAAGCCTGGTAGGCCGAGAGCTCAGTGCAGATTTAGTTTTAGATTTAGACATTCTGTTGTTACATTTTCAGAGGAAAACATGTCCGCACCGTTGTTTCTAATGTGCGTCGTGATTGCAAAACGCTCCGGGTTCACTGTATGTTTACTTGTGCATCATTTGTGATATGTAATCATTACAGATCACTGTTCAAAACTGTTGTGCAACATGTTATGCAGCAGGTTGACTAGTTGAGTTCTGCCATTATGGTTGTGTGCATCCACATATGTTTGTGCCCAACAGTTGCCTGAATATATCTGGAATCTATTAATATCCTAAAAGTGAAAGTTTTGCATTCACAAAGCACATTATAAATGAGCTGTGGACATCTGAGATGGTCTGAGTGCAATTAAAAAGACCTTCCCTTCAACTTATTGTCCAGAGGCTGACAGGAACTGTAAGACACGGCTTGTGTTTGCACCGTTTGTGACAACGCCAGCTGCATGAACTTGGCAATATAGGTAGTATGCAGATTTTGGTTTGTCACCGGTGTCATCTCAGCGGTGTGGACGTACTCTAGACTTGCCTGAAACAACACAGACCGCTGAAGCTGCACACTGTACAGTGAGTCATTTACATAAGGTAAATATTGACTTGTCGACTACTTTTCTGGATGAGTAGTTGACTAGTAAATATGAGTAATCATGCAATCTCGTCTACGTTCCTTCAGCGTGCATCTGTGAGATTTTCACCTGTTGTGTGATCTGAACACTTATTAACGTAACAGCACGCCTTATTCAACAACACTTATGATTTGAGGACTCATGCATGTACGCTGCAGGTTTATTAACATCTCTTTCTGTCTCTTTCTCCAGCTCATTCACACCATCAGCGTAGTGGACAGAGATGAACCGCAGACTGGACATCGCTTTTATTTCACGCTGGCACCCGAAGCCTCCAACAACCGACACTTTACACTGTGGGACATCAAGGGTGAGAGACTGGGTCTTTACCTCTTTATTAGACATTTTGGATGCATTGGAACGTTTTCTTTTACGTGCACGAATATTGCATTTACATTACCAGTCAAAAGTTTGTAATAATTACCCCAGTCTTCAGTGTCACATGATCCTTCAGAAATCATTCTAGTATGTTGATTTGATGATTATTAATAATGGTCCTTATTTTTGTATGAGTGTTTAAAACTGTTGGCGGAATTCTTGGATGTCTTTGATGAAATAGTTTTTTTTGAAATAGAATCTTTTGTAACATTTTACGTATTCCCTCAAACGTTTGAATGATCGTGCATCACGGTTAACTCAAAAATATGAAGCAACACAACTGTTTTTAACATTGATAATAATCAGAAATGGTTCTTGAGCATCAAATCATCATATTAGAATGATTTCTGAAGGATCATGTGACACTGAAGACTGGAGGAATGATGCTGAAAATTCACAAGAATAAATTGCATTTTATAGTATATTCAAATAGAAAACAGTTCTTTCAAATTGTAATAATATTTCACAATATTGCTGTTTTTTACTGTATTTTTGATCAAATAAAAGCAGCCTTGGTCCATGAGCATGAGAAACTATTTTCAAAAACATTTAAAAAATCTTAATCAAACCCATATTTGATCAGTACTGTCTCTATTATCTATTGAAATTAGTCAAAAAGGTCCCACATATAGTGAATGGGCATGTAATCAAATTTACAGCTAACATCAGAAAAGGTGCAGGGTTTTTTTCCGGACTATCTTTGGCTCAGTTACGAGTATTGAAGCAGAATTGTAACTCTTTTGCAAAGACATTTCACCTTTGACTCCTGCATGGCATGATGACCACAGCTCAGGTCTGTCTCCTGCAAAGGAGAAATCAATACGAGAACAGTCTTCTGCTTAATCCTCTCGTGTTGGACAGGTTTAGACCGTCTGTCCATCTTCAGGCGAAATAGAAACATCAGGTCTGTTTGTTGAGTCTGATGTTCTGTTAGAAAGGATTTTTTTGTTAAAAGAATCATCCGACCAGTGAGAGTTTCTACAAAGCATTTTTACTGTATCTTTGAGCGAACTTCCCCAAGTGGACACCTTATCTTTGACTCCGCGCTCGTGATAATCACATGGATACAGTTCCTCCAGGCTGTTTCGTGTCCGACACTCCCTCGACAGGACGCTCCGCTGTCTCCGACCCGCATGAGGTGACAGAAAAGTATGAACCGAGTTTATTCACTCTCCCGAAAAGACCAATATGGGCAGAAAAAAAATAAACCTTAGCGTAAGTCTGACTTGACAAATGCAATCTTTCATGAACGCTCCCGAGAGGTAGGCCGCATTGTCACTTTTTTGACATTACCTTCTGTTGTGGCATCTGGTGTTTGTGTTCGGAAACAGAGAATGAGGGGTATTTAATATTTCTGTCCAATTCATATGCATGGAGTTTCTGTTATGCACTGGGAATTCTGTTGTTTTTGACTTTAAGAGTCATCATTTAAAGACCCAAAATTGAAGTTTTGTGGCTTTTATTGCATGTCAAAAGTTGACAAATGTTTAGCAGATTAACACATTACACATATAATTACAAAATTAAAAGAATAAATAAACGGACAGACAGACAGACAGACACACACACACACACACACACACACACACACACACACACACACACACACACACACGTAGGTAGGTAGGTAGGTAGATAGATAGATAGATAGATAGATAGATAGACAGACAGACAGACAGACAGACAGACATACATACATACATAGATAGATAGATAGACAGACAGACAGACAGATAGACAGACAGACAGACAGACAGACAGACAGACAGACAGACAGACAGACACACACACACACACACACACACGTAGGTAGGTAGGTAGATAGATAGATAGATAGATAGATAGATAGACAGACAGACAGACAGACAGACAGACAGACAGACAGACATACATACATAGATAGATAAAAAATACATGTATTTGATAGAATTACAGAGAGAGAGAGATTTTAATGTACACCATCCAGCCAATCAGAATCAAGTATTCAGACAGACCATGGTATAAATAAAAATAAAGTATTCTAGTTGTCAGTATACTTTGGGTCCCTATAGTGCCATCTGGGTTGGGAGCGCGCTAAGATTATTGACGTGAATCCATCTGCAAATAATCGGGCATCTTCTCCTTAGATAGCTCTCAAATGTATATTTTTCATTTCTGTTTTGCTTTGTCAGTCTTATATTTGTTGCCTTTCCCCAAACGCCGGTCCCGTCAGGCTGAGGGGGGTTGTGTTATTGCCAGGCTCTTTAGAGATGTGTGTAAGTTTCTTTAGAGATGTGTGTTAGTTGATGTGACGCATGGGCAAATCCAGACTGATCTGACAGGATGGAAATGTCAACTGTGGAGAGCCAGGGAAATGTCAGCGGAACACGTGAGGGCCACACAAACACAAACACATGAAGCACGCTTGAGTGGAGACCCACACACGCACACACACACACACACACACACACACACACACACACACACACACACACACACACACACACACACACTGAGACACACAAACCATAGCTGTTAGAAATGCACATGTTTACTAAAACACTGTGTTCATTAAAAGAGTGAATATCCTGAAGAAACACCCAGGTCATATTTAACCCCAAAATCAAGACAAAAAGACCAGAAGTGTCTATATGGAGGATAAGATCAAGCACAAACAGCAGGAGAATGAGAAAATACAATTACAAGGCAGTATGCAAATCATTGTGAACGATAGCAGATATCATTATATATATGTAAAATGAATAATAATTAATATATGCAAATATATAACAAATATATATGTGTGTATGCATGTGATTTATCATGTAAATGATTCAATATTATTATTAATATTAATTACAATAGTGATTGATTAACAATAAAAATATATAAAATATTTTGAATAATATCTATACATTTTATAGTATTATTCTTTTCTATTTTGCTAAAGGTATTCTGGGGGAAATGTGCTTAATTCTCAAAAAAAAAAGAAAAAAAGAAGAAGGTTAATTAAAGGTGAAGCGTTTCATTTCTGTTCTACTAGTGGCACAGAACGGATCTGCGCTCTGTTTGAGAGGTATAACAGGGAATAGCAGCCTAACAGCATTTGTCTCATTTGATTTGGGGATGAAATATGACCCAGAAACTCTCCTAAAATGACACCTACACAGGTTTCCCCTCTCAAGCGCACTCAAAAGAACACACTTTGCATCCTCCCACGTCCCATATCCCCCATACTTCTGTTTTCATGGACACATTTGTCAACCTGTCAGATTAAATCTGTCACTTTTTTCTCTTCGACAGCGCATCGCTGCGTTACCTTCTCCCTCTGTGATCCGACACACGAGGACAAACGCAGGTTTCTTAGCAAACTTTTTCCTGTTGTTTCAACTGTCCTTTCACTGTAATGTTAAATTCATATCTTACTTTGTGCTTTGAATAGCCGCATCGGAGTCTTTCCAGAGAGAGAGAGAGAGAGCGAGAGCTGTTTGGCACGTTGGGAATTTGATTGACGACTCCAAACAAAACATCTTTTGGCTTTTGATTTTGGACAGCTTGTCTGGAGCCAGTCGAGAGCACGAGGCTGTTTTCTCTCACCAGGGTTTGATTTGTCTTTCCCTCGTATGCCACTAACATTCCCCGTGTCCGATTGCTCCCCAGTTGCCCGTTGGCGTGCTTTTAGTCGGAACAGAACATATAGCGCAGGCAAGAGAGGGCATTGTTCATTGTTACTCAGTTTGTTTGGGGATTGTTTTTGGCATCGGCGGTAAGTTTTGTTCTGGTTTGTTTTCACAGTTCTCTTTCCATATTCTGTATCCAAAATGGACTGTTCTGCCCTCAGTCGGCTGATCCTGTGATACAGAAACGTTACGACTCCGTCTGGCAAATACAGATGCCCAAAACAAGTGTTTGGACTCGTATAAATGTGTGAATGTAATTCATCAGATCAAGTGACCGGATCTGTGTCTTAAGTGATATTTTGTTATCTAATGTGATGACATTCATGTTTATTTTGGCTCAAGTATCCATCCACTTTTTTGGAATGTATTTTATTATTTTATATGCTAATACAGGTCAAAAGTTTGAAATAATTAAGATTTTTTATTTTTTTTATGTTTTTGAAAGAAGTCTCTTCTGCTCACCAAGGCTGCTTACAGTAAAAGTAATATTGTGAAATATTATTACAATTTTAAATAAGTGTTTTCTATTGTAATATATCATATATTTATTCCTTTGTGCAAAGCAGCTATTACTCAGCTATTAAAAATCAGCTTTGCCATCACAAAATAAATTACATTTTAAAATTATATTCAAATAGAAAACACCTATTTAAATGGTAATAATATTTCACAATATTACCGTATTTACCTTATTTTTGATCAAATAAATGCAGCCGTTGTGATCTGCTTAAACATTTAAAAATAAAATCATTCTTAATTATTATGTATAATCTTAATTATTATGTATTAAGTTATGTAAATTATGTAAAAATTCAAAGATTATGTATATTGTATTTTGCAAAATCACATAAATACATTTTTACATTTCAAATCTGATTGAAAAGCCCAAGCATGAACCAAGGTTTCCCTGGTGTCATCAATTTAAAATGGTGTTTTCTATTTCCAGATGGGTTTAAATAAAATCTTTATATACATTTTAAGCTCTTTTTTTACAATATTTCATCAGCTAGTTATTGTTGTTGTCTTATTTTGTGAGCGAATGATTCTTTTGAGTCGATTCTTTTTTGCGAGTCACTCTGAATGACTTGTTTAGCGAAATGAATCCTTTTAAAAATCCATATCCAACGACTGGAAAGGTCACAGTAATTCATCGGTCAAAAAGTGCAGAAACCCTTATAAACGTAAGCACTAAATTTGATTCACAGCTTTTGATGACTCGAAATCAATTATGAAACTAATCTGAATGCTGATACGAGGTGCTGAACTCAATCAATGGTTTCCTTCTGCGTCCTCTTTTTGTCATTTAGGTGTTTTCCAGAAAGACGCGGCCCAACTAGATTAATATTGAAAGGTCACGGCTCCTTGCTCTTTAATAAATGATTGGTTGATGGATTTGACATAACCCGATCAATGACTGGTGTCTCGGTCACATTTTAAAACACACTGGCGTTCGGATCTCGGTATTTACTTCAGCTCATTGCAGGGAAAACAACTCAACGGTGGTTTGGTTATGATAATGTCTCCATTTCTGATGTTTTGAGACTTTAGAAAGGGAAATGGATTTGGTGCCTATTTAATGGTGTGCGCTATAGCCTATTTATGAGAATGAGAGACGATTTACTGGTCCAGTCAAGTCACAATGTCATAGCAGCAGAACTCCCCGTGTCTCTAACGGATCTGGTAACGCGTGCTGTATTTATCAGTAAGTCATGCTCTAGCGCTGGAGGTGACAGTGATGAATGTCCTGCATGATGGATGGCTTTTGTGCCTGTATGCAAGTCCATTAGTTGAGCTGTTGCTGTAGTATTTTGCTGTTTGTCAGTGTTAGTCACATTCATACATCTGGCGTTTCCGCAGCCGCTGTAAAAGCTTTTGGGCAGTTCTGGGGAACTTTAGACTTGCTGTTTCTTGCTAAAAGCCTGCAGTGAGTTTAATTTATGGTTGTTTTCAGTTATTACTATTTCGTTGGTTGGCCAAAATCATGTCCGCACAGTTTGGCATGTTTCATGGTGTTATCACAAAAAAATGTAAAAATATTTTTTTAAATTGACTCCAAGTACAGCTACGAAATATGCTTATAAACATTCGAATAAAGGGCAAATATGTCTATATATATATATATATATATATATATATATATATATATATGTGTGTGTAGGTTCAGAAAAAAGGGTATAAAAGCTGTCACTGGGACAGTACCCTTCAAAAGGGTTCTAATATGTGCCATTTAGGTACTAATATGTACACTTTTGGTACCAATATGTACCTTTGAGGGACTAATATGCACTCTTTAGGTACAAAGATGTACCTTTTGAAAAGGTACCGCCACAGTGACAGCTTTTGTACCTTTTTTTTTCTGAGAGTATACTGTATACAGTATTATGCTGTAAAAACTGTAATATTGTGAAATATAAGTGTTTTACTAAAAAAAAAAAACGTTTCTATTTAAGATTTTTTATTTTATTTACTTTCTGTAATGGTGATGCTGAAAAAAAAGAAAAAAAGAAAAAAAAAATCACTTATTTTAAATAGAATGTTCTTGTAACAGTGCAAACGTCTTTACTGTCAAATCAATTTGCTTTTGATCAATTGAATGTATCCTTGCGGAAAAGTATTCATTTCTTTTTTGAAATGTTTCGACTTCTGAACTTCTAAATATACTAAAATATTTACTTTTCCCCCCTAATTTTTTAAAAGCGTTGAAAGTTGATGGGTTGTCTTAACAGCAAGTTGACTAATTGGTCGTAATTAAAAGTCCTGTATAATTAGACTGATTTCAGGCTCACCTCTTCAGTAGTAATAAAATAATGCATATTTTTTGTATGAATAACAGATTGCATATATTGAGCCAGATTACGTAACATTCTGTCTGTCCTCTCCTCTCACTAGACAACACAGCCGGCATCAGAACGCAGCGGTCCGGCTTTAACCGTCAGGAGCAGAACGTGTACCTGTTGCCCATCCTGGTGGTGGACAGTGGCCCTCCGGCCCTCAGCAGCACGGGGACCCTCACCATACACGTGTGTGGCTGTGACCCGGACGGGGCCATCCAGTCCTGCAACGCCACGGCGTACGTCATGTCCACTGCGCTCAGCCCTGGAGCTCTCATCGCACTGCTGGTGTGCATCCTCATTCTCATAGGTAAAACCTTTTACTTCACCAACTTTCTTTATTGATTTACAACGTCTGTGAGCAGGGTTTGAAATGAACACCCGCCAACCCGCCAAATGCGGGTAAAACTCAAACGCTGTCCGATCACTTGCCAATTTGGGGTGTGATTATGTTTACTCACTTTGCTGGGGAAGTCCGTACAAGCCAAATCTGTGCAGATTTAGCACAAATATTCAACTCGTGAGTCATCATGATATATTAAATACAGTGTATTGCGCAGAATCTGCTCATATCTGGATTACTTGAACACACACATCACTACGTTACAATAACGGCACGCTTGCTCATTTGCATTGAAACAATAGTGGAGATTAAAAAGTGTTTGGTTAACAGAAAAGACATTGCTATTTTCCAACATCCACATTTTTTTTATGTCCTTTGTACTGATGTGGATGAAAGAGGAAGCTGGAGATACTGGATGACAGGATTTTGTTTGAATAAGAAATGAATGTATGAAATTCAAAACTTTAATATATATATGTGTGTGTGTGTGTGTGTGTGTGTGTGTGTGTGTGCAACGGAAACAGTTTTTCCGTATTTAGGTCACCTGACGTAGATGACGCGGTGCGTTTGACAGAAGACAAGACAGAGTTCTTTATTAAACTCATAAAAGACTAAAGTATTACGGGAATACTGGATTCTAAACAATAAAGAAATACCACAATTCATCAAGACCTTGAAGCAGATATGAGGGAGAAACACCTCATACTCATACTCATACTCAAGCTCACAAGTATAGGGTCTTTCCTTGCCATTAATGGTTGGATAAAACACTTATGTCTCCTTCCATTAAAAATATTGGCTAGTGCTGTGGCTGCGATATACGTAAACCCACCAACATCCGTTGCCATGATTTTTGGACTGACTTATCGTGAGAGGAAAAAATGATGTTTTAGCCGCATCGGTTAGTTTAAACGCCGTCGTTTTGCATTCGTTTTTTATCAACATTTAGAAAATATCGCAAAAGTTTTGCCCAAATCTGTAATGGAAACGTGGAAAATCTGTAATGGAAATTCTGTTTCTGAACTCCCTGAAACGCCTCCATTGTAGTCTTGATTTTTCTTCCGGGAACGAACACGTCACAATATTCCTCATTTAAATAATTCATACACAGAATAAAGGGGCGGGGCCTGGTTGAGTTAGTTAGTAGTGTGTTAAACTGGCGGTCATGGTAAGGGGCGGGACATTTCCCAAACACGCTCGAAGCGCTCGGCCAATCGCAACACACTGCTCCAGCCGACCAATCAGAGCACAGTGTGCTTTTCAGAAGGAGGGGCTTCATAGAGACAGGAACTAAACAGAGCGTTACTGACAGACTGGGAAGAGAGGAGCTGCAACAATGGAGAATATGGGAAAAATAATGAACATTCAAGCATGAAAAACTGTTCTAGTAAAAAAACTAAATCAAGACTTTGTAAAAGGGCATAATATGGCCTCTTTAACTACAAATGTGAAATGCATGCTTCAGGAAGCCAAGCAGGCAAGAAACTTAAGTAAAGCGTGTATTTTAGTGTTGATCATTGTCCTTTTGAGCGTGTACTACTTTTTTAGGTGGATGAACTTGTTATGCACTAATGATGTAATTCCTGTGGGTGGAGTTCGTTGAATGTAGACAGTGCGTTACAGATAGTTGCATCACATACTCGCATGGATACCATGCAAAAGTAACCAAGTTTTGTTTGTTTGTTTTTTGCTGGTTTTGCGATGAAAGACTTTGACAAACTGTGTTGATATGTGATTCTGTCACACCAGTCTCATGCTATATGCATTCAATATTATGTTATCGGTATAGCTTTGAAACAGTGTGACAGATTTGACAGTATATTGACTACCAACATCAGCTTGACTGGTAGAACATTGCAGAGGTCATGGGTCTGAATCCTATAGTGAACAAATGAACTGATGAAATCACCAGGTGACTGATGGATCTCGAAGATGCAAGTACATCCATTTGAGAATGCGTGTTTGAGCATTATTATCTGCATTGAGGACGCATTGAGACCAGCAGAGTCCTATAGAGTCAAGCAAGTGCTGAACATTTGTGCTGCCTGTGCGCACACACACACGCACACACTCACGCACACATCATGTTTGCCTCTACGACCGCTGTAACTCTTTTAATGGTCCATCATCATTCTTTAAAACCTTATTCGTGGGTTCAAATGCAGCGGGAGGCAAAAAAACCAAACTAGAATGACATGAAAGCTGATCAATATTTCATACAGCATCCTCTGCCCACTGACTGCAGTTGCTCATCCTCTATCAGGAAGAGTACGAAAGCTTTTGTTCACGCAGAGCGGACACGCACACAATACAGGCCTCAGTGAATGACATCCAGCCTCTCTAGTGGAGAACTGGTGAGTTAAGGGAAGCTCGTGAAAAGAGCAGCATCAGCACCACTGTCCCCGCGGATCACTGAGCGCTTTAAATAGAGCATCCTTTCCAGACATCCACGGCACTCCTGTTCCCGTGTCGAAGAGCCGTTGGACTGCGGTTCTGTTGTCATCGCTGAAAGTTTTATGACTTTCTTCTGGCCTCAGTATATCTGTCTTTATTTCTCTCCTCTCCACTTAGAGCTTTTCCCATCCCTCTTTCTCTCTCTCTCTCTGTCCTCTGCAGTCGCTTATAAAGTACGCCACATGAATTGTTCTCAGTCAGCTGAGCAGGGTTTTTTTTTCCTCCCTGTTGCTCATCTTTCCTGCGGTAAATCATTTATAAGTCGTGTGCGGGTCATCAGACGCACATCCTTTCTGTTTAATTAGCCATGTTTTCTCAGTCAAGCATCACTATCATTATTGCTCATAGTTTTAGTCAGGGACTTTTCAAAAAAAGAATTAGAGCTTGTTGTAAAATAATAATACAGTCTTTGAAAGCATTGTTTATGCCTTTTTTCTTCCCTATCCACTCCAAATAAATACATATTTAGTTTTGTGAATAAAATAATATTTTTAAGCATTTAAACATCAACTTTAGATATTATTATAAAATAAAACCATGAAAAACATTTTCATTACTTGAAATAAGATAAACATTAACTGTATAAAATATATATAACAAACGTATTAAACTTATTGTTTTCAGCTAGTTGCCAAGTCAACAAAAGACTAAAATTAACACTGAAATAAAACTTTATAAAAATGATATAGACATATTTAAAAAAAACACACACAAACAAAATATTAAAACTTTAACTGTAATTAAATAAATATATATTCATAAAAAAAATCTAGTTCAAAATATGAATAAAAACTATAATCATATCTAAATGATACTAAAATAACATGGCTTTATATCAAGTAGATTCAGTAAAGTGTGTCCAAACTGTTGACTTCCATCATCATCATCTCTCTGGAGAAGTCAAGTGCGAACATGTCAAACATGTTGTTCATGTTCAGGTTGATCTCTGGAATCAGGACCTTTGAGGACGTGGTTGAGGACTGTAATTATATAACATGAAATTGGTTAAGACAAACTAATAAGGCAACAATTTGATGTATAAACTTTTTTTTATTATTAGCTATCACTACATCTTTTGCAATAGTTTTCACTGTAGTTGTTGTTGCAGCCAAGTGTGGGTATCTGCAGGTCGGAGTAATGAAAGGTAGGGGGCGTGTCGTACGGTTGGGGGCGTGTTGAAAGGTAGGGGGTATGCTAAAAGGTAGAGAGCATGTCGAAAGGTAGGGGTTTATGCTGAAATGTAGGGGTGTGCCAAAAAGTATGGTGCGTGTCCAATGGTTGGGGGCGTGCTGAAAGGTAGGGGATGTGCTGAAAGGTAGGGGGCGTGTCATATGGTTGGGGGTGTGTTGAAAGGTAGGGGCTGTGCTGAAAGGTAGAGGACTGGGGTGTGCCGTAAAGTAGGGGGTGTGTTGAAAGGTAGGGGGTGTGTCAAAAGGTAGGGGTGTGCCAAAAAGTATGGGGCGTGTCCAATAGTTGGGGGCGTGCTGAAAGGTAGAGGGTGTGTTGAAATGTAGGGGTGTGCCAAAAAGTATGTGGCGTGTCCAATGGTTGAGGGTGTGTTGAAAGGTAGAGGGTGTGTCGAAATGTAGGGGGTGTGTCAAAAGGTAGGCGCTGTGTCGAAATGTAGGGGTGTGCCAAAAAGTATGGTGCGTGTCCAATGGTTGGGGGCGTGCTGAAAGGTAGGGGATGTGCTGAAAGGTAGGGGGCGTGTCATATGGTTGGGGGTGTGTTGAAAGGTAGGGGCTGTGCTGAAAGGTGGAGGACTGGGGTGTGCCGTAAAGTAGGGGGTGTGTTGAAAGGTAGGGGGTGTGTCAAAAGGTAGGGGTGTGCCAAAAAGTATGGGGCGTGTCCAATAGTTGGGGGCGTGCTGAAAGGTAGAGGGTGTGTTGAAATGTAGGGGTGTGCCAAAAAGTATGGGGCGTGTCCAATGGTTGAGGGTGTGTTGAAAGGTAGAGGGTGTGTCGAAATGTAGGGGGTGTGTCAAAAGGTAGGCGCTGTGTCGAAATGTAGGGGTGTGCCAAAAAGTATGGGGTGTGTCCAATAGTTGGGGGTGTGTTGAAAGGTAGGAGCCGCGTCGAAAGGTTGGGTGCGTGTGGAAAGGTAGGGGCGTGCTGAAGGGTAAGGGGTGTGTGGAAAGGTAGGGGGCATTCAGAAATGTAGGGGTGTGCCAAAGAGTAGGGACCGTGTCGAACATTTGGGGCGTGCTGAAAAGTAGGGGTTGTGTTGAAAAGTAGGGGGGTGACGAACAGTAGTGGACGTGCCGAAAGGTAGAAGTGTTTCAGAAAGTAGGGGTGTGTCGAATGGTATTGGGCATGTGGAAAGGTAGGGGTATGCCAAAAAGTAGGGGGCGTGTTGAAAGGTAGCAGTCATATCACAGACTTGAGAGTGCAATACAGTAAGAAAGCACTTAGCTACCATCTAAGTAGCTGCATAGCAATGTGGTAAAACACCTTAGCAACTGCATAGCAATGCCTAAGCAACTACTCTAGCATTACGGTGGTGAGTTTTTTTCATGGACAAATATCACTCATTCTCCGAAAATATCTCATCATCTTGACATTAGTTTTAATGTGTGAGCGAAGCACCTCAAAATTGATCTCTAATTAATAATTCAATTTAAATGTCGTCCCAAAGGACATGATCCTCTTCTGAAATGGACATCAATTAAAACTGAAGTAAAGCAGTAAAGCAGAAAGGCAGAAACGTATGAAAGTTTAATGCTAGTTGTTTGAAATCTTAGGTGTTTGAAAGCACAGCTTCTGATTGCACAGCCTCTCTTGCCTCACTCCTTGAATGTTTATAACTTTTCTCTTTTTATTTGATTTGATTTATGGAATCAAATTTGTATTTGGAAATAAAAGTCATAGTGGGCTAGTCTAGTTTAGTCAAGACCAGTCTTTTCTAGTCTAGTTTAAATGTAATGAAAAGTTTCACCAGAATGTCTCCTCTTCTTCTCCCAGGCATTGAGTGCAAAGATCGGATAGATCTCATGACGTTGAAGGGAAAGGGTGTCCCTCCTGATCACAGCCTTCTTTCAATGCCGCACCATTCCTATTAGATCAATTTGTGGCATGATAAGGAGGGAATGAAAACAAATTTCTGCCTAATTACCTTCAAACAAACAACTCCTCCATCAGTTCATTCTGAGGGTGACGTGATAAATCCATTTGGGTGCAGCAAGGCATCTGCACACATCCGTCCCAATTACAGCCCATCTGCCATGATGGGAGTCCTGGCCACCGG
This sequence comes from Rutilus rutilus, assembly GCF_951802725.1. Lineage (NCBI taxonomy): Eukaryota > Metazoa > Chordata > Actinopteri > Cypriniformes > Leuciscidae > Rutilus > Rutilus rutilus. Next base: position 39,300,315 of record NC_140217.1, on the reverse strand, counting down.
CCGCCCAAGGGTAAATTAGCCGTCTTGTCAGGTCCGCTTAACCGAACATCTGCACGGCAAGGAGTCGCAACATGTTTCACAAAGGCAGGTACATAATGCGGTTCTTCACCCCATACCTTCAGTACAACATAGGACGCGATGGGGGTCTGGATTCACAGCTCATTCCAGATGGAGAAAGTGTGCTGGGTTGTTGGGGGGGGGAAAAAAGTGCTGCGACCTTTTAGTGATTCAATTCCTGCTAATTCTAAACCAGCCTATGTAATCGATGCATGTAATCCCGTAATGTGTCTAAAGACTAGTCTGTATGCATGCATCTTCACAGGAATTACCACTTTAATGCCTGAGCGTAATTTAGTATGCATCATGCACTGCAAATGCAGTCCGTGAAACTCAATTCACTTTACCTGGCTCACAGCCATTTAGAGTCCTTGATCATGCCAGAATCGAAGAATAACATGAAGGGAGAGCTTGGTCAAAGACTTATCTCTCCAAGGCGTATGGAAAAATACTGAATCAAAGAGCCAGGGAGCCGTGCGCTTCTGTCTGCGGCGTTAATCGCTCCCATGTTTTTAGCCCTTTGTTGGTCAGTAAACAATTGCAGACTGGCCTATTACAAATCAGTTGCACAGATTAATTTACCTGCCATCTTTTCTCCTCCGAACATGTTTAGGGTAGATAAACACTGACAGAAAGTGTTGGCTGAAAGAAATAAACAGCAGTACGTAATAATAATTCTTTCAACCCGGTTTGTCCTGTGAAATGTGAAAGGGAAGTTATGAAACTCCAGGTGTGGGCTACGGCTTGTGAATTGGAAATGTCCATATCAGATTGATTTGTCATTTCCGGAAAGGGGCCGAGTGTGTTCATTTTCTGTCTTGTTTGTACACCGCTTTGTCAGTTTTCATATGGTTGGAGCTGCTTGCAAAGCTCAGCGCTAGACGGATGGTTCATGGCGAGCAAAATTAGCTTCAACTTCACAGCGAGAGCCTTCATAATGCGCTCATACTTTAATTTACTTGTGTGTCCTGTTCTACCAGAAAAGCCATCCATAAAACAAGCTTCTTAGTGTGCAGTCTGCACTCTAGATATATATTTTGTCCTCAAATGCATGTTTTGCTTATGTAAATCTATTCATCCATCCATCCATCCATCTTATTTTTATGGTAACACTTATTCACTATCAACTATAGGGTCTTTTCACTCAGTTAACTCCTAATTAATAGTAAGTAAGGTAGTGGTTATGTTTGGGTATTGGGTAGGGTGAAGGGATGTAGCATTAATATGTTCTTTATAAGTACTAATAAACAGCCATAATGTTAATAATATGCATGCGAATAGTGTTCCCGAAGTGTTGCCATTTTTGGAATGTATTTAGAAAGATATGTCTTGGGTTAATTAGAGCAAGAGTTTTTCTAACTCACAAAGAGCATTTAAAAGGGACATTAAAGACTGCATCGAAAATAAATGTAAATCTGAAAAGTGTTTCTTAAAATGCATGATTTTTTTCAGCACTTTTAAGTACTTTGCTACAGTTTTCTACTATCTCATAAATGGTTGTCTGAGCGCTTTCATCCTTGTCATTCGTCCTCAAAAGGAAAGATGAAAGAAATCCTTTCCGGACCCGCAGACGTTTCCCTCTCAAGATTAGAACGCCAGCCAAGACAATGGCTCTCTTATAACATTAATGATTATGTAAAATGGATAGCCTTTGATCAGACATGTGCCTCCAGAGAAAACATGCTTAATGAAATATTCAGATGATATTTAGATGATCACTTACTGAATTTGAACTTTGCACCACAAGACATTATTTTGAGGTAATGGATCATAATAGTTTGTATCGTTGCTGATAAAGTCCCTTTGAAATCAAAATGAACGTTTTGCGACTTTTAGTACCCAACCGGACTGTGACGTAAACTACGTTCTATTCGAGTTGCAGTTTCCACACATGTTATTAGTATAGTACTTAATACTTAAACCATCAAAAATGTTTACATTTACATGAGCTGTGTGATGGAGAGCCAAACGATGACAGCAGATTTAATTAAATGTCGATGTATTGTCCGGCAGAAAGCAGACAGCAAAATTGAACACAGTGCACGCTTCATCCCACACCATCATAAAACACAATGATGTTGTGAACATGACACTGTATTAAAACTACAGCATAACACAGTGCACGCAAACTAGCTTAATTAAACACATAGCTCAATATCAATTATTCCAGCGATTGCTGCAATGTTATGGTGTTGTAGCTGATTGCTTGGATGTTGCTATGTAGTTGCTAGGGCACTGTGGGTGGTTGCTAGGGTGTTGCTAGGTGGTTTTCTTACCGTGTGAACTGAAAAGAGTCTCTGTGATATTCTGATCTCTAGATTTTATTCTGGTCTGTTGGACCAAAAAATCATAAATCTGATTGCTTAGAAAAGTAACAGCGTGATTTGAGGTATAAATCATTTCCATTGCGCAAACGCTGTGGGCGCATAAAGTTTAATACCTTGGGTTTTGGGTTTGTGCACGCAAGCTACTTTTGAACAGTCAATCTCAAAACCTCCACAAGCGTAGTAACCTACATTGCTAAATCACTGCTTTTGTCTCCACTTTTAGGAGGCTTAAAACAGAGGCATGGAGGGAATTAGGTCAGACATTTTTTTTTTTTCCTAACCGGAAATCCATATTAAATGTATCAGTGTTCCCTAAATTGTAATTGGTTGGACTTTTCTATGAGCTGAAAGAGTCAGCCATATCTGTGAATGCAGCAGTGAGTTTAGCCGCCGGTTATGTGCTTATTTAAACAACACTGACAGATCAAATGTAAGAAAGACGGTATGCGATCACAAATGCAGACGCTAATGAACATAATTCAGCACAGATTAAGGATTCATTGGTTTATTGAGACGGATGCCGCTTTTGTTTTCCGACTCATTCATTTATTAAATGATCCATCTCAATTGTTTGCCTTTTCAGTTCATGTTTAATTCCTCAATCATATCTGCACTCCACCTCACGGCGAAGCTTTGTGAAAGTCTCATTTATTTGTAATCCTTTCTACACTTCTCCTCTCAATCATGTATTGTTAGTGAATGAAGACATTGGGATGGCAGATATATCACTTATTAACCAGTCTCAAATCCTCATGAATAATGCACTCAATTGACCGCCTTCGAATGTTATTGACCGATCCTGCCTAAGCAGCTGTTGCTGTATGTGTGCAATATACTAACCTGACACGTTTTTGCTCCCTTCTAGAGATTTTGTGCAATTTTCAGGGGGTTTTTGCAATCAGTAGGACACATTTATCAATACTTAGGTCACTTTTCAAAACTCTTCACACAGTTCTCCTAACCAACTTTGCACGACCGTCATTCATGTCTCAAATCAGCTCATTGTCCATAACACAAGCAAAAGTTGTCATTCAACAAACACGCTTTGTCACTCATTCTGTTGAACAAAAACCTTTAAAATTTCTTTACAAAACAAGACCGACTCTCTACTGTTTAGAATTCACTGCCGTCCATGCATTACCATGTATTACTGGACCAAATTATACATATACAAAACCAGTCACAAGTCGCACGGGTATATTTGTGGCAAAAGCCAACAATACATTGTATGGGTCAAACATCTTGATTTTTCTTTTATGCCAAAAATTTCATGAAGATATTTTGTAAATTTCCTACCGTAAATATATAAAACATTTATTTTTGTGAGTGAATGCAGCACAATCGCCAACGTCAATGGACAACTTTAAAGGTGATTTCTCTCTATGTTTCGATTTTTTTGCACCCTCAGATTCCAGATTTTCATAGTTGTACAGTTGTATCTCGGGCCAAATATTGTCCTAACACATCAATGGAAAATGTATTTATTCAGCTTTCAGGTGATGTATAAATCTCAATAAAAAAATTTTGACCCATAAGACTGGTTTTGTGGTCCAGGGTCACATATATATAATAGCATATATATAATTTATGCTGGTTAGTCCACTGGTTAGTCCAGTTATGCCGTCCCATTGCGCAAAGAATTTATTCTTTTCAATGTGTTTCCATTGTAGTTTATGCACATGTTTTCTTATGAGATAAAACATTTATCAGACTCAAATAAGCGCATATGTTTTTTTGAATTAATGCGCATCTTGGCGTATCCATCCAGCGTTTTTTTTGTGAAATCCCAAAATGCACATAAAAAATAGGCTGATGGAAACATAGCTATTGTTTTGGCACAAAATGCATTCAATGATAAATGATCCACAGTTTAGCCACATAGACTGATGCTGTGCTCACTGCTCACTGTGTGAAGGGTTTTGAATAAGTATTGAGAAATGGGTCCTATAGCGATGGTAAAAAGCTGTAATATCCAGTCAATATATTTTACCGCTTTAGCACACTTTACCGAAAATTAATTGACCAAGAGGGGCGGAGCTTAGCAAAGGGTAATTTCTAATAGAAACTGCTGTGAGATTATTTCGAGCGTTGTTCTCGTGATGCAGAAAGGACAAGTCTCTCATTAAGATTAAGATGTGGTTGGTAATAAGTTCCCTAGCTGCGATGAGATGCCAGGTTGGGTTTGTTAATATCCTCCTCGTGTTGTGATGCGATCCACCGAGAGAAGTCGACTTCTGCTGTACAAGCGGCTCAGTTATTTACTGAAGAGTCAATTTGAGGTTAATGGATTTTCCTTCTCCTGTTTGAGACAATTTGGTTTTCTAATAAGTAATTTTCTTGGGAACTGCGATGCTTGACACATGTAGGCTTTGCATATTTTAAATAAACTCTGTTAATATGTTATAATTTCTCATGAAAAGTGATGTTGAGGCATATGTTTACAAAGCTCACCTTTAACGTATGTTTTTTAAATGAGATTCAAAGGTTGATTTAGTTAGCGTTCCTCTCTGCCGTGGTCAAGATTTGCATTGCGAGGTTAATTGTGACTATTTCTACTGTAGGCGAGCTGAAGTGAACTCAGGTGCAGCTTTATTTACTAAACTTGAGCAAATGCAAATAAACAAAACATGACGATGGCATAACTTAACTATTACAGCGTGAACATAAACCTGAATATATACAATGGTGACATGAGAGTTATATATACACAAAGTCTAATGACTTAACAAGACGCACATGGACACAATAAACCAATAAGAACATAACACATGAACCCAGGGAACCAATCAAAACATTACATGAGACTGGGGAAGCACATGACATGGTCACATGTGGGCAAGGGAATCACATGACAAACAGGAACCATAACTTTGACTAAACTTCAAAATAAAAGACATGAAACATTAACATGAAACAAAACCCAAAACTAAACGTGTCATGAAATGGTTTTTGCTTTTTAATATTTTTGAATTAAGTATCTTCTGCTCACCAAATCTGCATTTATTTGATCAAAAATACAATACAGTAAAAACAGTAATAATGTGAAATATTAATACAATTTAAAATAGCTGTTTTTTATGCGAATATATTGTTAAAATGTCATTTATTCCTGTGATCAAAGCTGAATTTTCAGCATCATTACTCCAGTCTTCAGTGTCACATGATCCTTCAGAAATCATTCTGATATGATGATTTGCGGCTCAAGAAACATTTCTGATATTTTTTCCAGGGATTCTTTGATGAATAAAAAGTTAATTTGTTTACATTTCAGGTCATATTATATAAAAGTATACATCTATTTACTGTCATTTTTGAAAAATTGAATGCATCCTTTCTGAATAAAACTATTCATTTTAATTTTCCCAAACCTTTGAACAGTAGTGTAAATTAATTACTCCTCTAGTTCCTCCTCAGAAAGTTCACAATGTTCTCGAATGTCAATTTCAATAAATTCTCTTTTTTGACTTTCATAGTACAAGGAACTTTTTTTATATTTCAAAAATGCGATTCTTCGTAACATGAGGTCATCTCTAATCTCATGTTAACATGTGTTAAATAAAGTGTCTCTCTTGCTTGTCTCTCATTGTTCCTTTAGTCCTGGTGCTGCTGATCTTGACCCTGAAACGTCACCGGAAGGGCCAGCGCATGTCCGAAGACGAGGAGGACATGCGCGACAACGTCATCAAATACAACGACGAGGGCGGCGGAGAGCAAGACACCCAGGCGTACGACATGAGCGCCCTGCGCAACCTCTACGACTTTCCAGAGGTCAAAAGCTCGGATTCTGGCCCCGACCTGCGCTCCGTCCCTCAGTGGATCCAAAACAGAGTGGTAGGAGACGGCGGGCCGGCCGACTTCACGGTTTTCAAAGGCTACATACGCAAGAAGGTCGAGCAAGCGGACGCGGACTTATCGGTGCCGCCTTACGACTCGTTCCAGACTTACGCTTTCGAGGGCAGCAGCTCGCCGGCTCTCTCGCTGAGCTCCATCCGTACGCTATCCACAACCTCGGAGCAGGACTTCTCATACCTCAGCGACTGGGGACCGCGCTTCAGGCAGCTGGCGGGCTACTACGCCCCGGCCCAAGCCGAAGAAGAGGGGTCCTAGCACCATGCTCTTCCCTGATCCGCTCTCAGAGACCCTACTGTCCCGGTCCTGGAGTCGTTTTCCTCCCTGACGCTTTCGCCCACAGTTCCGCAGTGAAGTTTTTCTGGATCCCAGTTAGTCCGGAGAGATTAAATGTCACCCGTTACGCTTTGCAAAGTGACTTCTTGTCTTGTAGAAAAGTTCAGGACAAATATTGAAGGAGAAGAGCATTAGGCCGGGTGCTGGGCAAACCTCCAACATCTTCTCACCTGTCAGAGAGAGCAAGAAGAAGCGGGGCCGTGCCAAATGCACTACTCAAAACTCCCATTGTTTCAGGGTTTTTTTGTTTTTTTTTGTGATTTCTTTGCCCATCTGTGGAAATAAGGATTTTAACTCAGTGGGATCTGGAGGAAGACAATGGAAATGTCTTTTTAAATACCAACATTTAAAAAAAAAAAAAAAACCTTAAATAAATATGTATTTATTTAAAGAAAAACTAACAAAAAAACAAACAAAAAAAAGTAAAACAATATTTATGTATTTATTGCTTTCTATTTATTTATTTATTCATCCTGGCAATGGACTGAAATAGAAAAAAATGGACATAATTTTTGAAGAATATTGAAGTTGTCAGGGTGACAGACAAAGACTGAAGATCCTGTGGGAAAAAATCAAGGTTGACCGGGGAAGAAAAAAAAAAAAAACACGAGTTGGGGTGGGATTGTTGAATCAAGTTTGCAAACTATCAGTGACAGTAAATCAGTCTTGAAAATATTTGTATTTATTTTTTAGAGACTCTTTTTGTAAAATACGAAACCGATTCTGGTGGAGAAAAGTAACGGCTATAGTATGGGGTGAATCTCACGAAAACATGCCCAGGTCACGCTTCACCCACAAATCATGAGAATAAAAGAAGAAAATACATTTTGCATGAAGATAATGAAGTCTGTTTTAAGGGTGCAAAGGTTTGTGATATTGTGCTTATGGAAATTAAGCACGTTTTCCCTCCAAATGTTTTGTATTTCTCATTATTCCCAATAGATCCTTTGGTCTGTAATATAGTTAAATACAGTTAAATTACTGTAATTTGTATTGCAGTATGGAGAATTTACGGAAAATGTGATTAATTGTCATAAAAATAATTACTAGGCTTCATTTACTTTCTGCAAAATACAAATTTCTTTGATTCTGAAGTGAAATAATTCCTTGGCAGGTTTCGTGAGCATCGGTTTTGTCTTGTCATACATTTTGTGTGTTGTGTTGCTTTTCAACTAATTATCCAGATCCCTTGTTGTGGAAGTTGCGTTCGGCATTGAATCTTTTCAAGGGGGAATCTTGAAAGACAACGTGGCACAATACACGACAAGAGACAAAAGAGGCCATCTGACGGGTTCTTTATCGGTTCTTTTTTAGACATCCCAAGATATACATGTTCATTGATGATTCGTGCGTGTGCCAACAAGACGTTTCCAGATGGCTTTCCTCGGGTGATTCGATTGGTTTTTGATCGTTGTGTGTTGGGTTGAGGCTGGTGAACGAGAGCGATGGCATCAAGACGGGGTGAAGCGCTCGTGTTTTTCCCAGAACCAGCACCCTTCAATGTCCACCCAAACATGCAGATGTATGGCTAAAATACAATTGAAATCATCAATAAATATTTACGGTTTTTCAAGATTTTTCGAATGCTGAGTTTTTGTGCCACAAAAAGAGTGAATCTCACGAAAACATGCTAATTATTCATTTGTTTTTTTACATTTTAATAGCAATTACATGCATTTTAGTTCCAAATTCTTATTATAATAATGTCTGTAATAGGGATGCACCGATATGAAAATGTTGGCCGATATCGATAACCGATAATTCTTTATATTTGAAAGCCGATAACCGATATATTGGCAGATAAATGTAAATCTAAATTTTTATATAATTTTTGAGAACTAAAGTCTCACCAATAAAAACCACGTCCCAAACACACAATTATAATGTTCTCATTAGAATTTTATGTAGCCTATTTTTCTTTTTTTGAAGTGATTCCAATCATATTTCAGGCAATTCAAAACCATCGTCTCAGCTGAAGGAAATTATATATTATTTATCTGCTTTAGTATGTCGGGCAAATGTTCTTAATGGGACGATACCGATAACATTAAAAATGAACATATATCGGCCGATACCGATATGGTGGCCGATATATCGTGCATCCCTACTCTGTATTGCATTCAGAATTATTATTTGGGCTTTTGTAATTCTCATTGTTCTTAGTGATCATTATTGTAATACAGTACCCTTTATAAAAATATATAATAATAATTAACATGAAACAAAACCCAAAACTAAACGTGTCATGAAATGGTTTTTGCTTTTTAATATTTTTGAATTAAGTATCTTCTGCTCACCAAATCTGCATTTATTTGATCAAAAATACAATACAGTAAAAACAGTAATAATGTGAAATATTAATACAATTTAAAATAGCTGTTTTTTATGCGAATATATTGTTAAAATGTCATTTATTCCTGTGATCAAAGCTGAATTTTCAGCATCATTACTCCAGTCTTCAGTGTCACATGATCCTTCAGAAATCATTCTGATATGATGATTTGCGGCTCAAGAAACATTTCTGATATTTTTTCCAGGGATTCTTTGATGAATAAAAAGTTAATTTGTTTACATTTCAGGTCATATTATATAAAAGTATACATCTATTTACTGTCATTTTTGAAAAATTGAATGCATCCTTTCTGAATAAAACTATTCATTTTAATTTTCCCAAACCTTTGAACAGTAGTGTAAATTAATTACTCCTCTAGTTCCTCCTCAGAAAGTTCACAATGTTCTCGAATGTCAATTTCAATAAATTCTCTTTTTTGACTTTCATAGTACAAGGAACTTTTTTTATATTTCAAAAATGCGATTCTTCGTAACATGAGGTCATCTCTAATCTCATGTTAACATGTGTTAAATAAAGTGTCTCTCTTGCTTGTCTCTCATTGTTCCTTTAGTCCTGGTGCTGCTGATCTTGACCCTGAAACGTCACCGGAAGGGCCAGCGCATGTCCGAAGACGAGGAGGACATGCGCGACAACGTCATCAAATACAACGACGAGGGCGGCGGAGAGCAAGACACCCAGGCGTACGACATGAGCGCCCTGCGCAACCTCTACGACTTTCCAGAGGTCAAAAGCTCGGATTCTGGCCCCGACCTGCGCTCCGTCCCTCAGTGGATCCAAAACAGAGTGGTAGGAGACGGCGGGCCGGCCGACTTCACGGTTTTCAAAGGCTACATACGCAAGAAGGTCGAGCAAGCGGACGCGGACTTATCGGTGCCGCCTTACGACTCGTTCCAGACTTACGCTTTCGAGGGCAGCAGCTCGCCGGCTCTCTCGCTGAGCTCCATCCGTACGCTATCCACAACCTCGGAGCAGGACTTCTCATACCTCAGCGACTGGGGACCGCGCTTCAGGCAGCTGGCGGGCTACTACGCCCCGGCCCAAGCCGAAGAAGAGGGGTCCTAGCACCATGCTCTTCCCTGATCCGCTCTCAGAGACCCTACTGTCCCGGTCCTGGAGTCGTTTTCCTCCCTGACGCTTTCGCCCACAGTTCCGCAGTGAAGTTTTTCTGGATCCCAGTTAGTCCGGAGAGATTAAATGTCACCCGTTACGCTTTGCAAAGTGACTTCTTGTCTTGTAGAAAAGTTCAGGACAAATATTGAAGGAGAAGAGCATTAGGCCGGGTGCTGGGCAAACCTCCAACATCTTCTCACCTGTCAGAGAGAGCAAGAAGAAGCGGGGCCGTGCCAAATGCACTACTCAAAACTCCCATTGTTTCAGGGTTTTTTTGTTTTTTTTTGTGATTTCTTTGCCCATCTGTGGAAATAAGGATTTTAACTCAGTGGGATCTGGAGGAAGACAATGGAAATGTCTTTTTAAATACCAACATTTAAAAAAAAAAAAAAAACCTTAAATAAATATGTATTTATTTAAAGAAAAACTAACAAAAAAACAAACAAAAAAAAGTAAAACAATATTTATGTATTTATTGCTTTCTATTTATTTATTTATTCATCCTGGCAATGGACTGAAATAGAAAAAAATGGACATAATTTTTGAAGAATATTGAAGTTGTCAGGGTGACAGACAAAGACTGAAGATCCTGTGGGAAAAAATCAAGGTTGACCGGGGAAGAAAAAAAAAAAAAACACGAGTTGGGGTGGGATTGTTGAATCAAGTTTGCAAACTATCAGTGACAGTAAATCAGTCTTGAAAATATTTGTATTTATTTTTTAGAGACTCTTTTTGTAAAATACGAAACCGATTCTGGTGGAGAAAAGTAACGGCTATAGTATGGGGTGAATCTCACGAAAACATGCCCAGGTCACGCTTCACCCACAAATCATGAGAATAAAAGAAGAAAATACATTTTGCATGAAGATAATGAAGTCTGTTTTAAGGGTGCAAAGGTTTGTGATATTGTGCTTATGGAAATTAAGCACGTTTTCCCTCCAAATGTTTTGTATTTCTCATTATTCCCAATAGATCCTTTGGTCTGTAATATAGTTAAATACAGTTAAATTACTGTAATTTGTATTGCAGTATGGAGAATTTACGGAAAATGTGATTAATTGTCATAAAAATAATTACTAGGCTTCATTTACTTTCTGCAAAATACAAATTTCTTTGATTCTGAAGTGAAATAATTCCTTGGCAGGTTTCGTGAGCATCGGTTTTGTCTTGTCATACATTTTGTGTGTTGTGTTGCTTTTCAACTAATTATCCAGATCCCTTGTTGTGGAAGTTGCGTTCGGCATTGAATCTTTTCAAGGGGGAATCTTGAAAGACAACGTGGCACAATACACGACAAGAGACAAAAGAGGCCATCTGACGGGTTCTTTATCGGTTCTTTTTTAGACATCCCAAGATATACATGTTCATTGATGATTCGTGCGTGTGCCAACAAGACGTTTCCAGATGGCTTTCCTCGGGTGATTCGATTGGTTTTTGATCGTTGTGTGTTGGGTTGAGGCTGGTGAACGAGAGCGATGGCATCAAGACGGGGTGAAGCGCTCGTGTTTTTCCCAGAACCAGCACCCTTCAATGTCCACCCAAACATGCAGATGTATGGCTAAAATACAATTGAAATCATCAATAAATATTTACGGTTTTTCAAGATTTTTCGAATGCTGAGTTTTTGTGCCACAAAAAGAGTGAATCTCACGAAAACATGCTAATTATTCATTTGTTTTTTTACATTTTAATAGCAATTACATGCATTTTAGTTCCAAATTCTTATTATAATAATGTCTGTAATAGGGATGCACCGATATGAAAATGTTGGCCGATATCGATAACCGATAATTCTTTATATTTGAAAGCCGATAACCGATATATTGGCAGATAAATGTAAATCTAAATTTTTATATAATTTTTGAGAACTAAAGTCTCACCAATAAAAACCACGTCCCAAACACACAATTATAATGTTCTCATTAGAATTTTATGTAGCCTATTTTTCTTTTTTTGAAGTGATTCCAATCATATTTCAGGCAATTCAAAACCATCGTCTCAGCTGAAGGAAATTATATATTATTTATCTGCTTTAGTATGTCGGGCAAATGTTCTTAATGGGACGATACCGATAACATTAAAAATGAACATATATCGGCCGATACCGATATGGTGGCCGATATATCGTGCATCCCTACTCTGTATTGCATTCAGAATTATTATTTGGGCTTTTGTAATTCTCATTGTTCTTAGTGATCATTATTGTAATACAGTACCCTTTATAAAAATATATAATAAAATGATTTACTTTATGCAAAATGATTACAATTTGCAACATAAGAAATACTGCGTCTTAAATAATGTGTCTGTTTTTGCTTTACAGTAATGAGAATATTAGGAGAAAATGTTAATTGTCATAAATATAATGTCACTTTTATATCAATGCAAAAACAAACCTTAAATCATTGTAATTTTCTTTATGCAAATTGTATATATAAAAAAAAAATAATCACCCTGGAGGGAAATATGACCCGGATGAGGTTTTGTCAGGAAAAGGAAGTGCAGAACGGATGATGATGTTGAACACAGGGATGTCGCTTTAACACACAGTGCAGCAGCAGATGTTCTCATTTTACTGGAGCTTGTTTTTGCTTTGAGCCGCGACTGCGTTTGATGGATGAGCTCTTATGGCAGTGTATAAACCTGCACACGTCAGTGGCCACCCAGAGCAAGTCTAGACAGACGTTTCAAAACACAGTGTTTGCGCAGAATCAAAACCGTTCAAACACAGATAGGAGTGACATCAAAACAGCGCACAATTACAGAAAAAAAGCACGAGGCTAATGCAGGCCGAAGATGGAATCGTGCCGTAGATGATTCATCCAATCTTCTCATGTTTTATTAAAAGGTAACAGGGAAATGACAGAATGGAATTACGCGTTCTTTGACCTTGATCTTCATTGACAGTCGTCCATGCGGGATCATTATGCTGTTAAAGGAATTCCGAAGCCCCAAAGCCGTAATGAAAACCTCATCAAGCAAATGTCATGGAGATGCAGCCACTGACTAATGCAATGACAGAAGAACAAGAGTGTGTATCGCTCCAAGGCAACGTGTGTGTGTGTGTCTGTTTTGTCCTCGTATTTAATTTAAAAGAGCACAGACTCATTCCTCTGTCAACATTCCCTGGAGAACATTCCAACATTCCAAGAATAGTATAACATCATATTTTGAATGAATGAACTGCTCTTGTTAAATTGATTCACTCATTGGATCAATTTGGTGATAATTTTCATTTTATATTTACTGTATATACTAATATAGCATTTATTAATATTTCGAATTAGCTTTTATTTTTATGTTTTTTTGCATTCATTAAAATTTTTGTTTATGCTTTTGCCATTTTTATTAGTCTTTTATAATTATATTTAGCTTTCATTTATTTTCATTTCAGTAATTTTATTACTTCAAATTAAACTTATTGGTAACTTTTTAAAAATAAGGTATTATTTGTTACAGTGTTATATTCGTTTTATTCATATTTTTCATTAGCATTCATGTTTTTGTTTTATTGTTCATTTTAGTTATTTTTTGGTGTCATTTTGTTCTGTGCCTTTGTCATTTTATTATTTATCAACTTGTTTCATTTGCTGCCAAGGCAACATTTCTAATTAAACGATTTTAATAGCTTTAATTTTAGTTTTAGTTAACAATAGCACTGTTCTATACGGGTTGGTCTGTACAGCATAATACACTGTGAAGACTTGTGATGATTAACATCACTGTGCTCCCTTATAAAATCAACCTGACCAATTGCTATAATTGATTGTGCATTGAAACAAATCGAATCCATCTGCAAATATTGACGTTAACGTGACGCGGCGACAGAGTAGAACATCACTCGGTGAAAACAAACCAGAATGATTGTCTCTGGAACAAACACGGCTATCTGTGTTTCAGATCGAGAATACCAATATGATCTTGAGTAGAAACCAACGTTCTGTGTTTTGAGTTTTCATGAGAAAAACTCTCAACGTTTGTTTTCCCGATCAGGATTTGTTTGCGAACAATTATCAGCTTACATATCCATCGCGTCTCTGATAGAAGAGCGCAGGATTCTGTCTATATGTATTCTCACCGTATGTAAAGCTTACACACTCGTGTCAGTCATCATGGCTGACCTGCAATTTAATAAGTCTTATGATTCAAGTGTTTGAAGATGTTCTAACATAGATGATATGCACAGTTTTATATTAAAATTGTTTAACAGTTGTGCTGCTTCATGCCTCTGGAAACCAAAATCTTTTTTTTTTCTTTTTTTTTTTTTCTTTGATGAATAGACAGTTCAAAAGCACAGCATTTAGTTGAAATAGAAATCTGGTGTAAGTGTGAATTGAATATTAGCATTACATGTACTGTACAAGCAATGATTATGATTGAATAATCATTTAAAGTGGTGATGAACTGAGAAATCAAATTTTCCTTGAGCTTTTGACATATTAAAGGTCATCGTACTATAAGAATATCCTGTAAGTTTCAGAACTGAAAACTTCCTTGTTAGTCCAATAAAAGCTTTTATTGACACCAGGCTCAGCAAACGGCAGGTTTTTCAAAGTGGGGATCTATGACGTCAAAGGGTCTCAAACCCCGCATCCACAGAAGAAGATTAACGCCTACTTCAACACTGCCGGTTTAGCCTCGCCCACCGATCCGCGCATGACATGAAACTCAATTATAATATGCAAAACTGTTATCCAATCATAGCAGTGGGCGTTTACTTCCAAGTCTTCAATGCGGCACGCCCATAAAAACCGTTTCAGGAGCTAGGCTCAAAACCAGGGTAGAAAATAGCCTATTACTTATTCATTTTCATCAAGCGAACATCATAAGTTGACCTCAGACAACAATATAAAAAAAATTAAAAAGCCAGTTCATGACCCCTTTAAATTTGGGTCAAAGCATCACATGACATGACACATCACAAGACTATAAAACGCACATGTCTTATGAATTACTTGGTGCTTTTTATTTCATGCTACAAATCATCATTCACGTTCGGACATTCTGCTAAACATCTCCTTTTGTGTCCTACTTTAGAAAGTAAGTCATACAGGTTTTGAGTAACATGAGGGTGAGTTATTTATCATTATTGACTGTTATCATAATGCTGTTGTTTCATTAAAGGAACAAACCCTTCACCTGCAGTAATGACAGTCTTGAGCATTGTTGGGTGTAATGCATTCATTACAAGTAACACAAGTGACTTTTTCAAGTAACTAGTAAAGAAACGCATTACTTTTAGATTTACAACAAAGTTACTTTTTCAAATAAGTAACGCAAGTTACTGTGTTTTCACATTTATTGACTGGCTGCTCTCCTGTGCCCATGTTGAGAGAAATGGGGAGTACGTAAGTGCAGAGGCGCTGTGGAAACATGATGGTTATTATAGTTCTATACTTAGGGCCAGAATTACTGAACAGGGCAAATAAGCATAAGAGCGCAATCCCGTGAAAGCACCAATGTGAGTGTAGAGTTCTGTGTGTGATCTACAGACGACACACAAATTAGCAAACACAGACGCAGCCGGATCGTTTCCATAATGACCAACACAATCTATCAAGAGCAGTGCAAATTAGTAAGACGTGTTTTTTTTTAGCTGTAAATAATGGCACAAACACCAGTAAATTTGGTGAACAGAGTGCAAACCTTAGTAAATCACCTTGCATGATTCATTTAAATGCTCTCCTCTCATACATTTTGCGTCTGAAAGGGAAATTCCTACATATGCATATGCAATAAGATCAGCCGCAAAAATGACCCTGTCCACGCCTTTCCAGCGCTAATTTTTAGTAAATCCTAATAGTATTTTTTTTATTCCAAAAGAGGGTTTGCACTGGCGTAAGCTGTTAATAAATCTGGCCCTAAATGTGAACATGCATATTTACTCATCTCACTTGCGCAAAACCAGACTCAGTATTCCTCAAATATGAATAAATATAGTGAAATGCAAACTCAGAATATTACGCAAACCTGCAATAATTAAATGTTAACACAAATATACTTTGTGTATTTAATCTCACTTTATTAACCAATGTCTTCGCTGCTGACCTTCTATGATCCAATATTCCACCATACTAATAAGCAAAAATGACTTTAACTAAAGCACAATTGTGTTTGGTTTGTTTGAGCGGCACCCTTTACTGTACAGGTGTGTGTGTGTGCATCTCCTTCCTGAGGCTTATTCATTTCACTTCTGAACTTTACGTTTGCCAAAAATAGAACATTTGGGGGTTTTGTTATTAAAAAAACAAACAAACAAACAAACAAACAAACAAACAAACAAACAAGCCCAGGTGAGAAAAAGTAATGCAAAAGTAACGTGACACTCTATTTGCCATAAAAAGTAACTAAGTAACACAATTAGTTGCTTTTTTAGGGAGTAATGCAATATTGTAACACATTACTTTTAAACTGATCTTTCCTCAACACGGGTCTTGAGTGATTTATTGCTTTAATATCATGCTTTAGTGACGTGGATAAGCTGTTAGTTGGTTCAAAAGGTGAAGTAGTTCACTCCCCTCGAGCACTGAAGTTTCGTCAGCATTCGCTGAACTGATGGTCCTCGCTGTCATGACAATGCTCTGCACTAATTAACTGTGGCGACATCCACTTTACAGTTCGATGAAGGAACACAGCAGCCAATTTACACCCTTTACACCCCCAGCCAGACGCCTGCCGGAATCACAGGCATCATGCACACTAATAAGGGCACTGAAGTTTGTGGCACTTCGATTAACTCTCTACATTTCACTGTCAATAATGGTGTGACGTTTCCACTTCGGTCGGGTTTAATTTAAGACGAATGTTAATGGAATGTTCCGGGTTCAATACAAGTTCAGTGCTTACAACCAAATGACAGTCGGCCTAATAGTCAGCGCTCGTCTGATATTGCTTAAATATTTCATCATATTATACAGTAAATGTTTTACCAGTGACAGATTCTTTTTTGGGGCTTTTAAAGTGTGAAGTGAACATATTTTTCGTGTCTGCTGCCTTTGACATCACAGCTCAGGGCAAGTGAAGGGCTTGAGAGACACTGGCTGAGTTTGAAATTGCATACTAATCTTACTAATTTACTTGCATATTTATTTAGATATGGTATAGATATCGTACAGTGAGCGTAGTATGCCAGTGTGCTGTTTCAAATTGAGCATGAGTGTTATTGTTGTCATTAGCCAATCAGTACTGATGCCATTTTCCTGCAGATTAGTCACATGACATTTATGGTGCAAGTGATTGGCTACAAACATTTCTGTGGTTCCATACATCAACTAAACCTAAAACTAAAAAAATCATTACTTGAAATAAAAATTAAAAATAAAATAAATTTATTAAGTTTAAAATAATAATACAACTAAAAACTTAAAAAATGTAGACATTAAAAAATAAATAATAAAAATGATATATCACACAAAATAACTAAAACATTTACTAAAACTGTTATACAAACCTTAATTATTTACAGTCATCTAACTGTACACATGCCGAATAGTAAAAACAATATTTTATTAAAACTAATACCAATAAATAAAATAAAATAAAATTCAGTTACACTTAACTAACATAACACTGAGCAATACATTTGTTACAGTATTTATTAATATTTTGATAACATTATAGGTAATAAAACTTAAACTGTTCATTTATTGTTCATGTTAGTTCACCGTGCATTAACTAATGTTAACAAATAGAACTTTTGATTTTTAATAATGTGTTAGTAAATGTTGAAATTAACTAAGATTAATAAATGCTGTAGAGGTTTTTTTTTTTTTTTTTTTTTTTTTTTTTTTTACCTGAACGCTGATTTTTTTTACCTACTTGAAATCAAATAAATGTTAATTGGAATAAAATATTAAATAATTCAAATATCAACTTGATGTAATAAAATGACTAAAACTAAAATGAAAATGAACAAAAACTATAGACTATAAAAAAATAAACTATATAAAAACTATAAAAATAAATACTATTTCAAAATGTTAACAAAAACTATATTAGTATCTCAATGATACTAAAATAGTGGTGTTCATGTGCCAGTCATTATGCTGAATGGGAAAGCTGCACTGTAAAAAATTTGCTGTAGTTGTGCAGCTGTTTGCCAGTAACTTACTGTAGATTTAAATTTATGCTATTTACTGGCAACAGGTTGTTCAAAGTTAAATGAACATTAAACATTAACTTTGTCTTTACAGAATAAAACTATAACATAACAATCTAATGCAAAGCATTCTGGGAACCAGAAATCTTTATCAACCTTTTTCTGTTTTTTTTTTCCTTCAGATTTTGGTTCCCAGAATGCTTTGCATGAGGCTGTTATTTTAGTTTTATTCTGTAAAGATAAAGACTTGTTAATGTTTAATGTTCATTTAATTTTGAACAAATTGTTGCCAGTAAATAACATCAATTTAAATCTACAGTAAGTTACTGGCAAGTAGCTGCCAGTAATACTGTAATTTCTACAGATTTTTCTAACAGTGTGGTGGATCTCTATTACAAACATCCTTCAGTCAAAGTGACAGTCTGTCAGATTGTGCGATAACGACGCGTATGACAGCCTCTGCTGTAAGTAGTAATCTGCAATGAAAATGCATTTGGTGCATATTTGCATTCCTGCTGCGTGTGTGTAAAGTGTGTTATTTACATCATGCTGGGCTTATTTCATAGTTCATCATGTTTGCCAATGTGAGAGTTCCAGGGAAAGCGAGAGACTGCCAGTCGCTTCATTGCTGGAATTCAGACTCTGGGTGTAAATGTGTCTGTTTGCGGCAGCATCCGAAGCGAGGAGCCGGCTTTTAGAAAGACAGAACAAAGAGAGCCGACACACATGCTTCCATATTCCTGTAGACTGGAGGAAAAGAACTCAATAAAGCAGGACTGTCTGTGAAAGAGCCACATTACAAAAACACATCAGTTATGTATCAGTGGCTTAAAAATCATGAAATGCTGTTCCCAACCCATTTAACTTCAGTAATATGACACATTTCTGGGTGAATGAGGATATTCAATCATGTAGATGTACAGCAGGATTTGATTGGATGGGGAAAAGAGTCTTCCTGACAGGTGACAGAGACATCATGGTTTCTTTGTTATGTGCATATATAAGGCTGCATTTATTTGATCAAAATACAGTAAAAAACAGTAATACTGTAAAATATTATAATTAAAAACAATTGTTTTTGAATGTGAATATATTTTAAGATGTAATTTATTCCTGTGATTACTCCAGTCTTCAGTGTCACATGATCCTTCAGAAATCATTCTGATATGATGATTTGCTGCTCAAGAAATATTTCTGATTATTATCAATGTTGAAAACAGTTGTGCTGCTTCATATTTGTGTGGAAACTTTGGTGAATATAAAGTGTGACATACTTTTTTGATGCATTGATATGTGCATTACTTCATATCCAAATTATGTCTATATATTTTTGCATTTTGTTGTGTGCCGGTGTGAATTACGGTGCTAATTGTGATCTTAATATCCCCCACACACACAAGCTGTTATGATCCACTGTGTACACACACCTGTTGTTCTACCAGTTTACCCACAACGACCCACTCTCAGTGTAATCTGCTCTCTAAATGTTTACTGACAGATTGGAGTCTTGGAGATTGGTTTTCATCAAGGCCTGTCCTGTGAAATCCTCACTGCTACTGGGAGTTCATGCGAAGCCTGATGGGAGTGTCATGCATTGTCCGCCCAGTGGCCAAGAACATAGTGGTGTGCTAGTGATGGGTAAGTGACGGGTGAATATTACACCAGACACAGGCCAGCAACCTTTTCATCTCTAACCTTTATTTCAATTTTTATGAACATTTTATTAATTACACGCACACAAATTTTACTCACTCGTACGAATTCGATAGCCTGGAAATCCAGAACTAAATCTGAAAGATGAATGGTCAGGCGTCGACTAATGAAACTCGGCCGGCTCGAGGGGCGGCACCAAGCGTGCATTTGAGAATCTCGCTGCACGCAATTGGATAACACTACGACCAATCACAACAAGTTATCGCTTAGCTACCAGCGGAGCTAACTGGTAGATTAGACTCTCACCGTATCCGGTCGGCGAAACAGCAAAAACGCCCTTCTTGCAAAGGAAGGATTCGAGCGGCGTCTTCTGTTCCTCTTTTAGAGAAAAAGCCAAGTCTAACTCGTTCATTGTAGCGGCCAAAGCCGTTTCAAACGACTGGTGTTCATCCATAGCCATCTTGCAGTGTTTACTAATGACTTCGACGTCGCAGCGCTGTCGTCATCTCGCCTCTGGCCCGCCTATATCAGATAACCCGATGTGATTGGTGCAGCTCAGATCGAGGGGCATATTTAATGAGCATCATTATTCGACACTAGTAACTCGCTGAGAAAATTCAACTAGTGCTCTCGCGAGAACTCTGGATTACCAGGGTACGAATTCGAATGATTTTTGCTAAAACGTACATATTTTACAAGTTCCCCGACTCGTATGAATTCGCACGAATGACCTACCCCTGACCCCGCCCCTAAACCTAACCATCACGTGGGTTAAGATAAATCATACAAATTCGTACGAATTAGCCAACTTTACTCACTCGTACGAATTGGTCGTGAGATACCGTTGTATATAGAATTTTTTGCATGCACCATTCCTTAAAACTGGTTTCAACAACAGGTTTCCATGTCAATACTGCCTCAATGCCCAGTCCATCCGTGCCAGACCTGTATTTTTATGCAGACTGTGTCCGTGTGTCGTCACACACACTCAGGTCAGCAGAGAAACTTTAATTGTAAGAACGCCATAAGTCAGTTGACGATGGACATAGTTGGATGATGGCAGAAGCAGAAAAGTGTCCAGCCAGCACTCTGAAATTCAGGTTCCCATCCACAATGAACGCCCTCAAGATTTATTGTCAAATTAATGTAATTCCCTGCACACCAAACCTCGGTGGGTGGAGGAGTGTAAGCACATCTGTGGAAGTGCAGACGCTGCAATATCATAAAACTAAACGTTTCTCCGCCAACAGAGACATGTGTACATTTGTTCACGGTCGTGCATCAGTGAAGAATCAGAGCGAGTAACTCGATCGATACAGCCTCAGAGGCCTGCGCTTGTGGCGTTACATGTGATGTATAAGCTCAGTGTTTTTAGTATTTAGCAAATGACTGTGAGGTTCAAATAATAGTTTGAGGTGTTGATTACAGTGTTATTTTAGTCAAATTGATCTACTATTACAGCTATATTATTTTTCCAGTATCTTGAATATATATATATATATATATATATATATGGGCCATTCTACAGATTTGGTGCAAACTGCTGTCCCACAACCAAAAAATTTGCATGTATATACTGTATATATGTTTATATAATTTGAGTAAATATTTTATAAAAAAAAAAAAATTCTTCAATAATAATATACATGCATGTGTGTGTATATATACATAATAATTATGTAAACACACACACATATATTATGTAAACACAAACTTTTATTTTGGATGTGATTAATCTTTTGACAGCACTAATACATACAGTATATATTAGTTATAGTTGTCACATTTTATATTTTGTTTTCAAAGACTCTTAGTTCATTTCCTGTGTTTCCTTTATGTTTTCCTTGTTGTCATGCTTATTCATTGTTCATTGATTCTCACACCTGTTCCTCATTAGTTCTCTCAGTATATATTGCCGTTTGTTTAGTTGGTTCATTGTCTGGTGTTGTTTGTGTTTCATGAACACTGTTACGTTGCCTTCGCTTGTTTAGATCATCTTCGTGCTGAATTATACTTAATAAAGTTCATGCAGCGTTTTAGATCAGCTTTGCCTCAGCTCGTCTTCATCCAGATAGGATAATGGATATTGAGGTTAAGTTTATCACCCTCGCTACCAATATCGGAATATACCACTCATTTCTGTCAGCTAGCCCTCGTTTTACTGGGTTGGAGTAAATTGTTATAGCCCGCTGAAATGACCTGATATAAGTGAAGGAACATGGATAGAAGCCTTTCTCCGGTGTCTGAAGTGTTCATACCCCTCGATGATTGCACCAATCACGACCACCGTGGAAACTGAGCCTGGGTTACAACAGTCGGCAACTCTGTGAAAAATAGAACCATTTATACCTAAAGATGCCATGCATTTACCCCTCATATTAGGCAAATGCTCAAAGAACATGCATATTCTGTGTGGTTTAAGAGGAACAAAAAATAATGCTTTAGCAAGCATTAGCAAGGAAGTGGTGTGAATGTAGTCTTGCCAACCAAATGCATTCCTAACTTAAATCAGCTCTAACTTTATTTCTCTGAACGAAGAGGTTTGAGGTTTTGGTATAAACATGTGAAGCAGAGTGGTGCAGATATTGTCGACTAGTGCTTATCTTAATCAGCATTTCCATTCACTCAAGACGGACATCTCTTGAACAATAGCCAGTTCTGAGTGAGTGAAGTGGGATAATGCTGCCTCTTCACTGGAAAATTCACGTGTTCTTAAATTAAAGTTAATTCCCCCTAATCCAGCTCATCTGCACTCATCTGCCGAGACCGAAGTCCAATATCCGGAAACAAGGTCTACACTTGTCTTTTTTAATTAGAATAAACAGTGTGTAATAGCTTTTTCTGCTTTAGTGGATGCAGTTGAGATACATGTGATGAGCACACAGACAGAAGTGAATCAGAGAGAAAGTTCCAGGCCTGTGATAGTTTCTCAACAGATGGTAAATTTAATAGAATTTTTGATTGTATAATTAAAATGTTTATTCATATTTTGAATTAGCTTTTATTTTCATTTTAACTCATCAAAATAATTGAATGAGATTTTTGAAAATAAAAATCTGGTATTCAAGATTTTTGAAAATACGTTGAAATTACTTGATTCTACTTAAAAACACCATCTGAACTTGATTTTAAGTTGAATTAGGTAAAAAAAAAAATTTGTTTTAGTTTTTATTCATTTTAATTTTTATTTAAAATACAATTATTGTGTGTGTGTGTCATTTTATACATTTCCATTTAGCTTTAATTTATTTTTTTTATTCAGTTTTAGCTTTAGTAATTTTAGTACTTCAACTTATTTTACTTATTTGTACTTATTAAACTTTTAAGTTGAAGTTTTTCATGCTTTATTGTATTCCAGCTTTATGGCAGTTAACAAAAACGTATTATTTATTTATTTATTTGTATTTTTTTGACGATAACACCACGGATTGAAATCCATTTTTATCGACAATGTATGGCCATATTGAGATACATAATTATATTAATTATTTAAGCAACTTTCCAAATTTTGGGTGTTTTTCATCTAAAATTTATATTTTATTTTATTTCAGCTTTATGCAATAAAAAAATAACTATTTATTGACAACCTGATATATGACCATATTGAATAGTAATTGGTAAATGTTTGTGGCAAATCATTTTACATTTTTATGCATCTTATTTAGTGTAACTGCTGTATAGTGCACAAGTATTTATTATAGCATAACCCTCACAGCCCTTGTCAACATGCCGTCTCCTCTTTCTAAATGCTATTGGCTTGCAGAGATGTGGCATTAGGAATGTGCATATATATCTGTCCATGCAAAGGAAAAGGGCCCAGAGAGCCTGTATATGTGACAAAGTGTTTTGTTCACACTTACTTCCCTTTCACCCCTGGCATTTGTCAAGAGGAGTGACAGCATCGCAGACGAGAGCCTCATACATTATTGAGGAACAGAGCCATCACACCCTCTCTTTCATTATCTGAGAGGAACCGTTAAAGCATGCGTCCTCCTCAAAGACTGGACGGGGGAAACAGTGGTTTTTGTTTGTGAGTTATGTGGATTTTCCTATAGGGGATCATCAGCTGATTCGGCATAAATCAGTGTCATTCAGAAGAGGGACACATGGCTCATTCCCGCTCTGAGTGAATGTTTTAATAAAGAACATGAATATGGTTGAATTCTATTGATTATATTATATTATATTATATTATATTATATTATATTATATTATATTATATTATATTATATTATATTATATTATATTATATTATATTACTGTCTAATCTATTCTATTATATTTTATTCTATTCTATTCTATTCTATTTTGTATTATATTATAACACATTTGTAAGTTCCTGGTTTTCCCTTTGAATTAAGTTAATTTTTCTGACCCCATTGGCAGATTTTTGTTTTTTCTTTTTGTTTATTTTAAGAATAAATTCACTTAATTTTTTCTCTCTTTTTTTTTCTCCAGAAAACAAGACTTATTATCTTAAGTTATTTTGATACTCAAGCAAATGTACTTTGATTTAATACATTTTTAGATATTTGTAATTGAAAACAAGACAAAAACACTGTGTAAGAATTTTTTTTTTATTTATTTTGCAGTGAAGGAACTGGCTTGTGTTAGTTAAAGGGATACTCCACTTTTTTTGGAAATAGGCTCATTTCACAACTCCCCCAGAGTTAAAGAGTTGAGTTTTACCGTTTTCGAATCCATTCAGCCGAACTCCGGGTCTGGCGGTACCACTTTTAGCATAGCTTAGCATAGATCATTGAATCGGACAGGACCATTAGCATCTCTCTCAAAAAAATGACCAAAGAGTTTCGATATTTTTCCTATTTAAAACTTGACTCTTCTGTAGTTACATCGTGTACTAAGACCGACGGAAAATGTAAAGTTGCGATTTTCTAGGCTGATATGGCTAGGAACTATACTCTCTATACTATACTCTCCTGCGTAATAATCAAGAAACTTTGCTGCCGTACCATGAGTGCAGCAGGCGTAATGATATGATGCAGCGCCTGAAAATAGGTCTAATAGGTTAGACAAACTTAGTCCCGGTCACGTTGGAAGTTACCAAGCTGGAGACTATTTTCAGGCGCTGCGTCATATCATTACGCCTGCTGCACTCATAATTTTTTTGAGAGAGATGCTAATGGTCCTGTCCGATTCAATGATCTATGCTAAGCTATGCTAAAAGTGGTACCCCCAGACCCGGAGTTCGGCTGAATGGATTCGAAAACGGTAAAACTCAACTGTTTAACTCTGGGGGAGTTGTAAAATGAGCCTATTTCCAAAAAAAAAGTGGAGTATCCCTTTAAAGACCCTTTCACACAGAGATTCCGGAAAATACACGGATAATGTGTCCCGGGATTTGTCACGGGATCGTTTCCGGAATCTGTGAGTGCGTTCATTCCAGTTTGCAGACATTTTTCGTTCTTTCTTTGTTGATGACGAACAGTTTTTCACTTTCTTCTAAGAGCAACAGAGTCGCGCGACGGCACGTGCGTCATCACCACGACACTCTGCTTACGGCATTGGTCCTGGCTTTTATTCACACAGGGCGCGTTCCGGGACTGATCCCGGTGTTGTGCCGAATTTCGACCCCCGCCAAATTATTACCCCCCCTAGTATTGGTAGGTTTAGGATTAGTTGTGGGGGAGGGGTTAGGATTAGGGGTGGGGTTAGGATTAGGCAATCAGGTACTGACTTCAACGAGGGGGGTAATAATTTGGCAGGGGGTCGAAATTCGGCACAACACCGGCAATGTTACTAGGTCCTCATCCCGTGTTTGCGTTCACACAGAAGGCACTCTAGCAATTTTACGGCAGTTTCCCGGGATCAACGCGCTGTGTGAAAGGGGTAAACTCTTTCAACAGTGACACTTTTCGAGGAAATCAACTTACGA
Source organism: Rutilus rutilus (assembly GCF_951802725.1). NCBI lineage: Eukaryota > Metazoa > Chordata > Actinopteri > Cypriniformes > Leuciscidae > Rutilus > Rutilus rutilus. The sequence goes on along the minus strand of NC_140217.1, from coordinate 39,274,636 downwards.
ATGGCTTATTTATAGTTGAATGTATTATTTAACATTGGAGAGTTTCACCTTTAACACCAAGACCAGTTTTAGATCTCGTGCTTTTATCCGCCATTGATTTTTCTGCCCTAAAATTTCTCACCCTTTGCTGTGGAGAACTATCCGTCGATGTCCTCCGGGACAAACCGTACAAGATAATATTCAGCCTTTGAAAAGCCTCAACCAAAGCAGACTGGTTAAAGAGCTTTGACACAATCCCCAGTACAGTGTCTGGAAGTCATTTCCATCTCAATGACACACATCTCAACCCTGCTTTAACATTCCTCTAACAGAGATATAACAAATAACGGAATAATTAGATTCCGTGTTGAGGACCCCATATTAGCATGAGAATGAGAAAGTAATTAGTTGTACCTCCATGAGAGGGAGAGATCGGCGAGCTTAGCAAAGTCAGCTATATTGTTATTTCACTTTTCCAACAATTCTGATTGAAAGAATTGTCATGTTGTAAAACTCATCAGCGCCTCAGAGGAGCCTTTGTGGCCTTCCTGAAATGAAATAACGTGCGCCCGCAAGCTGGGTATTTGTACGAGTAGGAATTACAGGGCGAGGGGAGTAATTACATTTTATTGTTTCCCGTATTCACCTCTGTTCTCCACCCGTAGTTCGTCACGCTCCTCGCCATCAGCCTCCCTCTGAGAACATCCTTTATTATGACACTTTCCTCCCCCCGGACAGTAAATCTGATCCCCTTTCATTATGCAAATCAATTTCATTTTGGGCAAAATAGCAGGGAGTTGGTGAACAAAGAAAAATTTAGAAGAAGAATGGGGTCCTCGATGATTTTTTTTTTCTGCTGTAAATCAAATCTGTGGTTACTTGTCTTCTCAGTGTTATGTCAGTTTTATATTCCACATGCATTTTTCAAGAGATGTTTTCCTTGGAAATCTAGTGAGGTAGTTTAAATCTGCCATTAGAGTGAAACATCTGAGTCTTCAGAATTAAAATTACAACACAACACTCGGAAAATAATATATTTAGTCGGAATAGGAACTGAACTGCAAGCCAAAGTTGGGTTGATTTACAAGGCCCATGAGGAAGAAAAATCAATTTAACATCTCAGTTGTTTCTCCTAGAATAAAACAGTTTACATACCCATTGACTTTCATGGTAGGAAAAAAATAATAAAAAATATGGAAGTCAATGGAGGGCATTCTTCTTTTGTGTTCATACAGGGTTCAACTTTAGAGTGAGTAAATGAAGACAGAGTTGTATTTTTTTGGGTGAACTATCCCTTTAAGGAGTTAGTGCGTGCCTGATTAGGTCGAAGTGAATCTGCCACAGTAAAGGTCAAGTTCACCTCTGCTTTGAGGTTAAGGTAATGAAGCCAGTGATTAAAATGAAACTAATTCAGTTGCATATATTGGCTTACAATTGCAATATTAGGCAATGACACATAATGGGGGGATGGATGGATGGATGGATGGATGGATGGATGGATGGATGGATGGATGGATGGATGGATGGATGGATGGATGGATGGATGGATGGATGGATGGATGGATAGATAGTACATAAAGTGATAGACAGTATATAAAGTGATTGATAGATAGATAGATAGATAGATAGATAGATAGATAGATAGATAGATAGATAGATAGATAGATAGATAGATAGATAGATAGATAGATAGATAGATAGATAGATAGATAGATAGATAGATAGATAGATAGATAGATAGATAGATAGATAGATAGATAGATAAAGTGTAAATCTGCGCACTGGATGTGAAAAATATTAGTATTACTGCAGTAATAATCCTCTAATATCTCCACTTTGCCCTTGACCGGGTCACATTATCCTGGAGTCGTTCCTCAGGGATTGCACATGCAGTCTTGTGGAAGACTCTGTGGATAAAAGTGTCCACTAAATACTATTATCACACTGAATTCAGTCATGCAGCACAGTTAGAAAGAAAGTAGACAGAAGAATTTCTTTCCAGAGCATCTGAGGTCTAGCTCGCTGCATTTCCCAATCAAGTTAATTAAATTGTTGGTGGCCAGAGGAAGCCAAAATTATCGTGCGTCTTCCGGATTGATCAAAGCGAGGCTTCCTCGGAGCAGGGTCGCGACCTCTCTCCACATGAGCCGCTGACTGACGCCGAGCTGTCTCAGCATGCCCGCTGATGCCAAGCACACACACACACACACGCGCGCGCCAGAGTCGCCATTGGCAAGGTTAGCATCCTCCCCACCCTCTTGTCTTTGATTGAAAATAATGAGGATGTCACTTTGCACTGCAGCATCAGGAGAAGCAAGAGTTTTATCATGCAAACAAATCATTTTTTTGACGGAGAGATCTCCTGTCTAAAAAGTTTTGAGTTTCAAAAGCTTCACATTTCCAGTTGTGCTTTATTAAAATGCATGCATGAGCACAAGAGAGCTGCATTCACATTCAAGGCCTCGGTCAGTGCTGTTATTCATATTGTCACCATAACCTGTCCTTTTCTTAAGCCTATTGTATTTTTATAAACAACGAGTAGAGCGATGGAGGCAGAGAGGAGACTCGGTCATATACGTCAGGCCAGAGAATGCGACAGCATCATTTATCTTTCTGTTGCTTCAATGCTTGCGACGTTTCACCAGGGACATCTGATACTGTACAGTCTTCCTCTTCACAAACCTAAAATAATCACACATGACCTTGTTTCAGTCCCTCAGAAATTGGCAGCGATTTCAGATCCCAGAGGTCGAAGAGGAACTTATTCCAATGAGATCCACAAACCGCAATACGTAGAACTATTTAGAGACCCGAAAAGCTGCTGAAAGTAGCGATGCTGCAAATCAAACAGCAGATTCATCACGCAGATGATGCTGATCAGGAAAGAAATTATTTACAATATCTGATGGAATTGACATCCAACTGATCTTTGAACTGCAAAAAGGCATTTGAGAAATTCTCAGTGTCTAAAGACTCTAATTCATTCATTCATACTTTCTTTCATTCATTCATTCATGCATTCATTCATGCATTAATTAATTAATTAATTCATACTTTCATTCATTCATACTTTCATTCATTCATGCGTTCATTCTTTCATGCGTTAATTCATGCATTAATTAATTAATTAATTCATACTTTCATTCATTCATCCATGCTTTCATTCATTCATTCATTCATTCATGCTTTTATTCATTCATACATGCTTTCATTCATTCATGAATTCATTCATTCATTTATGCTTTCATTCATTCATGCTTTCATTCATTCATTAATTCATTAATTAATTCATGCGTTAATTAATTAATTAATTCATTCATTCATACTTTCATTCATTCATTCATTCATGCGTTCATTCTTTCATGCATTCATTCATGCATTCATTAATTCATTCATTCTTTCATTCATACTTTCATTCATTCATTCATGCGTTCATTCATGCATTCATTCATTCATTCATACTTTCATTCATTCATGCTTTCATTCATTCATCCATGCTTTCATTCATTCATTCATTCATGTTTTCATTCATTCATACTTTCATTCATTCATGCTTTCATTCATTCATTCATTCATTCATTATTCATTCATTCATTCATGCTTTCATTCATGCATTTGTTCATTCATTCATTCATGCTTTCATTTTTTCATTCTATGTTCCCTTTATTTTAGTACAGTGTTTCATTAAACCATGTCATTTGACTGTTTTCGAGTCAGTTATTTTTTATTTTTTATTGTTTATCATAATATAATTTTTTTAATTGTTTGTTGTAAATGTATTTGTAAATACCCATCATGTTGACAAGTGCTGTATTCTTTCTTGTATCTCATTTCTTATAATGAAAAAGGTTATAAAGGTTAGAAGGTTATTTTTTTTTTAAATAACCAGTAGTTGTGAGTCATGATTTACTTAATATTGCTGGTCAGAATCAGATTGTATTAAGGACAATAAGGGGAGTATTTTATTGCAAACATTTTTTGACAGTGTCTTTGGTTGAATGCAAATATATAAATTTGCTAAATGTGAGTTTTATCAACTTTTAGGAATACACTAGCATATACATGACTTTACAGCTACAGATGTGGACTATATATATTCCTGTGATTTGACGACACTGTGGTATATTTTCAGCCTTATCTGAGACAGGTGAATCAAAGGTTAGCCAGTTAAATATTCCACTCAAATATACTCAACCCAGTATCCATCAAACACAACATTGCACGGAAGAAACATCCTTCATTTATCAACTTAAACGGTGGCAGGTTTGTCCTCTGGTGCTTGACTCTTGTGAGAAGCGCATCAGGCTAATAGATCAGCTCCATTTTCAGCTAATGCCTGCGAGTCAATACTCTCCTCGGAAGACGCCAAGCGCTGAAAAGTGATGGTTATTACAGGGATGCCCGTTTAAAGTGCTATTGCTGTTTTACAGCAGGTGTTCTGCAGTTTTTTCTCTGCCGTCAAGCAGTTTAGCATACTCATGAAAATGATCACAATAAAAATTTTTGCATGGAGTTATGGGGTAAAATCTCGACAGCTGCAGCGGCCAGATTTTAGTCCATAAACACATCAGCGTCTCCCGACATCATTTATTTGGACTCATCCATCATACAACATCATATGCAGTATGAACACTGCTTATAATAAGATCTATACATTTACTGTACACACACACACACACACACACACACATATATATATATATATACATATATATATAATATTCTTGATTGGCGACCTAAAAAATAGTGCAGAATCTGAATTATTTAAAAAAAAAAAATTCACATTTTCTTTGTTTTTTTAAATATTTTTATAAAGGTTTAAAGGTATTAAATCAGCTATTTTCACCGTGTTCTCAGACTTCTTGATTGCACTATGCATAAATATGCTTTTTGCTGCATAAGCGAGCTTGAAATGGAAAGATATGTGACAATTAATTATGAGTATTTTTACATCATTAGTTTTATTAATGTCATATGCAAATGAGAAGGGCAGTGATTCGTTTGCGGTCTCCTAGATGTGAGTAAACAGATCATTAAACTTACGTTTTTTTTTTCTTTTGAGAGAGAGAGAGAGAGAGAGAGAGAGAGAGAGTTTAAAAGGATTCACACTAGAAAGCAAACCCTTGAACAGAGACAAATACTACAGATTGCTCTTGATTGGAGTGTAACCGCTAGTTGAATGGTCAACATTGACATTTGACCACAGCAGAATGGATTCACTACGTGAAATCAATAACCTAACCATAAGATGGTAATTATGAGTGTGGGTGATTATGACAACTCAGTCCATGTCTCATTAGCCTTTGCTGCCACTTATGAAAATCTTTTCATGTGCAATTCTTGTAATTTTTATTGCAGATATGTCCTTGTGATTTCAAATACGATTCTGTGTATGTATAAAACTGCTCTAGTGAACTGTTGACATTTAGGTAATCAATGATTTAGGGGAGAACCGGGGTGAAAGTAACAAAGCGATTTTCTCAGAGCTTCATTTCAAGCTATGACAGCACGTTCAGTACGCAACCCTTGACGGAGCTGCCAAATAGCACGTGATTTCGTCATCGTTTCCCGCGGTTATGTCCGGAAAGCAGTTTTCGAGTACGATAAGTAAATTACTGAAGTGGTACTTTTTTTCTAATTACAAGTTGTGTTTTTCATTTCATGTGTCACACAGTTATGACCAAACAGGTTATTAAGTGCTGTAACACATCCTGAAGTTTGCCTTGTCAATAAGTAAATCGGGTTTAAATGTCAGGAGTTCCTATCGGGACGAAAGTAACACTTGTTACTTTTGTCCCGCTATACTGAAAACAAGTATTTCTTTGGTCCTGCTGCTCATTAAAACATGTTTATGTCATATTATACCAACAGAATATGGCAAGAGTGAGGGTCAGAAAGACAGATAGAGGTCTGATTCAGCCAGATGTTTATGAGAGGGCGTTTAAAGCTTAAGTCACATTTAAATCAACTGATTTCAGTGTCACCATTTTTTTTTCCCCTCAATCTGTTTCCATTTACCTTAGTCACATTTAGGTTTTAGCCATACCTTATAGCTTTTCCACCTCCACCTATGAATTTGCAGGGTTTCCATCCAGATGTGTTTATGCACATTTTAAATGTATGCATAAAAACAGCTGGATGGAAACATGACTATTGTTACATTATGTTGAGAATTTATATTATGCTAATTTAGTTAAATTGTCATATTTTTCATGTTGAAAAAACATTTTATAAAATAGATTGACATTGCCAATAAAAAAAAAATATTCTAAACAATTCAAGTTTGTACTGTTGGGTAACATTGATGAAACTGAAATTTAAAATGAAAATGAAAATGTAAATTAATTTTATTTAGCAAAGATAAAGGCCAAAATATGTTTGCAGTTCAATAAGGTCATACTCGGATATATTTAGGCAAAAAAAAAAAAAAACAAGAGTAACACAAAAAATCTAGCTTGTATATTGTTGTGTTACTTTTGACCCACCTGTGTGTTACTTTCTGAGTTGTGAAGTTCAAGTTCAAAGTGAAATTATACTGAAGTCGTTCTACATTTTTACAAAATACCACCTGGTATTGATAGACCACACTTGTGAGTGACTGACCACAGCAAAAATATATCTCTATCTAAAACATCATCTTTTCAAATGATGTTTTTCTAAAAAATGGTACTTTCGCCCCTGCTCTCCCCTACTCATTTTAAGCTACTATATTGACCTACTTTTGCACAATGGAGATATTCATTTACCATATCACATCTGTGTTGAGCAAAACATTTCATTACAGTCTTTAAACTGATAAAGAGGTTAATTAAAAAAGAACGTGCACAATCACACAGCTTTGTGTCAACCATACCTTTTAAATAAAGCTACTTTTGTCCCTACTTGTATCAGGCACGTTATTAATTGCCGTTATATTCACAATTAACAAGACATAGTAATTACCCCCTCTCTCTTTCCTAATGGCATCCCCATGCTGAATGGATGAGAGTAAGATTAGTATCTCGGAAGGGGAAGACAGCTGAAATAAATAATGGTCATTAGAGGGTGTTCACCAATGTGTCTCGAAGGCAACTTTCTCGTCTCCTGCCTATTAGTCCTGCTCGGATGCGCTGGAGTTTTTCAGAAAACCACATTTACATTAGAGTTAAAAATAGGTGTGATGATAATTTGATTAATCAAACCCAAAGCTTGTTGTCAAGGTCTCGCAACAAACACTTATAACGTCTGTGTAAGCATATCACTGACATATGTTTGTATTTGGTCAATTTGGATCAAGACATTGTAGTTTTTCCTCTGTATTTTGTCACATTGCTTTGCAATTCTATTGGAATTGAAAACACACAATGCATACAGTAACCCACAAAAACATTTGAACCAATACAACTTAATTTCCCCTTGGATTCACAAAAATGCTGCATTACAATAGTTCATCACTAAATTGAGTGTGTGTAGGTGTGTTTTTGTGTGTTTTCACACCAAACTGACTTGCTATAGAAGGATTAATTTCTATATTTATTGCATTCGGCAACATATTACATGCAAGTCGGCCCTACACTTTTTGGACCATAGATCTCCACAATGGCACCAAGTCATCATACTATGCAAAATTACTGTCAAATCTGCAACTACAGCCGATTAATGTCAACCCCCTCGAAAGCAATTTCACACTGTTTTGTAGTCCTAGACAGTAATTAGATCAAATACACTCTGATTTAACCTCTGCCACAAAGCATGCTGGGTAACCAGCAGTGACACATCACTTTATTGCATATCAGTATTGAAAATGTAAAATATCACCCAGCCTTATCAGGATAATCATGAATGAACAAAGAGTTATAGGCCTGTCTTGGTTTTCTTTATGCCAAATGAAGTGGCGATGTATTGAAAAATGCGATGCACTAAAATGCATTTTGCTGTTCAGTTCATGACATGTTGATTCATTGGGTTCTTCTCAAACGAACCATCCTGAGGGATTCGTTTCATTTTTTTCACTAAGGGATTTTTCAGATTGATTCAAACTGGTAACTCCTGAGGTCTTTTTGATTCAGTCATTAAAGAACAGAGTCGTTTGTTCGGTACTCACACGTGGCATACCACATTTTCAAAATATGCTGCGTATTTAGCATCAATTTATTCCCACTCTTTGAAAGTGACGTGACAGTGTTTGAGATGTAAAGGTTCTGTGGTACTAAATCCCACTGACCGACAGAAACCCATTTAGTGTTCAAGCTGTCATTTGTCAGATTGGGTCACTGTCTGGCGACTACAGAGATTAGTTATTAATTTAAGCAACACTTTTATCCAAAGTGAATTCAGCATGACTTACAGTTAAGTATGAGAACAGTAAAAGAAACACTGCAGTGCGATTCAGAGCATGCACTATCCCATAAGTCTTTCGTTTAGGATGCATGCCCACTTTATAAATAAATACCGTATTGATCGCTGTTCATGGCAGAGGGCAGTTAGTTTATCGAGAGCGAGGACATATTGCTGAGATAATTGCTGCTTCAGTTTTGATGGATTTTTCAAGTTCATAAACTGTGCAAATAGTATGATCACATTGACACACAGAATATTAATCTTGTGCAATGAGCTCACCTCGCTTGCATGCGTTATATACAGTATATATATATATATATATATATATAGGCAGGACCGGAAGTAGTTTCTAAAGGGAAAAGATGCATGCATTAAACATGGCATCCATCCATCCATTTTCCAAACTGCTTGTCCTGCTGGTCATGGTCAAGCTTTGATATTTTATTTGACTTATTTTTGTTGTGTTGAGATCCTTAGTATTCATGCTCCTTTCACTGACAGTGTTGCCATTGTTTAGTCTTGGATTATTGCTGATTGTATTACAGAGACGTGAAGGACAAACTGCAACAAAAAAAACTCGAAACCCAACGCAGTCGGTCTGATAGTGAGTTCGACCCAGCAGAGAGACCTTGGAATAAATCACTTCTACAAACATCACACAAAAGTCACTGCACACAGGAGACATTTTTTTGGGGGGGACTATAAGACCCTGAGATGAAAGTAAATTCAGTAAATTAATTGAAAATGAAAACAAGGGAAGAAAGATATATGTGGTTCCCGTGAGATAGTGCTGAATGAAGGAAAGAGTAGCAAAACCAATTTTCTCTCAATAATAATGGTCTCTGTTATTTTTGAATTCAACGTTTTAGTATGTGCCGAAGTAGGAGCTGAACAATGCTTTAGAACCGATGTTATGATTCTGAAGAAAAATATTTCAGTGATTTACATAACTTTAACATTGCGCTACTAAAGAAAATAACAAAATGCAAAATGTGCAAAAAATAGGGGGGATGTGAATCGTAATATAGAACTATCTAAATAAAAAAATATAAATAAAAACGGCCGTGAAAAAAATCAGTCTCTAATTGAACCAGTCTTGTTCCTTGAAGGATTTGTTCTTCACTGAATGATTCCATAACTCACTCATAAAGAGAGTCATTAGCCGCGTTTCAATTACCCTTCAAATTGCGCAAATTGAAATTGCGAATTGAAAATACGCCCAATGGAAACGTCAATTTCGCAAAAACGCAAAAAAGTTTTTACGCTCGCATTTCAGGCAAGAATTACAGGAATAATGAATTCTAAACCTCAAATAAATGCCACAATCAAGACCTCGAAGCAGATATGTGGGAGAAACACCTCATATGTGCCGCTCACAACTATAATCAGGGTCGTTTTTCATTAATGCTTGGAAACACATACATCTCCTTCGATTAATAATAATGGCTAGTGCAGTGGCTGGGATATAGTTGTTGTGATGAGGCAGAGACAGTGGGATCCATTTGCAGCTTTATTAGAGAGTAGTCAAGACAGGCAGGGTCAAACACAGTAGGCAGAGACAAACCAGGTGAACAGGCAAGGGTCGAGGCAGGCAGCAAGAATCACGAATCAATAGACAATCCAGGTCAGGGCAGGCAGCAGAGAATCAGAAACCATAAACAGTCCAAGGTCAATAACAGAAATCAAACACAGGAATAAACGCTCAGAAATGATGGCCGGGGCAGAATCAAGACTTCGCATTGAATGTGTGTGTGGAAGTGGTTTATATGAGTGTGTGTAAATGAGGTGCAGGTGTGTAACGCAATCAGTCCCAGGTAAGCGGTATTATGGGAAATGGAGTTCAATGGGTAAAGTTAATATTCCGGGGAAGGTTCCCTCCGGTGGTGAAGAGGAGGCGGTGCGGGAGCCTGCTCTGTAACAATAGTACATAAACCTACCAACGTCCGTTGCCATGGTTTTTGGAATGATTTAACTTATCGCGAGAGGAAAAAATGAAGTTTTAGTCGCATAACATCGGTTAATGGAAACACCGTCATTTCGCAATAGTTTTTTGTCGACATTTAGAAAAAATCGCTAAAGTTTTGCGCAAATCTGTAATGGAAACGCGCCTACTGTCGCCACCTACTGGCGTAATGATCTGCGCTCGAACCCGAAATCACATACTTTTACGTACTCATTTTGAGTTTCGCCACCGCTAAAAAAGTAGTTTGAATGTTATCTGTACACACTACGTTTGCAATGCTGTCATTATCATGTTACCTAACAGCATCAGTTGTGTCGCTTTACCGCCATTTAAAAAATCCTCTCCCGTGGCCTCACGGGATAGTAAAGTGTCCATCATATGTACACTTCAGAATTACGCCGGAAGTAGTAGGTCATCCGGGTACTTTTTGCATACTCTTTTATGAGTACTGTGAATTCAGACATTGTTACATGCTGTTTTTTGCCTACTGTATATTAGGGAAGTATGCGATTTTTGGATGCAGCCACTGATTTGATATAATCACCAGTGTCATTTCTCATTTCATTTATTTATTTGGATGGGACAGTGCATATTGATGAATGTACAATATAAGTTGACGTAAACACGCCGGATTTAGCACAATGCTAATTTCCATCCGTAGTCCCATTGTGAGCTGAATCATCATTTAGGAAGAGACCTTAGTCAGGGTAGATGTCATGTTGAATTTTATTCAGTCATTCATTAGATGGACTCAGTCTTTACAATGGTAAGCACAATATAAAGCTGCTAGATTGCATGCAATTTACACAACTCGCAGCTCCAAAAACAGTTTTATGGAGTTTTTATTGATTTTTATTTTTTTGAAATATGTTGTTAAACAACAGCACAATCCATAGAACACACACTGTACTTCTATTCCTCGCTGTCGCGTTTTCATTCCTGTCAAAAAAGAATAATATGACGCCACCCTGAAGGTCTTTAGGATTGTGTGGTTATTTGAAATGAGATTGCAAACGTTTAACTGTGCAGATAGTCTGAGCAAAAATTAATGTTTTCAATACACAGTTCACTTCCATCAAAAAATAAACATGCATTTTTATTGTTAAGCCTATCCTATTTAATAATGTGCAGTGTACTACCATTACATTCTCTGTTGCCACATTTTCAGAAACCATCCAAATAGTAACATGCACTCATTATATTAAACTGAATTCAAATATTCCCCCTCCTCACCCTATATAGCCAGCCTGCAAAGCCAATTTAGTTTGGGCTGATGATGGGGCGGACAGCAAGCGTGTACTCGGATAGTCATTTACTTTCTTGTTTACGAACTGCCACCACTTATGCATCCTTCTCTCTCTCCCCTTATCTTTCATTTTACACTTGACCAAGCATCTGAAATGAACCTTGAGGAAGCAAACACCAGGCACTGCCGATTATAATTTTTCAATCATTTGGAGAGGTGGTGTATTAGTGGAAATAGGTATCTCAGTGACCTGTTGTCGCTGTGATAAGAGGCCAGCATGGCCCTCATTAGACACACGCAGGATTAAGGGGCTAGAAGAGGTTATTTTGACCAGCGAATGAATGCATTGTAATGAGACTCCAATGTAGGAACATAAACACACTTCGACATGCACTTTAATCAGAGAGGAGGAGTCCGTTCTGCCACTCTTACGCTTCTAGATGGAAGGAAGGATTTGCGGGTTTTGAATGTGCTGATGACATTTAATCTGTGTGGAGGATGAACTCTCATATTTCAAGTAGTGACTGACATGGCTCGTTGCATGCGAGGAATATTGATAAAGAGGCAAAACAAAGCACAGAATACAAATGTTACCCTCTCAAAAACATGTGATGTCCCAAAATGCAAACTAAAATAGAAAGTAAGTAATATATTTCACAAGTGTCTATGAACGTTACAGGTGCGTTTATTTAAAATATTGGACATGCATTATTTATTTAGATGGTTATCGAAACATTACCAGACATTATACCAACTATATGTAACTCTGAATGTCACCTAGCAATTATTAGAATATTAGTAGACTGTCTGCTTAATATCTGCTAACACTTTATTTTGATGCTCAACAGACGTTAGTAACTTTACAGCACACGTCTACTTATTCTAACCCAAACCCTAACCTAACAGTTTACTAATACTCTGATGAGAGTTAGCTGACATGTAGTTGCTAAGTTCCTTCTCAGACACAACACGATTTCAGACGCAGCACATCGCAATTTTCCGCATGTTGCAGTGTGGTTGCTGTAGTGGTCTGGAGGGTTTCTTACTGTCTCAAGATGATTTGAGCAATCATTATTATCTGTAGCACAAAGAACAATGCCTTATTTTTTATTTTTGTTCTGCATATCATATTTCTGTCTAGTGCCATGAATGACAAGCGCTGTTTATCCAGTGACACGGGATTAAAAATAAGCTTTTTCACAAATATTAATTGTTGACACAAAACTGCATAGATGAGTGAATTAATCAATGCACAGATAGCCATCATAATGAATGTGCTGCTGTATTTGACTCAGACGTTGAGTTCATATTACTGTTGATGCATGATATATGTCTAATAGCATCTCAAATGGTTGACATTTTACCATGCACTGTATATTAATGCATCATATGTGACATCACATTGGATTTTGATTGTCAGTGCTGTGATACATAATGATGCAATAAGAAGATTAATCCCACAAAATGCATGCACTGGCTTCAGAAACATGCAATATGCATGGCAACATTTGCAATAAGAAAAAACATTGTTTTCCAAAAGAATTATTATTATAACATATCATGTTGCTTTTTGAAAAACAGGGTTTGTTCTTTCTTCATTTCTTTTGCAGTCATATTTCATATTTTACTGTGAGCCCAAGTTTTCCTGAGCTGAATTTGAATCTGGGAAGGATTTACTCTTCTGCTGGGTTTGAGTCAAAGGTTCAGACTAGCAGGAGTCACGTTTGACACAGAGGTGAATGTTTCTGAAGACCTGCGACGTGCTTTTGTTTTGATTGAAGATTTGTTGCAGGCCAGAAATACCCGCCTACTGATGGAGGAACATGAAATGTTTCTCTTCGACTCTGCCTCTCAACTCTCGATCTTCTTCTCTCGCGCGCCGACAGATAGTTAATCCACATTGTGAGGCCGCATCAGGACGGGCCCTCGGGCCATATTTCAGAGGACAGATCCATCATGTGTGATGTGGGTGATGTTCCCATAACTCCAGTCTCACTGGGGTAATGTTTGCTGGCATAATTCAGCACTCTATAAATACAAGAGCTTGAAAGAAATATGGTGGTTTTATTAAAACTGTAAATCGAAAGTCTAAAAAAAAAGACACGCCGGCTTTCCCTGACCTCGAGGTATGCGTTTTTATTGCTCATGCCATCTGCTGATGACAGAGGAAATGCCATACAGAAGCAACAGCGGGGAGCAAATTTGTTGAAATTGGTCAAGATGTCACATCTGAGTTTTTTTTTTATGAAAAAAAGTGTTTATTCACATAACATTTTATTAATGAAACAAAGGAGAAAAACATGCAAATGCAAACTAACCAGGATCTTTTTGTAAGTAATAATAATAATCATTTAATTGATTGCATTTTAATCAGTTTAATGAATGTTGTAATTATATTATTATGCCAGATTGTTTTTGTGTGTGTGCGAGAAGCATAGTTAGTCCACCAGCTTTAATAAGAATGCAAAGCCCCACAAGAAAAGCAATACAAAAGGATTGACCGCTATGTCACACTTCAGACTCCATTTCTGATTAATTAGCAGATAATATTGAGAGATTTTCAGAATCAGTCACACATGCTTGCTGACACATCCTCTCTATGCTTAATTAATCTCTATGCTAATGTTCTGCACAGTTTACCCAGTTTATTTATTCACATATTTTCATGTTAATCGAAAGGAACACCTGATATGTTTAAACATGACCTTTTTAAATTCCTGAACTCTTCTCGGTTTGGTCAGTTAGATGAGGTCAAATGTCTTTTGTCGTTCGCCGTTATCTGAGACCGTCATCATCTAAACAACATTGGGCAAGATAGCATTGAACAACACTGGCTATTTAATTACTGCATATTCATATTGCAATTATAAATGTGGGTGGCAGCAGCCTACATTGTTTACTGAGTGACTATATTGAGATAAACACTGTCTGCATCTTATAATGAGTGATCGTTCAACCGTAATCAAAGACTCACTGACATGCAGGGAAAATGACTGTAATTGAAACAGTATTTTTTGAGGGGGACTTTTTACCTTTAAAGTCCCCCTGTGGTCAATAATTGTATCTGTTAAAACTCATCTTTGATCACCAAAATTACATATTTAAATGTTTTTTTCCTTGAAAAAACATTCTTCATGTCTTAAAATAGCTTGAATGTAACTCGACACCCTTGCCTCATTTAGTATGGGCGGTTCTATGAATATGCAAATGAGCCCCGCCTCCACTCACTCAGCTCAGAGATCCACTGGTTGACGATCACACGTTGATCTGATTGGTTACAAGGTAGTTTGTGACGTCAGAAACACCAGCGATTTCAAAGCGTGTTTTTGAGACTGTCTTTGGTTCACTGCAGTTTTAAGGAGGAAATACTCAGCAATGGTGTTGACTTATGAACTTACACATGGTTTGTCTTAAAGCATATTAAAAACACCACATAGACACATAAACAACATTAAAAGCTCGATTTTCACCACCGAGGGACTTTAAAATATGTCGTTTCTGTGACACTCCTGGCACCTATAGCGGGATTACTAAAATACAGCATATTTTTGCAAAAGCGTTGTTCCTTCCTCAACACAAACATCACAAACACAGGTGCTTGTGAAGGCATGTCTCAACAGGTAAAAGTAGGGTACTTTCAATAAAGGTCCAACTTATTATGAATACTTTTAGCTGAGTTGCTATGTGTCATGAGTAAACAATTGAGTAAACTAAAAACACACGAACGCGAGCGTCTCACTTATAATAAACCCATCCAACATATCAGCATTGGTCACCACAGCTGTTTAAGGCTGTCTACACTGGACACATACAAATAAACAATGTGAACTGGAACATTTGTCTTTCTGAACGGGTGCATGATGATGTTGTATTGAAGCGTTCATTAGCGTGTTGCATCACAATGCCCCGTTTGCTTTGATCGGTTTAATCTATGAAGGTTGAATGTCTTTTTCCACGTAACGAACCACGTTTGAATAAGTAATTACTTCATGACCAGAACAGCTTTATCGTACATTCGGTGACGTTATATTAAAATACAGCATGTGAGCACGGATTAGGAGAAAAAATCAACAGTTGGCTGCATTACGTCATCCAGCGACATTTAGCAACTTTCAGCTACTTTCCATTGAAAATAGTTGGCAACACTGGTGCAATTACAGGATCTACCAGCAGAGGCAGTCTGCCAAATCTTGATCACCTGGTGTTGACAGTCTATTGAAAAAGGACGTTAGAATAGACTCATCAAAGGGTCTTTGGTGTGTCACAGTTCAGCAAAACCACTTGATAGTTGGTGACAAATGCTCCACATGCTAGCACAAATATGCTAAAGGGCCATTTTGTCCATTTTTTTTTTAGTATAGCAGATGTTAGTGCTATAACAAACATGGATTATAAGCCACAAAACTCCAAATTGGATTCTACGGGATCTTTAAATGCATCTGACATATTCAATTCAATTCAATTCAAATTTGTTTGTATAGCGCTTTTCACAATACATATTGTTTCAAAGCAGCTTTACAGAAAGTGCATTTCAGAAATGTACATAGAGAAATACAGTTAGTTAATCATGTATTGATTTAGGGCATAAACATATCGCCAGCGTCGAGTCGTCTCTTCACGGGCGTCGAGTCGTCTCTTCACATATGACACGAGAGACAGAGGTGAGTGGAACTTTAACAAAATAACAAACTCTGTTTCCTACATGCTGATTCTGACTTGATGTGTAGCTTTATAAATTGCTTTCTGATTATTTACATAATGCAAGATTTAATTAACGCTCATCCGTCAGTGCATTTCACAGGCAGAATATGTGCGCAAGTCTTTGACATGGTTACCAGTGCCACGTCAGTTTGCATCAAGCATCTTTAATGATGTTGACAAAGTGAAATATGAACTTGAGAAGTGGTGGAAGTAATTAGGAGATTCCAGTTCACTGTCTGAATGCATGCGAATACGTCAAACGGTTTCCACTAAGTTTATGAGTGCCAAGCTTACTGAGCCTTTAGCTGAGAGAATAACTTTCTGCTCAGAATCAAATATTAATTTGGGCTGCAGGCGATTCAAAATTGGGCAGAGAGGTTTTTTTTCCCCCACAATTTTGAACATTTGCTTCAGTTGTTGTTGCATTGCATTTTCCTCAAATGTCCGAACATATGTCATGTGCAATCTCCAAAATAACCATTTAAGTCCAATGGGAGCAAAGGCTATCGCCTCTGAACGATGCCAAACCTCCGCAAGGCCTTGTGCCCCAATGAGCCAATCCCCATGGGCTTTTCTCTCAACATTGGCTAGATCCTCATAATTTTCTACATGTATCTCTGAACCAGCGTACAGTGCCGTAAATGCCAAGGGCAGGCGAATGTCATGAAGCGTTATATTATCCAGGCAAACACATCCTAATTGGAGAAAAGCTTGAAGTTCTCATTCTCTGACTTTTGCTGGCTTATTATGGATCAGGGCACAGTGTTGTAGCTTGTGCCCTCAGCGGTGCCATGAGCAAATGAGACATTCTCTCATTAGCAGGATAAATGCAACAGTATGTTTCCCGTCTTTGCCTTGAATCGCAGGAAAAGCGAGGCTTGCAGCAACAAGGCTTGTATTTGCGTTTCTTGAGTTCTGCAAGAACAAACATGCCAATCTCATACACCATTCCAGTGCCAAGTGTGGTTTCATCAGCGCATATATATACACATAGCACAAATATGACATTCTCTTCCTCTGATGCAGCGTGATGACAGCAAAGCCAATCGATTTCTCCTTGGAAGCCCAAGAGTGCAAATAGGGCATGATTTTGAATCACGTTCAGAAAGGTCTCGAGAGAACTGAGTGTGTTTTCTGCAGTGGTATAGGCAAAATCTGCAGAAGATGGGCTGATGACCAGGATTGGGTGTTACACGGAAGCAGATTAAAGCGTCAAAGCTGCACGTCATCTCAGAATATTCAGAAAAAAAGGGCCACTTTATAAAATTTAATTTTTTTTGCTAGTAAATAATTTTAGTTTATAAATGTAATGTTCAGATTTTTTTTTTCTTCAATATATATATATATAACAAATAATACCGTATTCATTAATATTTATAATAAATGATATGTATAATATCTAAATTGTATATATAAACATATAATATATATATAATATAATATACACACTCTGTACTGGTCATAAATTTTACATTTTAAAGATTTTTTTTTTTTTAAAGGAGTCTCTTATGCTCACCAAGGCTATAAAATATCATTACAATTAAACAAATATTTTAAAATGAAATCTTTTTATTTTATTTTTTTGTTCAGACACATTGGTGAAATTAAAGTGGCAACACAAATAGAAATGTCTATTAGAGGGATAGTTCACCCAAAAATAAAATTGTTGTCCATTGACTTCCATTGTAGGAAAAAAAAAAATGCCATGGAAGTCAAAGTCTACCTTCAACTGTTTGATTACCAACATTCTTTCAAATATCTTCTTTTGTGTTCAGCAGAAGAAAGAAACTCATACAGAGGGTGAGTAATGACAGAATTAATTTTTTTGGGTGCACTATCCCTTTAAATGTAACGGTGGATGATTCCAGTACTGCAGGTTAATTGAGAGCGATCTGTTTTTGGTGCATTTTTCTTAATTGGTATTTTTGTCTGTAAAAGTAAAAATATCGAAACATCCTTTAAACATAATGAATTTTCTGAGGATGCAAAATTGCTTAAGATGTTTTCATTTTTCTTATTCCACAGATTTTTCTTGTTTATCAAAATAGTGCAGTTTGTGCTTAAAACAAGCAAAAATGATTTCTATTTATCAAAGCATAAAGAGAGTTGCATTTCAGGCAGAGACACAACAATAACTTTGTTTTCACTGTAAAAGCCCCTGAAGCTGCTGGAGACTTTCTGCGTTGTGGGTGTTAGCATGCGTCTCTGCGTTGTAGGAGGTGCTGGGTTAGGTCTCAGCGTTGAGTGTTTGCAGCTCTGACATGAGTAATTAGCACAACAGCGCTTCAGGGATCACTTTGATAGCAAACACCAGCGATCCTCCAGACAGATGGAGAATGACAGACAGCTGCAAGCGACTGGTGGATGGGACCCAAACTCTTGGGGTTTGGGCCTGTTTTTCATAAGTTAACGGACCCTATATGTGTACTTCGACCGCCTAAGTATTTCAGCTTAAATCCCACTGAATGCTTCCGGTATATTCTCTATTCCGCCTACTCTTTCTGTTATATTTCTAGTAAATCTCAATCACAATTATATTATAATATAAAAGTACACAGTATAAAAAAAAAAAAAAAAAAAAAGTTCTTTCCTGTAAAAATATCCAAATATTCTTGAATACAGTTATATTTACTTGAGAAGTAAAATGACTTAAGATATTAAAATATTATCATTTGAATTAAGATATTTGTAGTGGAAAACAAGTAAACAAGTAAGAACATCTTTTTCTGCAGTGTAACTATAGTAAATATAACATTTTAATACATTTTTAGTAATGAGTTCCAGAAGCTTTAAATACCTTTAGCACAAAGACGGATCGTATTGTCCAATTGAGTGACATTTCCTCAAGATTTAATGTTGTCCTTAATTTTATCACATTTCCAAACACATGCAAAGGAAGTTGCAGTGACCACTGAGGCTACATAAGTGATCGTGCGTAGTGTCTATTTCTGGCCAGGTGAATGAACATGGTGTGGTTATGATTCCATCAAGTCAGATAGTAGGCTAGATTGGTATCATTCAGAATATTTCATCTAGTTCCTTCTCCTTGAAGACTGGGATACAGTACATCACTATCACGGTCAGTGCAGAGGTTTCTTCAGGATCTCTGCCTTCGGTCTCTGTAGTAAGAGTGATGGTGTAAGTGGGAAAGCTCTTAGTTCGGAGAGGGGTTTTAGATTGCATGTGAGCTGCGTGGGATGTGAGGAAAAAGCCGGTTTTGTACATGATGCCTGTTTACTCCTGATGAGTCCTACATGAGTCCTACATGAGTCCTGATGTGATTTCATGGTGCTGATGTTTTCTTACTTATTTACTTTGCAATTAAACCCAGTTGACCAAAGTTATGTACAAATATACTTGATAAAACAGACAAAACAATGTATAGCAAAAAAAAAAAAAAGGATTACAAATGGATGTTGTTTTGCTTTGAAGGCAAGTTTAAATTTTTTCTTGCAGTGATCAATAAATCAGTTTGTGCCAAACACATTAATCAGGACAGCAAGTGTTAGAGCTTCAGTGGAGCTATGCTGCAGATTTAAGCATGAGCAAAACCTGTGCATTCCTGAACTTGATCAATTTGTTAGGAAAGTTTGACTGTGACTTACACTACTGTACACTACTGAGTTTTAAATGTTTTTGAAAGTCTCTTCCACTCATCAAGGCTGCATTTATTTGATCGAAAATACATTAAAAACAGTAATATTGTGAATTTTATTACAATTTTAAATAACTGTTTTCAATGTGAATATATATATATTGTAAAATGTAATTTATTCCTGTGATCAAAGTTGAATTTTCAGCATCATTACTCCAGTCTTCAGTGTCACATGATCCTTCAGAAATCATTCTGATATGATATCAGTGTAAACATATTGTCTTCTAAAAGAAAGAACTGATTCTGAAAGACTGGTCAGTAATGCCAGCCTACAGTCTTGATTGGGTCCGTAATGCCAACCTACAGTCTTGATTGGGTCAGTAATGCCAACCTACAGTCTTGATTGGGTCAGTAATGCCAACCTACAGTCTTGATTGGGTCAGTAATGCCAACCTACAGTCTTGATTGGGTCAGTAATGCCAGTCTACAGTCTTGATTGGGTCCGTAATGCCAGTCTACAGTCTTGATTGGGTCCGTAATGCCAGTCTACAGTCTTGATTGGGTCCGTAATGCCAGTCTACAGTCTTGATTGGGTCAGTAATGCCAACCTACAGTCTTGATTGGGTCAGTAATGCCAGCCTACAGTCTTGATTGGGTCAGTAATGCCAGTCTACAGTCTTGATTGGGTCAGTAATGCCAGTCTTGATTGGGTCAGTAATGCCAGCCTACAGTCTTGATTGGGTCAGTAATGCCAGCCTACAGTCTTGATTGGGTCAGTAATGCCGGCCTACGGTCTTGATTGGGTCAGTAATGCCAGTCTACAGTCTTGATTGGGTCAGTGATGCCAGCCTACAGTCTTGATTGGGTCAGTAATGCCAGTCTACAGTCTTGATTGGGTCAGTAATGCCAGTCTACAGTCTTGATTGGGTCAGTGATGCCAGCCTACAGTCTTGATTGGGTCAGTTGATTGGGTCAGTAATGCCAGCATACAGTCTTGATTGGGTCAGTAATTCCAGTCTTGCTTGGGTCAGTAATGCCAGTCTTGATTGGGTCAGTAATGCCAGCCTACAGTCTTGATTGGCTGCTGTGAACAACATCTACGTTGCTCCGCCCTCAAACACTGTAGTTGTATCTGAGACTGGAAGAGTTTGGTTTGTGTTGTTCATGTCGAGATGACGCTGTTTTCTGCACAGTAAGCTGGAATTGATCATGTAAAACTGATGCCATTGTTACTATTCATAACACTGTGTGTCAGTGCTGAGGAAGATCCAGAGCTGAAATTCAGATATGATAGTGTCTGTTTGGTTTTTGACTCACGCTGTTAGCAGTTGACCAATCACAGCAGACTGAACCATCTGACTAATCAGAGCAGAGCAGGCTCTCGGAAAGGAGGGGATTAGAGAGACTGAATCTTCAGATGAAATATTTTCAGATGCTGAGAAATGAGGTGTTGCTGCAATGTTTATTATGAGAAAATGAAAGTGTTTTTTGACCTTGGATGCATGTAAACCTATTTGTAGGGGACTCCAAAACAAAATTAAGAACCTTTCAAAGCATAATAGGGGCACTTTAACCAATAAAGTCAACTTGTAACCTTCTAGTTGTGGCAAAGGATATCGCAAGAGAGTTTCCAAACTAAAGTCCCTCATGTTGCATGAAGGCAGATGTTTGTCCTGAAAGTCACTAATGTCCAGCAATCGCCCCGGCAAGGAGGCAGTTCCTCTGAGCTCATTTAGCCACGGGTTTGTCTGGATCAAAAGCTATTACCACTGCCAGCCTTACTGACCGTTACTGCTAAAGCGAAGTGACAACAATGTCCCTGGGGAAGGGTGACCATGGAGGGCAAAAAGAGGCGTGCGGGGTTATCCAATGAGGCTACAAAAAGACTCTCATTTTCTCGGCTCTCTCCCTTAGTGCAATATAACCAGAGAAGGATAATTGCTAAATTTAACTGCTTCCCTTATTGCGCGCCAGAGAGCTGCTTCTCCCGGCAGTATTGAGGAGATGGTAGACAGGGGTAAATGAGAAATCTGTTCAGCTTATTAACTTTAAACCCCAACTTTTACAGAGCACTAATACAGAAACGCTCTTGTAAGTTGAATAGAAAAAGGAAGCAAAAAAAAATCATTATTGTTTTAGGGAGGGTATTGAGTGTTTCATGCTGTAAACTGTCAAACGCAGGCGAAGAGAAACATCTGATATGATTTTTTCAAACTGCTTTTTGAGAAAATGTCTATATGACGTGTTGGTATTTTCTGTGCTTGTCATTTTGCTTAAAGTCGCTGTGTTGAGTAATATGCATGTATGAAAGCACATTTACTAACCATTTTGTATATCATTTTAATCAGGATATCAATTAAAGTGTATTTTCTATTGAAAAAATGTACATTTGAGGATTTCTGTGGATCCATGTTTTCTAACATGAATTGCGAATGTTTTAAGATGATAATCCTGTTGTTTTTTGCTCACTGAAAAAAATATTTCCAAATAATTACAAAGAAATGGCAATGGCAAGTAACATTGAATTGAACATGACATTTTGAAGTAGAGACTAATCTTTGAAAAATGTTTTTATACAGCATAATTCTGGACTCATTTTGTTTGGACTTTAAAGCATCATGACAAGGAATTAAGCAACTTTTGACAAAACAAGTATGTATTGTGGAAGTGCCTTTTCTCAAGAGTCTACACACTATATTTTTGATTTGACATCTGTAGAACTACAGATTGCCCATTTCTCTAGAAGTTCATGATCACAAACACTGGCCAGTTGCTGCTTTTGTAGTCTGGCCACCAACAAAACACCAACCCCAGAAAATGCTATGTCACATATGCAAGGTCAAAAGTGTTCAGGGGAAGCCAGAGTTGTGGATCAACTAAGTTTTAATGAGGTTTTGCTAAAGGCTTTGCTGGCCTGAGGAAACATGACTGAGTTTCACAATGAAGAGAATGTTGCTATGCAGTTGCTTTGCTGTTCTGTGAAGTTGTTATTGGTTGCTTACAGGTCCAATCAGAAGTAAGGGCCGATTCACACAGAATGTTTATTATCTGTTCACTCTTTCCCCGCCAGCTTGAAAAGAAGGTGCCAGCCAACACCAGCATTTTATTTTATTTTACATTTTTACAAAAGTTGAATGGACCCAAGAATATTTTGCTGTATTATTATATCTGAACATGCAATCCATCAAAAGAAAGAACTCTGAACTCTGAGAACTCTGCTTTAAAAATAAATAAAAATAAATAAATATTATTCTAAATAAATGCATTCCTTTTTTGAAAGGAATGAATGTGGACAATTTGCATAAAAAAGCAACATTTTGAGCAAAATGCGGAGTTTTTGTCAAAAATCAAACTGGAACGGATTCAGAACGATGATCAAATCACAGTGATCGTGTTATTTTACAAACGCATCTGCTTACATATCGTTTGTTTCTGCTTCTTCTTCGCCTGTGTTTTGATCAGGAGATTCAGAACTCTTTCAGAAGATGTGTAATAGCGCCTCCTACCGTATAACAGTGAAAACACGGAAAGCTGGAAAATCCCTCAATGAAGCATTTTCTCACAAAAGACGAAAATTTTCATCAATGGTGGGGAAAGAGTTAAAAGTGCAGCGCAATAGAACAAGGTTGAGCGCCACGTTATTAGAATGGCGTGTCATGCGCGAGGCGCGAGTGCAACGGTCAATCACGTCCATCTAGAGCAGGATTATATTGAAAAACAATGGAAAAGTAGTGCAGTGGAATGGAAAGATGTTTTCCGAGTCTGTGGGATTTTTTTTGCGTCCCTGGAGAGAATCATAAATCTGATTGCATCTCTACTAAAATAAGCTGCACTTATATTGGTAAGAATGTACCAATTCTGCTTCTGTACATGACAAATACATAGGCTAATGCATTGCTGTTTTCTTCATATCTGAAGTCGCTTTGTTGTGTTCTTGGCAGTCATGGAGAACGGCTGAATAAATTGGATGGTGATTTTGTTTCCTCCCTCAAAGACAAGCACTAAAATCATTGCATAATGCTCATAAAGCAAAGCTCCCTGTAAAACACTTATACATAAAACCCAGGGACCAGCAGCTTGCTGTCACAGAGCTTGTTATTATTTTTATGTCCAAGTTTTAAGAGTTTGGCACAGGCAAAAAAAAAAAAAAAATCCATTTTCAGTGTTTGACATTTTTGTGTTGTGTTGTTCTTGGTTCACGGTGTTGGAGCGAGTCTCAGCAGACGACCTGACGAGGCCTGTTTAATTAAGCTCTTTTAACTGGAGAGCGCCAGTGCTAAATCTCTATTAGAACACTAACTTTTTTCTCTCTCTCTCTTTTTTTTGACAGTAGAATCCCAAAAGGAAATTAAATCAATAGCTTATGAAACCTTCATGAAAGCCAACACAACTCTTGTGTATATTTTTGCCTTTCATCTCAGGAGATATCTCTGTGACTTAATACAAGTTTGTCAAAAAAATAGGTCATTTCGAGTAACTCTCGACTGCTCTTGAAAGATAAAAGAAAAGAACTCACAGCGTTTTAGAGAACAACTCGCATAAATGGAGCCGGTCAGAATGAAAGATTCTCTATAATCTGAGGAGTTTGAACTCTTCAAACTTTTAGTGTATTTGAATCTGTAGCTTGCAAAACTAAAAGCTACTCCTATTTTATAGTAAAACTTAAACAAAGCTACTATTTAAAAAATAATTAAATAATTAAATAAAAAAGTAATGCCAGTCAACGCCAAGGTCATTGATTTCAAGGGAATGCATGATAAACTTCAATGCAATTCACTTTGGATAAAGGCGTCTGCCATATACAGTATGTGTACATGTATGTATGTATATGTGTATATATGTATGTGTGTGTGTGTGTGTGTGTGTGTGTGTGTGTGTGTGTGTGTGTGTGTACGTACTGTATATGTATGTGTATATATATATATATATATATATATATATATATATATATATGTGTGTATATATATACGTACATACATACGTACATACATACATACATATATATATATACATATATATATATATATATATATATATATACATATATACATGATATATACATATACATATATATGTATATGTATATATACGTATACGTGTGTGTGTGTGTGTGTGTGTAGACCATATAAGAAAGTATAATACTATTGAATAAAACTGATAAATTGGACCCTTTAGCAGAGCTGAGGCACTGTCACACAACTCAAGAATGTAATTAAGTTTAGAAAGGTGAGATATCACCTGATGTCGTGTCATTGTTTTTCGATCTAAATGCATTGTCAGGTCAAGTGCCCTAGGTGTATTTTCGACGGATGTTCAAGGGTCTGACCGACTCATTAGTTCGGATGCTTCTCTTGATTGAGAAACCCTGAGTGTGCGTGTACACTAATGATGTGACTCCATCACTTGCTGTCGTTGTAATTCGAAGGGTGGAATTGAAGCAATCGAAACCTCAACTGGCTGTACACTATTTCTTTTTCCAAGGACAGTTGATGTTTCTTCTGTGACCTCTAGGGTTACAAATGAATTGCAGTCGAATGAACCCAAATGCCCCTTCTAGACTCAAGGTAGGAAAGTTGCTCGAGTTAATATTGCTGGATATTAGAAACACGATATTTGAATATGGAATATCTGTAGAGGTTGATTGAGACTTGTGAATCTGTATTGATTGAGAAAGCATTCTGGTGATATAATTGACTCTATCTTTTGTAATCGTCTTGGTCTCCGTACATTATGGAAATTAAATGGGTTGCAAACAGCATATCATATCGGTTTTTGAAAAAAGACCACCAACTTATCATGCCATCTCTTGCTATGTTTCCCCCTCTCTCTCTTTTCGCATCATCAATTTTCATTAGCAGTTTTTTGAGACCTTTTCTAAAGCTTGTGTGTCATTAAGAAACTCAAGCGCTCTCCTCCAAAACAACTTCTCCTCTATTGCACTTAATTGCTTTGTTCAACAAAGTGGCAATCAATCATACTTCTGCGTCAGTACCTGTCACACTAGCCAGCCATGAAATGGGGAAGAAGGACACCGTCTATAGTTTGTTCTCCATAAACATTTTCTTCCGCCATTTGGATTGTCAGCGAAGATTGAGAGCAGTTTAGCTGGAGAGTTTGGCAAATTTATTAGACGTCCATCTTCATTTCGGTGGATCTGCATGCAGACGTTTTGTCGTTATTGTGGAGGCTTAAAAAAGCAATAAAACGCTGCATATATAATATGCTCTCTTATTGAGAAACCTGTATTTTATATAGCCTACAACATTTGGTAAGGAAATGTAATTAGTGGTGCTCGCCAGACGAATTTTGCTTTTACTATTGCCTATTAGTTTGTTTAAGCCCCTGACTTTATTACATGAATGATGTTTATACTTGTGTTTATCAATCCAAATTACTAGCATAAAATGATTATAATATTAATTAGGACGTTTCAGAATTATAATACCATCATATTGCATTTCCAATTAGTATTTAATTTTCTGAGAAATGTTTTTGATGGTCCAACATACGCAGATGAGGACGGTAGATGAAAATGAATAAGATCAGACCTTTGCGCTCTGAAATCCGACTCATCTTCATTATTTGATTAATGAGGCGGTGATTTGTCTGCTTTATGAGATGAGATGAGATAGCGATCTCACCTTGATGGGCTGTTCATTTCCAAAGGAAGCACTTCCTGATTCGACTCGACTCCACTTGTCATTACACTGCAGTATCTGTGTCATCTAGACCGGCTCAAATGAGTCACAAAGAACAGTTACTGGTCATTTTCTCAGCACTTCTTCATCTTTGATACTCTACACTTACATATTCGGCATCTTGAATATTTCTGTCATTTAATATTTTGAGGCCAAAGTAAGTGTATGATTTTTGTTTTGTTTTGGGGTGTATATATAATTGTATTTAATTTAAGTTTTTTTTTTTTTTTATCAATTTTTTATTGGTTTTTCCATTTAACTTTTTGAAATACAAAGCAAAACAAAGAACAACAAGCAAATGAACAAACAGATGTGGCAAGCATCAATTTAACAGTAATAGCAAGATTAATAGAGAAATTGACATGGTAGTGTGGCATAACAAATTAATAATAGATACATAACAATGGCAAAACTACCAGACATATGAAATCAAATAGACAAATAGACATTGAACCCAAAGTCACGCCAAGTCACATTTATTTGAATAGCACTTTTCACAATACACATGGTTTCAAAAGCAGCTTTGCAGAAAGACACACTGTTAAATCAATATTACCTTAATGCTTTAATAATGATGATATAAGTGATGCTCCAGAATTATTTTTATATGTATATTTTGTCAGTGTGCGCATGCATATGAATTCCCTGCTTGCTTTTATGATTATGTGAGACGCTTCCTATCTGGTTTCGCCTCTGGAGATATTTTCCAAGATTCTCTCCAGGCTGCACAGAGCAGTCATTGCAGCTTGTCTGACTAATTGAATATTCAATAAGCATTTAGACCACTCTGCGAGGTGTGCATTGATTGAGCTCATCCAATAACCAGCAGCCCGACCACAGATATTCTCTTCCTCAGACACTGAGCCTTAAGAGTGTGTGAACCATATTTGCTTTGTGAATGCATCCGTAGTTATTAGGTCTTTTAAAATGATGAACTATTTTATCTGACCTTTTAAGTTCTAAAAAAAAAAAAAAAACAGGACTAAATCACTATTTGGATGGGATTTGTTTTCCAAATTATTGTTATAAACAGATTGTCATTTCATATAAGAGTCTGTATGGAATATCACATGCTCTGGATGAGCAGCATCTTTTATTATTCTGAAAATTTGGTCTATTTTGACTTTTGAATCACGGATACTCACTGGTGTTTACTTATTAGGAGTAACTGCTAAAACAAAAGCATCCAGAAGTCAGTCATTAAGCTGTTTTAGAGTAAATCAGGACAAAACTATAATCGTATACCATGTACAATTCACAGATTCATAATGTCTCTAGACCATCTCTGCTTTTCTAATAAGTGTTATTTTTGTTGTTTTTAATATGAACACTGCTATTGTTCGTTCCTCTGGGAGAAACAGCATTACCTTGGAAAACATTTTATCCGGCTACGTTAGAAGAGCGCTGTGGTTGTTTTTCTCCGGTTCTCTTATCGTGCTTGAGTTCTCGTCTTTCAGAGGGTTTTCTGCGGGCAAAGACAATATTCCCCAGTGTCAGCACCATCTTTTGTCAAAGAAACATATACTTTAACTTAAAACATGTTATTTCTTGGGAATTCTATAATTGAAGTGGAATAAACACTAGTTATTTTTGTTGAGAAGTGATGGAGGCCGATATTACTTTGAAATCGCAACGGTTTTTATCTGGAAATACTTTCCACTGCATTAAATTGCCATTTCTCCGACTCCACCAGCGTTCACTATAGTCCTTTTAATAACGTCTCTTTCAGAAAGCCCCTTTTGTTGTTCTGTGCCGTTTTACATTGGATTCTGTTCTGTGTCTTCTCATTAGCATTTTAGAGGAAATTATTCTGATGGAAGCTTGGCCAAATGTATCAAAGATGGTATTTCCTAAAAATTGGGATTTGATTGCCTTAGCACGCTTTTGAATGGGGGAATTATGAAGGAATAAAGTTATTCGACTTCAGCAACCTTGTCTGTCTGGCGGCCGCTGCACCGTTTATCTTCCTCTTTTATTGTTCATTGCTCATTAGTCTTGATTTAATTTTCATATCCTGTGCTCACAAAGTCAAATTAAATAGTAGTGCAGTCTCTCTCTCTCTCACTTTCTCGCTCGGTTTCTGTCTGGTCAGATGCTAAATTGTTGAATTATGGGTAAAGGAAAGCGCTGTAAGTATTTTGGTTCAGTGAATGTTGGAATGTATATAAATTTGTTTCTTTTCTTAAAGGAATAGTTGAACCAAAAAAAAAAAAAAAAAACCTCTGTGTACTGTAACTTTAGAATAAATGTTTGTTTGTTTGTTTGTTTTTGTTTGTTTGTTTGTTTGATTGGTTAATAGGTAGGTGACTAATAAATATTGCATGAAAATAGTTGTGTAGAGATTTATAGATATGTATTCCACAGGAAAATATAAAACAATATATATATATATATATATATATATATATATATATATATATATATATATATATATATATATATATATTAGTAATATTATATTATATTATATTAATATTATACAATAACATATATAAGTTCTAAACAAAGAATAAACAGCACTAAATCACTATTTGGATGGGATTTGTTTTCCAAATTATTGTTATAAACAGATTGTCATTTCATTTAAGAGTATGTTACGCAATATCACATGCTCTGGATATAGCCATCCATCATCCGTACATCCATCATCCGTACATCCATCAATTCACGTGATGTAAGTGTGAATCTGAAAGGACTTGTTTGGCCAAATGAAGATATAATGTGCATCAGACTTAAAAACGTTGCTTTGTGTGTCTGTCTCATGTGAGCAACAGGGCAGGATAAGAGACTAAATGAACAGACGGTGTATGAGGGTTGTGGGTATGCAAGAATATTTCAGTGTACTGAGCATAAAACGCTGTGCGCACACGGTCAAGTAAGAGTCAAGGGTATTGTTAAGTCACTTTCTCTTCCCACTTTCGCCCTTTTACCTCTGAAATTATGACAAACCGAAAAGGCGAAGCACGTTAAAATAAAAGAGGCTAAACACATTTCTGAGCGTTTGAAGGTCATCACAGTGATCTGCCAATGTGACTGTACCATTAATCACTGAATGATTCCTTACAGCAGACTTCCTCCTGTCTCCTTCAGCTATGAGCGCATTCGCTGCGCCAGATACCGACGCACACACACACACACACACACACACACACAGGCGATTAGCCATTTTTACACAGCTTGCCGAGTTGTCGAGGTTATCTGGTACAAGGTTATTTAAGTGCATTCTGCATGTCAATGCTGTATAGTTGTGTGGCCCGCGTGTGTGTTTCTCTCGCGGTGACAGATGCACTCCAGGCGTGCTGGTGCTGGATGCAGTGATGCTGCGCATGATGAGACGAGCTGTCGGGTCACCTTGAATATTATTTTGTCTCATACAAGTGCATTTCAACACCCTGATGTCTGACAAGCAGAAAACACTGCAGAGTTTAAATATACGTGTCTCTGAATATGAAATGAGACCGTTTGTATTTGTGTGACTTAATAGATCTGAATTATCAGTACTGACAGTGATTTGTCCGGTTCTCTCCATAATCTCATAAATTGGACAACCCCTAGATGATTAGGGATTAAATATGTTTTATTGCCCAAAAGGCATTTTTTTTTTGACTATTGGTTTGATCAAACACTAACACTAATGTTGCCGTTAAGTGAACATAATGCATTAATTGAATGCATCCTTGCAGAATAAAGGTATTAATGTTTTCATTCAGACACCAAACCAATATTGTAAATATATTAGAGCTGCATGATTCTGGATAAATTGAGAATTATGTAAAAAAAAAAAAAAAAAAAATAGATATCATAATTCTCCCACGATTGTGAATAGACAATTAAACAAAATAACATGTCATTTACTAGAGGTATTATATTAATTGCTGTTAAAATATTTAATTAGAATGATGGTCTGAATGATGATTCAGTGACTCACTCATAAAGACTTCACTTGTTTCATGACTGAATGAATCGGTGTTTTTGAACGAATCTATTAAATGATTCAATGACAACTACATTTTTAACAGTTAATTGTTGCCACCTACTGGTGTAACTATGTAATTGATGAAATATTTTTATATTTCAAAAGGTGATTTACTACCAATCAATTTTGATCACTACCGTAGACATCAGTGTTAATATCCAATCTGTAAACTTTCATCTCAGTACTTCTGTGATCATTTGAATTATTGTAAAAGAGAAATGACGATACTGTGTGGTAGAAAAGACTTGCTTCATATGTGTGTGTATATATGCACAGTATATATCTATCACATCCATTTAAGGTCTGCACATGTAGCGACACATCTCTTTCCAGCTCATCTACATGTGGGTCTCCATCTGAGCTGGATGAAAATGAGTCTCTCGGTGGCTTTTTTAAATAACGACGCAGCAGCCTCATCATTCTTTATGACACTGATCATCTATTATGAACTCCGATATGATAAAAATGCCTTTCCTTAGCGAATATGCCTGCTCTTTTCCAATTCTGATTTCCATGGATCTCTCTCTCGTCTTTAACCTTGGCTGCTGACAGATAATAACTTTGCCATTGAAAAGGCTACCTTTCCCCTGCACATAAAGGACGTTTAAAAGAGATGTATTACTCTTCTGGTGGTGATGAAGCTTTTGCAGTGCTGGATCATATCTCTATTCATTCTCATTTATTTTGCCTTAGACCTCATTTGAATGACTTTGGTCAGTAATTATAGCCAAGGTTATCGGTGTTCAGATTGGAAACTTTACCTTCCCCTTCATTAGCGTACCTGTTATCGTAGACGTTCCTCCCCTGCCATTGTTCAAGTCTCTTCGGCGGATCTTCATGGTGTACTTCAACTATTATGAAGTCAATGTTGTGAGTTAGTTGAGCACATTAAGATAAAAAATACACTTTTTTTTTTTTTTTTTGAATATTGATGAAACAACATGATTTGTGTGAAAAGAAGTGGCACAAGACGTTTTTAATTCAAGATTTAATTCCATTCAAGATGGGAGAAAGGATTCGGACAATCATTCTGCTCACTAATGCTTTTTACCTTTCTCTTTACACTAACAGACTCAAGAGAAACTCAAGATGATCTAGTTGCTAAGTGATTGTTTCTATGGTTCATATGAAAGAGGAGGCAAGGGACTCTCTGTGTTAATTTGTGATATATTATGTATTCAGACAAGTGCGAATGAGTGGTGCATCGAGGTCACTGAGGTTAATCAATCGCTAGATGCCTAAGAGGGGAATTATATGTGTACTCAAAAACATATTTTACATAAGCAACATAAATCTGCAAAAAAAAAAAAAAAAAATTCCAGTACAGATATCTAAACATTCTTAAATCAAGATGCATTTACTTGGGAAGCAAAATGACTTGTTTTCTAAAAATAAATTCATTAAAATTAATGAAAAAAGTGAGTTTATGCTTAATACAGGAAAACATATCTGCCAGTGGAGTAAGAATAATAATATTGCTTTCCCTTTGAATTAAGTTTATTTTTCTTCCTCCACTGGCAGATTATTATTATTTTTCCCTGTTTTAAGCTTAAACTGACTTAATTTTGAAACATTTTTCAGGAAACTACAGAGCTGGAGCATATGGTGATTAAAACAAAAACAAAAAAAACACACAAATGAAATGGGAGGAAAAATTGTCAAAGATTTTACAATCTCGCAAAATGTTTGTAAATGCAGTTTCTTGGGGAACGAGAGAAAAGGCATTGAAGTATTTTGTTTTCCTCCCATCTCATATTTTTCCCATCACCATGTCCCTTTAGGGGCTCCATAGAAAACAAAACTTGTTATCTTAAGTAATTTAGCATTTCAAGTAAACATATCTTGATTTAAGAATGTTTAGAAATTTGTAATTGAAAACAAGACAAAAATACAGAGGTTTAAAATTATTTTAAAGAGGACTTCATACATTTTAAAATAATTTGCGGTTGGTAGATTTCCCAATGATTGGTATAAAAAAAAAAAGTAAAATTTACAGTAAAAAAAAAGGCAGCTGTGGTTGCTGGTTGTTAAACTTATACAATGTTAATACTAACCTACTGAAGTACTAAAATCTGTTCTGTTCCTTTATGATATAAAAACACACACACAAAGTCCACCTATAGCTTTTCCCCAAACGGAGATAAATACTAATATACACTTAAATCATGGTATGACACTAAAATAATGCAATTAACATTAATTTAACAACATAAGATGTAACATAAAACCCTAATGTACTCGACTGAAAAGAAAAAGCTACGATGAAACGGTCATTTTGATTAAAAAAACAAAAAAACATTAAATGTGAGTTGTCACACAGGGAATTCTGGAAATGTCAATTTGTGTGTTTTTTTCCCCACAGATTATACATTAAGGAAACGTTAACCAATTAACAGCATTTTTACAGTGTATCTCGACAGCAGGGTGGCCAATATAATATGCATAATTGCATTGTCACTGTTATATCCTGTGCACTATATGCCATCATTTTCTGAATACAGTTAGTGCTGTCATCCTAATTTCCCTCAATCACGGTTGAGTTTGCGAACACTCAGTTTCTGCAGAGACGGTAAAGATGATTGACCTGCAGGAGAAAAAAAGAAAAAATCTGTTTTCCGCCATTAGTTTAATCTCACAGCTGCTGTGTCATCAATAATCGAAACGCTCTGTGGCCTTTACAGTTTTTCAGCATTTTTTCACGACGCCAAATGTGAAAATGCAAATGCTTTAATTCCATTCCTCCAGATTACAGCACGGTTCTCACCCTCTGTCGCTTCATTGATTGACAGGCACATTTTGTGGCTCCTTTTTTTTCCCCCCACCATCAAATTAGAAGCGTTCAGTGTAAAATTTCACCCTGGCTAACCACATGAGAGCCACTCAAATTAAAACTAGACGATAGCTCTCAGTTTTTCCAGTATAGAAGATTTTAACTGCAGACGGCGGGTCAATTTCAATCAGCCAAAGTCACCAGGCAATTGAGCCCCCACATATCTCATCCTACATCCTCTCCTGTCCATCTCCGCTTTCTCTCGCTTTCTTCACACACCTCGTAATGCGAGTGATGATGTCGCTCTGATACGGCTGCTCTCAACCTGTTGCTTTTTTGCTCTCCGCTTTTGTCACTCAGGCTGAAGCTGTCTGTCTATTATCTCTATGGAAACCGTCTTGGCTGATCTTTATGATTTATATTTACATATGAAGAGTTCAGATGCAAAAGCCTCTGAGTGCCATCTGAAATTTTCTTCTAGAATGATCATTTTTATCAAGCTCGTATAAGTAATTTCACTTAAATTACAATTAATAGGTCATTTTCATTGCCTTTTAGGTGAAATCACTGAACTTAAATATACGAGCTTGATAAAAATGATCATTCTAGAAGAAAATTTCAGATGGCACTTAGAGGCTTTTGCATCTGAACTCTTCATATACTTTATTGACATTAATGCAAGTAAATCCTACTATTTTAATCTGTTCATGCATTCTCTGAGATTGAGCTCATGTTTCTAGAGCCATATGCATTATTTGAGCAGGATCATTATTTACAGTATGATGATTTTACTGGAAAACAAGATAAATGTACTTTGTCTGAGACAATCAGAATTATTATTTTCTTACACCTTTAGCATGTATTTTGTCTTGTTTTATACAGGCAAAACCATGTTTGTTTGTTTTTTGATGCATAGGCAGATTTGAGATTTTGAGCTATTTTATATAACTTTTCAGCATTTCAGCTGCACTTACAAACAGAGGGGGTTGTTAATATTCCACTCGTCTTATATATATTTAACACATTATTCCTAAAAAATGTTTTGAAATGGTTTTTTTTGGATGGTATTTTCTGATTTATGGAGTGATTAAAAAAAAAAAAAAAAAATCTTAGTTACACTTTATTTCAATTGTCCACTTTAGGGTCATTCAGTGTCAAATCAACCAAATTTCGGGAAAATTCCCTGGATCAAATTTTTGATTTTGGCAATATTTTTTTCTGAAGTTAAATAGTGACGCAAGCCAAAATATTAAATGTCATGGATGTATATTTACTGAGTAATTCACAGTTTTGTCAAGGGGGTCAAAATGGCCATTTTCACATAAGATTTGGAGCCAACTTACATGGGGATTACAAATTACTTTAGAAAGATTGCAGCATCCTTATTTTATTTTTACGATTGTAAAAATGCATGATTGTAAGGTGTATTAGTTAAATCTGTTGAGTTTAGCAATCTTTGTTTCATTATATGCCAACGGTGACGGTTCAAAAAATGTGAGCACGTGCATGCCTGTAACTCAAGAATTATTAAAGATACCTTAATATACTTTTAGATTCTGGTTTCTTAACAAACATTTATTTTGGTATCTTCAATTTAAAGGCCCGTATGGTTAAATCCCAGAGATCTTAATGCAGCTTCATGAGTAAATTAGACTTTACCAATCGCTGTGTAAAAATAAAATAATGATCCTGCCATCTTTCTAAAGTCATTTTTAATCCCCTGTATTTTGGCTCCAAATCTCAGGTGAAAATGGTAATTTTGACCCCCTCGACAAAATAGTAAATATACATTCATTACATTTTATATTTTGGCTTTCTTCTTCATTTAGCCTATGTATTTCTTTCACCAGACAAAAAATTATCAAAATCAAATTTTTTAGTCAGGGATCTCTGGTTGAGTTGACATGGAAAGACCCCTTAGACATTCTTCTACTTTGCCACTACATGTCAACTAGCAGTCATTAGAGTATTAGTAGACTGTTAGGTTAGCTGTAAGAGTTCGGGTAATTATAATAAGTTGAGTTGTAGTTGCAAAGTTACTTGCATAATCGGACAGAGTACACAGCTTCATTACTTGAGTAAAAGTACAGATACCCCTTGCTAAATTTGACTCAAGTACAAGTAAAAGTACTACAGTCAGATGTCTACTTAAGTAAAAGTACTGAAGTACTTGTTTTTAAAAGTACTTGAGTATCAAGAGTACAAGAGTACATTTTCTAAATATTGCATTACTACTGCCACAGTGCTTACATTGGTAAACACAGCAAACACTTGAAGCGAAAACTATCATTAACTTGTTCAGAAAATTGAAATAGTCTGGCGAGGTGGGGCCACGGGTTGGCACATTCCCGGGATGGACCTGCTGCGTCTTCATCCATTGTTTCGTCCATGGTTTCGTCTCTTATCTAAATCTGACCATGGAGTTGACTTTGGCGGAAAGCTGAAGGTGATTGCTGATAGGCTGTCCCAATCAGTGGTGCCTGCACAATCCAATCACGTTTGAGAGGGAAACAACAAATTGAGGGTTTCCGAGATTTTTCTTTTTTCCTTTTTTTTTTGTCTTTTTTTTGAAGAAGAAGTAACTGGTACTCACGGTTATGGATAGAAATGTAGCGGAGTAAAGAGTACAATATTTGCCTCTCAAATGTACTTGAGTAAAGTCATGAGTACTCCCCAAAAATGATACTCGAGTAAAGTACAGATCCCTCAAAATTGTACTTAAGTACTGTACTCAAGTAAATGTACTCCGTTACTGTCCGGCTCTGGTTACTTGTACTGTAGTTAGTAGAATGTCTAAAGTGGACTGTTGAAATAAGTGTTACCGAAATATCCTCTGTAAAAACAATTGTGTTTTGAATCCAGTGTTCATATTTCTGTGCTGGATTTAATTATATTAGCCTCATTTGGATATTTAAACATAACATTTCAGAAAATGTGTAATACAAAACAATTGTCTTAAAGTACAGTCAAATCAACAGGCATAAATATGGTGATCGTCTTGCCTTATGCAAAAATATCTCTAAACTATTTGCATAAATTGAAGATATATTCTCTGGAAAAAAGTTACAGCACTACCTGACACAAGCTAACATCGAGTGATGCCAGAGATACTGCAGATGCAGTCATTAGCCCGTGGGTTAGTTTGAGCATCTTAGCCAGCTTTGTCCTTCTGCAACCCAAATACCTCATGCGTTCTCCGCATGAATATTATTTAGATTCCTCAGCCGATAAGATTATGTTGCCAGGACAACCTGATTGTCAAAACAGCTCATTAGTAATAACAGCGATGGCCTGCATCGTGCCTCTACCCTCAACACAAGCATTCAGAAACATTTATGATGCCCAGCCATCCAAAGCCAGTGACCTTGATGGGCTTTTTAAAACAGACCGAGAGGCTTAATGGATCTTTACACCCGAGATCACTCCACCTGAGGGAATACATTACACACTACTTAATCACAGAGAAGAGTGGCAACAGACACACCAACTATAATTGGGCTTCTTTGGTGCTTTTAATGTGACTATTTTATGCAGTGTAAAATATCTATATATTCATGGCTTTCAAATCTTTGAGATGTGCAGATCAACCCTGACACAGTGTATGAGCTTATTCTGCAGATAATGTATTCGCTTAAGAGTATTGGGCCTTTTTTTAGCTGAATTTGGCCTTGGATTGCATATTTGCCTCTGAGTGCAGCTTGACCTCAGTCAACAAAAGACTGTGTTTCAGTTGTACACATGACTCATCCTCTACTGTTGATTTATTGTACACAAAGTCCTTAACATCCATCCATCCGTGTATCCATCTATCCATCCGTATGTCAATCCATCCATTGTACATCCATCTGTAGATCAATCTATCCATCCATCTATCCACCCGTAGATCAATCTATCCATCTACCCATCCGTTCATCCGTATATCCATCTACTCATCCGTTCATCTGTATATCCATCCATATATCCATCTATTTATCCATCCGTATATCCATCCATTTATCCATATATCCATCCATATATCCATCCATTCATATATCCATCCATCCATCTGTCCGTCCATCCATCCGTCCATCCGTCCATCCCTCCTTCTGTCGTCCAAACATCCATCCATCGATCTATCTATTTGTACATCCATCCATATATCCGTCCATCCATCCATCTGTACATCCATCCATCCATATATCCGTCCATCCCTCCTTCTGTCGTCCAAACATCCATCTATCCATCCATCCATCCATCCACCCACCCGTACATCCATCCATTTATCGATCTATTTGTACATCCATCCATCCATCCATATATCGGTCCATCCCTCCTTCTGTCGTCCAAACATCCATCTATCCATCCATCCATCCATCCACCCACCCGTACATCCATCCATTTATCGATCTATTTGTACATCCATCCATCCATCCATATATCCGTCCATCCATCCATCATGATAGTACATCCATCCATTTATCGATCTATCTATTTGTACATCCATCCATCCATCCATCCATCCATATATCCGTCCATATATCCGTCCATCCCTCCTTCTGTCGTCCAAACATCCATCTATCCATCATCCATCCATCCATCCATCCATTTATCGATCTATCTATTTGTACATCTATTTGTACATCCATCCATCCATCCATCCATCCATCCATATATCCGTCCATCCCTCCTTCTGTCGTCCAAACATCCATCTATCCATCCATATATCAATCTATCCATCCGTCCATCCATCTGATTTCTGATGGATTATTATTACAAATGCAATTTAATTATTTGCATTCAGCTTTTTTTTTCTTTTTCCTGCTGTCTGTGACCCTCAGAACACACCTGTGACCTACATTCAGGTCATGTTAAGAGCCGCTGTTGTCGTTATACAGATTTCTGGCCCATGCCATGTAAAGTGCTGGCGTACGCGGATTCATGGGGAGCCGACGGTCAGACTGATCGGGACAGAACCAACGGCTGTGATCTCTGTGACTAAGGCCAAGTCACTCTGACTCGTGTCCACTCTTTGTCATCATCTTCCCACAGCTAATTTGTTCTTCTTGCTGACTGACCATGGCAGATAAGAGTCAGGACCCATCAGAGCCACTGAAGCGGGTTGCCCAGGCGAGTGCCTGACCTAATTGCTTGACTGCACTTCGTTCAGTGGGCCGTAGATGTGGAGTGAGGCTCTTCTACCTTCTACGGGTGTGTATAAATTGCTTGCTTGCAAAGGTAAGCTTAATTCACCCCATTCTGGGAGACATTAGTGAGCAAGAGCTTGTATTGGACACACTTGAAATGTTCTGTGGAATGGACTGAATTTTATTTTATTATAATTGTACAACGTCCATCTTCAACTTGTGGTTCACGTGTCTTTTTGCTGTGAAATCTTTACTATAAAGTAAACGTGAGGATAACTTTTATATTGTTAGTAATATTTCAAGATGAACACTTACTGGACCGAAGCAACTTGGGTTTACTTGATTATCTATACATCATTTAAAAAAAAAGTCATGTTCAAATGTGAGTATATATGAATAATATGATCATCAGACTTTTGAGGAAGGTTTATTTGTTCATCTCTCAATCATCATTGCATTGCATTATATGTTTTAAAACTACAGAGCTTTGATCATAAATCTAAGCATTTAAATGTCATCTTACTAAGACATATTACTGGCAGATATCGAGTAACGACTGATATGTATATGCTTTTTATGTAAGTACTGTATCTGCTAAACTGTTATAAAGACCGCACTGATTTACATTACTAGCATTAGAATTTCCTCTCACTTTTCGGCCATATAAATATCAGTATATGCACCAAATTGCATATTTTTGCTCAGTTTGGGCATCTGAATAAAATTTGAGCTTTTTATATATAATTTAATTTTTTTATTTTTTTTAGCTCCAAATTCTTACTATATCCTATTATATGAGCCATCAAAATGATACTCAACAAAAACACATGTAAACTTTTTCAATTAAACCATTCCATTTTGGATTTGTATTTCATACAGTATGTGGGGCCTTTTAAGACTTCTAAAACACACCTCTTACAAGGTTTAGTCTGGACACATCAAAGTTTTCCAAGAAATCATAAAAAAAAACATTGTAACATTTATTATATCAAGATATGGCAGAGATAGTAAGAATAGTATGCCATTCCTAATTCAGCCGTACTTCTGAATCTCACAGAACTTGGCAGCAGTGTCGTCATAAAACAGGGTGTGTTTTAGAAGTCTTAAAGGCACAGCAGCAATGCAGGACATTCAGGCCTCGTTTACACTGTCAGTGAAATGTGACCCAATTCCGATTTTTCGCTCACATGTGACACAGATCGGTTGTGCTCTATGACAG
This sequence comes from Rutilus rutilus, assembly GCF_951802725.1. NCBI lineage: Eukaryota > Metazoa > Chordata > Actinopteri > Cypriniformes > Leuciscidae > Rutilus > Rutilus rutilus. The sequence goes on along the minus strand of NC_140217.1, from coordinate 39,235,047 downwards.
TGTAAACAGGAAAAAAGCGCATGCATTCGGATATTTCCAGATCGGTTTCAGGCCTCATTCATATGTGGAAATAAATCTGATATAAATCAGATATGTGCCAATGCGACTGTCATGTAAACAGGCAGATCGGATTTTCTGAGGCATTAGGTCTCTGCAATCTCTGCGGTTTAATGACGAGTGCCATCTCGACGCGCTTCTGCAAAGGGACGGATGGCCCGACGAAACGTGGACAAACGTTGACACAACATATCAAAGGTTGGCTTGCTCATCCTAAAATTTCGGACCCACTGCTCTTAAAGCCCGCCACAATATGCTCCCACCAGTCCTGAGATCTCTCTCGCACACAATAACTGAAGCATATGCGCAATGATGCAATGATGATGGCCCTTTTCGTCCTCCTCCGCCTCAAAATCATGATGATGTTTGGCAAACTTCGCACAGCAAAGCTTTCATCAAGCATATGTCACGTTCGTCCATCTGTGCAAGAACCCCCTTTAAGGATGCACGTTTCAGACAGTATAGCAAGTGTAAACACATGAATCGGATATGGGTCACAATTGAAAGAACGTGTAAACGGACGATCGAAAAAATCGGATAACGGTAACAAATCAGAATTGGGCATCAAGACCTGCAGTGTAGACGAGGCCTTAGTCAGGCTCAGAGAGAGAGAGAGAGAGAGAGAGAGAGATGGCAAAAAAAGGGTGTGTATTTTTTTTCTTTTTTTGGATGTAAGAAACCTTGACTAACCAGACATCAAAAGAAATACAAACAATGAACTCGTTACACTGAGTTGTAATTGAACTCTCCTTGCCAAACAATCTGAAGTAGCGACGAGATAAACAGTGGCAGGTGAAATCATTTAATGTTGACAGGCAGCGATTAATTGCTCAGCAGTGTTTTTAACTTATCGCATTTTAATGAGGCCGCTCGCAGTTATCCCTCGGGATCCAAAGCTCTGCTGCTCATTAGGAGGAGTGAAGCTGCCAGTCATAGGCCCACAGTCAGGCCAGACCAGCGTCTGGTAAACATCACGGAAAATGATGAGAGTGCACTTCTTCATGTGCTTCGGCAGCGGCCATTGACCCGCGTGTCACGCCAGAGCTTTTGATTAAAGGACAATTTCAGTCATTGGCTAGTAATGGATCCTTAGGCAGATGATTAATTACTGTTTTAATTGAGGTAATTAAATGATGGGTGCAAAGGAGAGTCAATGCAGCAAGGAGAGAAGCCCGGAGAGATTGGAGGTCTGGCCTGCGGTGTCACACAGGCAGATTGCCGTAATTGCCGCAATGAAATTGGGGTCATTTCCAACCTCTCTCAAAGCTACGTTTATAAAAAATTAATTATGGGTAAATGGTACAGAAGTTGGTATTGATGCGATGGAGACTTCTGTCATTAAAGCTTTGCCTGGAGTGCATCTGATGTTTAATGCATTCTAGGCTGTTGCGTTTACCACCGTCATTTGTCTGTAGCAAATTAGCTGTATGACTTATTAATAATCAATAATAACTGGTTATAATTGATTTTGAATATTTGGATCAGTTAATATAATAATTAGCTTAATGTCGTAAATTGATATTACAATCAATTAACCTGTTTGTCCCGTGAACACTCAGGATTAATTGTTTATTAACTCGAAGAAATGTACATTTCCGGGGCATGGGAAATGTCTTTCTTAATTTACAGTACTACTAAGAGCAGTAACCGAGATCTAAATGATTAGTGACTCCAGTTATGAGCTTGAGACACAGACAACTTTACGTGTGACATGAACAAGATTTGATTAACTAGTCTAAACACTTAAACTACTCTAACATACACACACACATACATGCATACAGTTTACCCAGGGAAAGAGAGCTGAAGCAGAATACAGGAAATCAAGACGTTATAGCATTGTTTGAAATTCAGCAGATCGACAGCCTTGAGCAAACCATCAGTTTAGTTCTAACACGCCCTTCTTTAAAGGGGTAAGGATACTTAAAGGGATAGTTCACTTTGAAATTAATTTTTGATATGTTTTAGCTTACCTCAAGGGCATCCAAGATGTAGGTGTCTTTGTTTCCGCAGTAGTTTCAATTTTGATATTTTGATATCGTTGTTATCTCTTGAAAACAGCACACGTCCAAATGATCTGACGGCGCTGGCGGGTATAGATATATACATAGATGTCGCATAGGTTTCGTTCCAATGAACTGCAGTAGCGAAGGCGACATCTAGTGTATACATCTATACCCGCCCACGGGCGGGTATAGATATATACACTAGATGTCGCTTGGCTACGGTTTCGTTCCAATGAACTGCAGTAGCCAAGGCGACATCTATGTTTATATCTATACCCGCCCGCGCCGTCAGATCATTTGGACGTGTGCTGTTTTCAAGAGATAACAACGATATAAATACTGTTCGTTTTCTCACACAAACCGCTCGTTTCGTGTCTTAGGCCATCAATGTGTACTTATGATGGGGAATTGTTTCATTTGGACGATGGGGAATTGTTTTAATTTGGACTCTGTGCTTGTGTTTTGAGACAATGACCATCGACCTGCATTATATGACTGACAGACAAGAACGGTTTGACCTAAAAATATCAAAATTGAAACTACTGCGGAAACAAAGACACCTACATCTTGGATGCCCTTGAGGTAAGCTAAAACATATCAAAAATTAATTTCAAAGTGAACTATCGCTTTAATGTATCAAATAATGAGACTAAGTTTGATACTTGCATGTCTCGCCCATTTGAATTAAACTGTCCTGATGCAATTTGTTGAGGCTCCAGTTGATCTTTGCTGATGTGGTCTTGATGAGAGAGAACCAGTGGTAGTCAGAGTATCTTTGGTGAATGGAAAGACAAGGCCGCAGCCTGGCACAAACTTGGAGGGTCCTTAGAAACTTCTAGTTCAGCATCTTCTTCACATCAGGATCTCAGAAAGGGACTAAGAGCGAGCTAAGAGCTGATCAGTGACTTTAAAGCGTGAAGATGCCACACCTTCTGGAGGTGTTTGAGCCAATAGTTTTCCTTTGGAGGGAAATTCTTTTACGACCATTGTCTTTGAACATGTAATTTGATTGGATGTTGAACACAAGAATCTTTAAGATGCTTATAATACTAATGCGTCACAGAGTTAGCAGAATGTAATGTAAATTAACAAAACGGGGACGAAGATTGGAGTTTATAGAGACCAAACATACTGTAACACACATATGATTTTAGTTGACCATATGCAAAGTCTGAAACATTAACCCAATAGAGTTTACAAGAATACAAAAACCAACCACATAAAAGGAAAATCATGAGGTGGGAAATTTAGATACATTTTTACACATTTATCAAGTGGCTATATATAGAATATATAGTATTAACAGGGTTTATTTCTCCTCCTCTACAAGAATTTAAGTGAGATTCACAGCTTTATGGACATTCCTTTGGATCGTAAAACTCTTATCAGTCTCAGTGTGTCCTGTAACAAGACACCGCGTCCTGCCAGTGTGTTCGCTTCAAAGGTCTTTGTTGGGAGAGTGAGTTTGCTGGATTATTCATTAAATAAATGAATTATTTGTGTGTGTCTGATTGGTCCAGACGCTACATGTGTTTAATTGAAGGTTTCAGTATCACTTTGAATATGAATAACACAGGCTTTACATTACATTAATAAATAGTACTTAAATGAATTAATAAATGTATTATATTTTTAAAAGATCGCATTATAATGTTAAAAACATTGTTCTTACCTTTATTGCATTGTTTTCTTTTTAACATTTATTTTATTATAAGATATTAGGGTTGCACGATTAGTCGCAATTACATGAAATCGCAAAGGCTGCGGTTTTTTTTTATTTTTTATGCGCAGCTTGTCAGTGATGATCGGCTCTGTAAACACTGCTCCGTCTGAAAGCACTGCGAGTTTGAGTCACTTATAACGTCTATTTGAAAAAGCAACAAACGTCAAACATCTTTCCAAACATGAGAAGCATTTATGAACCTCTTGTCCAACAAAAGACCACATTTAATAACATGCTTTTACTCCAAACTCACTTCATAAGGACAGTTGAGCTCCTCCTTCTGTGAGATGATGTGCTTCTTACACAGAATAAGGCAGTCGTGTGTTTATTAGTCATTTTTAATCAATCAAAGCGTTTCAATCTCCTGTTCAGCTACAGGATAGCAGAGAATGTCTAATAAGGCGAGAAGTTTCACTCTCAGTACACTTCCGGCTTCTGAACTGGTTGCAGTTCCACTCTGGTTCCATATGAGGGCGCTCACAGGACGATATATACTCATCAAAATCCACTTTTCTCAGGATGTAATTTTTTTGTCTAGTAATTTGAATGTTGTACTCGAAAGGAGATGCAAAGACATTACACATTGCTGGGTGTTAGATTTTTTAGAGTCACTTATTTGCTTTAAAAAGTCTTTTAAAGTGTCAATGACGTCATACACATCGTGCGACCAGAGATACTGCTTTACGGCAATCCTTCAGTCACTTTGGTGCTTTCACGCTCTGCACTTTCTTTTCTCTCCAGGCATCGACAACACAGCTGACACAGGTAAACACACACAGCTGACACAGGTAAACACACACAGCTGACACAGGTAAATACACGTGCCAGAAGAGTTTTTGTTTTGTTTGTTTCTGGTCCCGCTTCGGATGCCACGATGCCATCAAGCGGTATCTCTGGTCGTCAGTCCTTCTCTGACCAATCAGCGTTCATTAGCAGAATGCTAGCGTGTTATGG
>NC_140217.1:39000307-39225307 GCF_951802725.1 Rutilus rutilus | reverse complement strand
CTCTGTTCTTTTCTTTTTTTCCTCAGCCAAGCTGTTGGTGTCCATTAATTAGAGCTGCCATTCCTGACAAAAACCCTGACAGAATTCGGCTCAGAATGCTCTCCCTGTTTGTCACTTCTATTTGGGAATCTGTGAACTCTCAAAGAGTGACGCTGCCTCTCAAGAGCAAGCCTTGACTGATCTCTCGCAGCAGACCTGTGGCTCATGTGAGAGTGTTTCTGCTGGAGCTTCTCCTCAAAAGACAATGGGTTCCTCTCTCAAGTGCTGGACGATTCAGTTCTCTTGTACAACACTTTCAACTGTTTATTTTGTTGTAACTTTGAGGAAACGGCCTACAGTAGCTGGGAAAATCGAGCATCATTCTCAGTCCATTCAGTACGTGACAGTGGGGCTTGTCATAATATCTCAGTGAATATGAGATTTTATTGTTTTATCTAGCAGTGATTTTTGTGTTGGTTTCAGACATCTAGTGCAAAATTGGATATTTTTTATTTATTTTGTATTTTTATTTCATTTAAATTTCCAGTATTCCAATTTTTTTATAAATAGTATTATTTTATCATATAATATTTCTTTAATATTTTTATTATTCTTTATACTATATTGGATTTTTTTTTTATTTTTTTTTTATTATTATTATTATTATTATTATTATTATTATTATTAATTTATTTTTTTATTATTATTTTTTGCTGCAGTTTTATACAGCTCGTCAATAATTTGGAAAATGTTAAAATAATTAGAAAGTGAAAGATTACTTTATATTTATATTTTATATATTTTAATATTCAATATTTATTTAACAGTTTTAAACAGCAGGTTCCTATTGTGACAACATGCCCCAACAGTTAAAAAAAAAAAAATCTGGTAAGTGTAAAAAAAAAGAAAGAAAGGCTTTTAGTCAAAACTAGGTTTAGGTCCAGAAATAAAAGTATTGTGAATATTCACCGGAGTTAAAGTGTGACAACTAGCCCCGGGCTCCCCTGTGATATAAAAACACTTCAGGTCAATCTGTGTCTCTGTTGACATCATGTCTGTAGTCATGGCAACATCACAGTCCACACAAGAATGAACACATCCACACAGGGCTGACAACAGCTGAAGCTCGATCAATATGATCCAAATCTGCTGCGGGATTCTCAGTTTTGATTAAATTGTCTTTCTTTGAGGGAGGTTCAATATCGGCACAGTTCAGATGGAAGGCTTCAGACGGACAACAACTTCTGGCCCATTTTCTGCTATCAAAATCTCATGGGATGCTCATCTCAAACAAAGTCATTACCTTTATAATAAAAATAAATAATTTGTTACATTTATATAGCGCTTTTCTGGGTACTCAAAGTGCTTTACATGGTCGGGGGAATCTCCTCAACCACCACCAATGTGCAACACCATCAGGCCAAGGGGAAAATTTGGCTTCTTTATAAATATATATATATATATACACACACATACTGTACATACATACATACTGTACATACATACATACTATATATATACATATATACATACATACATACATACTATATATATACATACATACATACTATATATACATATATACATACTATATATACATATACATATGTATCAAATATATATATACATATATATATATATATATATATATATATATATATATATAATTGTCATGATTTTATGATTCAATGTCATTACTGCTGCTGTTTAAACTATCTTTTGGTTTTCAGCTTGGTTGTTCATTTGAGATGTTCTCTGCTGAATTCAGTTAATTAAAACGTTGATAATATCGTGTACTGACAAAGCAAACATTAATAAAATACCGTACAAAGTCTTCTTTTAAAGAAATAGTTCACCCAGAAAAGAAAATGGTCATTTCTCCGAACAGCTTGTCTCTATGCAACAGGTCATGATGACCATCTCTGTCTCGCTCCAAAAAGCTCAAAAAGTACTTCAAAAGTATAGTCCATTTGACTTGTCACTATATTTAAGGTTTTCCGCAGTAGCTCTCAAAGCAAATATGTCTGTCTGTATGGCGTGTTTGACGTCATGACATTTGATTATGAGACGCTGGAGAACCAGTGACATTTGATGTTATTGACATCCAACCTGCACTAGGACTGTTCATCACACAAACCCTGTATGACTTCAGAAGACTGCTCTTTTATGGTTTCGGTAGATTAATATCTTTCATTTGAGTACTTTGAACAAGACAATGCACGTGGAGAGCAGCTCGGGTCGTTTGATGAGAAATATTTGAGCTCATATTGAGGTCTCTTCTGAAACTCCAGAGGGTTCTTTAAAGCGTGAGCAGAACAACAACTGAGATCTTATTTACTACAGGCTTCCACAAACAATAAAGTAGCATGATGTTTTACAGGTGATGCATATGTCCACAGATGTGTGAATGCTAGGCATGAAATCATGATAATTTGTCAGCTCATAGCCAAGCATGGATTGTCAAAGAGCCATTGATGCTGTTAAACCCTCTGGATGTGCATTATAGAGATGAAACTGGTCACACTTTAGATTAGGGTCCAATTCTCACTATGACTTTTGCCTCAATAAACTCATAATAACTGCTTATTAGGTTACTTACAGTTAGTAAGGTAGTTGTTAAGTTCAGGTATTGGGTAAGGGATGTAGAATATGATCATGCAGAATAAGGCATTAATATGTGCTTTATAAGTACTAATAAACAGCCAATATTCTAGTAATATGCATGCAAATAAGCCACTAGTTAATAGGGAGAACTGGACCTTAAACTAAAGTGGTAACATGAAATTGTTTACCATACGGTTTGGTAAAGGTTGTATACACTACCGTTCAAAAGTTTGGGGTCAGCAAGATTTTTTATGTTTTTAAAAGAAGTATCTTCTGCTCACCAAGGCTGCATTTATTTGATTTAAAAATACAAACAAAAACAGTAATATTGTGAAATATTATTCCAATTTAAAAGCTGTTTTCTATGTGAATATACAGTAAAGTGTAATTTATTCCTGTGATCAAAGCTGAATTTTCAGCATCATTACTCCAGTCTTCAGTGTCACATGATCCTTCAGAAATCATTGTAATATGATGATTTGATGCTCAAGAAACATTTATGATTATTATCAATGTTGAAAACAGTTATTTACATTTTTATTTCATGATGCTATGATGAATAGAAAGTTCAAAAGAACAGCATTTATCTGAAATCTAAAGCTTTTGTAACATTAAACACTACCGTTCAAAAGTTTGGGGTCAGTAAGAACTTTTATTTTATTTTTGGGGGAAATAAATAAAATAAATCAATACTTTTATTCATCAAGGATGAGTTAAACTGATCAAAAGTTACAGCAAAGACATTTATAATGTTAGAAAATATTCTATTTTAAATAAATGCTGTTCTTTTGAACTTTCTATTCATCAAAGCATCATGAAATAAAAATGTAAATAACTGTTTTCAACATTGATAATAATAATGAATGTTTCTTGAGCATCAAATCATCATATCAGAATGATTTCTGAAGGATCATGTGACACTGAAGACTGGAGTAATGATGCTGAAAATTCAGCTTTGATCACAGGAATAAATTACAGTTTAAATATATTAAAATAGAAAACAGTCATTTTAAAATGTCATAATATTTCACAATATTACTGTTTTTTTTTTTTTTTTTTACAGTTTTTTATTAAATAAATGCAGCCTTGGTGAGCAGAAGATACTTCTTTTAAAATCTTACTGACCCCAAACTTTTGAACGGTAGTGTATATTTTGGAGGAATGTTTTTTTTTAAATATTTGTATCATGTTTTTTTTCCCCTTGAACTTTTATTCAATAATCAATAATGAGGAAAATAATAATACAATGTGGAATATTTATATTAAAAATGATTTTTCTCAAGTTTCTCAAACAACAGGTTCTCAATGTGACGACTTGCCCCATTTTTAAATGTTTTAAAAGCCTCAATTATGTTGTGGAAAATACTGCATAGTTCTCAGATGCATCCGTTTTTTTTTTTTGTGACATACGAAGTGAAATATAAATCTGAACCATTACACACCCCAATGTTGGACGTTGCAGGAAAGTTCTAGCAGAAGTCCCACGCTGAACTTTAGATGTATTTTAGGCAGCACTGAAATGTTTCAGCCCACTCAGACAACTCTTGCAATGCAATCCCAGCATTGATATGCTGCATAAATCTCCAAAATGACCTTTGGCTCGGAGTGACCTTTAAGAGCGCTGGTAGGTTGCCGTGGGGCCGGGATACAGACTTTCGTAGACACGTCTGTGGGTACAATGCATCTCTTGAGCTGGATAAAGCCTCCACAAAGGGAATAGAATATCTTCATAGATAACCTCTCTCTCGCTTGCACCCTGAATCTAAATCAATCCTCAATAGGCTTCACTCTGGGAAGGCTGCCAAAACCATCTCTGCTCGTCCATGAAACCCCTGGCCTGGTGTGAAAAATCGAGACTGAAGGGAGAGGATGCTCGCGGAGTGGCGCTTTATGGCTGCGAACTCATCTGAGAGTGGCAATCAGGGTTAACTCTTTGTTTTCAACTGAAAGCCACTCGAGAGAATACAAACCGATGGATTACCGGCCCATTATGTCAAGGACTTCCCACAGAACTTATTTTCTTGCTGAAATCCTACGGTGTTGGATGCAGGATTGGCTTCAGAGCAAAAATATTTCGCGTTTGGTACGATTCCAGCTCTAGCATCTATACGAAATCAATACCGTAGAGGAATAATCAGACCTCTGGTGAACTTTTAACAGAATAGGTCACCCAAAAATGTAAATTCTGGTATTATTTACTCACCCGTATGTCGTTCCAAACCTGTTTGCTGTTGTTATTTTTTTCTTCCTTGGAAAACAATATTAGAATTTTGACAAATAATTTCTTTACACAGATCTTTATACAGTGCAACAGCATTTCACAGTAAAATAAATGTAAAAAAAGACATATATTCATACATACACTAATGTTCAAATGTGTTTTCTGTTCAAAAAGATTTTATGTTTTTAAAAAAGAAGAATCCTCTTCTGCATTTATTTGATCAAAAATATAGTAAAAACATGTGAAATATTATTACAATTTAAAATAATTATTACTATTTGAACATATTTTAAGACGTAATTTATTCCTGTGATCAAAGCTGAATTTTCAGCATCATTACTCCAGTCTTCAGTGTCCAGAGCCGGACAGTAACGGAGTACATTTACTTGAGTACAGTACTTAAGTACAATTTTGAGGGATCTGTACTTTACTCGAGTATCATTTTTGGGGAGTACTCATGACTTTACTCAAGTACATTTGAGAGGCAAATATTGTACTCTTTACTCCACTACATTTCTATCCATAACCGTGAGAACCTGTTACTTCATCTAAAAGAAAAAAAAAAAGGAAAAAAGAAACATCTCGGAAACCCTCAATTTGTTGTTTCCCTCTCAAACGTGATTGGATTGTGCAGGAGCCACTGATTGGGACAGCCTATCAGCAATCACCTTCAGCTTTCCACCAAAGTCAACTCCATGGTCAGATTTAGATAAGAGACGAAACCATGGACGAAACAATGGATGAAGACGCAGCAGGTCCATCCCGGGAGTATTTTTTTTTCCCAGGATGGTAGGGGAAGACTCATGAATATTCATTAGGGAAGTCATCCCTGATTGGTCTTAACCCCAGTCTAGGGTAGGTTTAGGGGCGGGGTTAGGGAGGTCATAAGACCCCCAGTGACGGGTAGGTTTAGGGGTGGGGTTAGGGGTAGGTCATCAGACCAATCAGGGATGACTTCCCTAATGAATATTCATGAGTCTTCCCCTACCATCCTGGGGAAAAAATATCGCATCCCGAACCCGTGGCTCCACCTCGCCAGACTATTTCAATTTTCTGTACAATTTAATGATAGTTTTCGCTTCAAATGTTTGCTCTGATTCCAATGTAAGCACTGTGGCAGTAGTAATGCAATATTTAGAAAATGTACTCTTGTACTCTTGATACTCAAGTACTTTTAAAAACAAGTACTTCAGTACTTTTACTTAAGTAGACATCTGACTGTAGTACTTTTACTTGTACTTGACAAAATTTAGCAAGGGGTATCTGTACTTTTACTCAAGTAATGAAGCTGTGTACTCTGTCCGCCTCTGTCAGTGTCACATGATCCTTCAGAAATCATTCTAATATGAGGATTTGATGCTCAAGAAACATTTCTTATCATCAGTTCAAAAATGGTTTAGTGGACCCTGTGATGCATTTCTTTTTATTATTATTCTTTAATGAATAGAAAGTTCAACAGAACAGGATTTATTTGAAATAGAAACCTATTGTAACATTATAAATGTCTTTACTGTCACTTTTGATTAAATTAATTAATTAAAAATTAAAAATATATAATAAATTACAAAAATATATATACAGTATACCATACAAATGTCCATTTGACTTGTGCACCACATTCCAAAGTTATTCAAATCTTCCCCTTCAGTGCATCTCACAAATTAAATATCGCAGCTTTAGCATTACGTCAAAAAGTAACAAGACGCACAAGAACCTTCAGGCCTGGTTTCACAGACAGGGCTTAGATTAAGCCAGGATTAGGCATTAGATCAATTAGGACATTTAAGTAGCTTTTATAAATGTGCCTTAGAAAAAAAAAATACTGGTGTGTAGAGACAAAACAATGACGCTGACATATTTTTAAATAAATCAGTGCAAGTTGCTTTTAGTTAAAACGGCTCAAACATGCGTTTTAGTCTGAGACTAGACTTAAACCTTGTCTGTGAAACTGCATTAGTGTTTGGCACCCGATATAACTGAGACTAACTTTCACTGCAGATGATTATCAGTAACAATTTAAAGTTCTCCTTGCTCTCACAAAGCTATCATTGTTTTTGTCCTCGAAATGGACATGACAGACAGTGAATTTTGAGCTTAAGTGTATTTGAAAAAAAAAAAAAAAGGCAGATAGAGAGATAAAGCTAGAGAGAGAGGAGCATGTCTGTCACCGCCTGTCCTTATATCCACGTCCCACAAACTCCAACCTTGAGGGATTTGAGTGGATTTGATTTGCACTGTAGAGAGTGCCTTTAAGGCATTGTCAACATGGCCCCGGGCTCCGGAGACGGCCGCTCTCACCTGGACAACCCCTGTGAAAAATGAGAGAAATTTCCACAAAACACTGCCGTGAGTGTCTCCAGAAATACAGTGGACTATTCCTGCAACAGCATCATTATGACTTCCATCAGAAGTTTGCATTTTATTTATTTTTATTTAAAAAAATAAATTAATAATAATAATTCAAGGAGACAAATGTCATGGCTTAGCAATTGTCACTCCGCTCTTATCGTTTCATAACAGAAAGGCGCTATAATTGTTTCCGGTTCAAAGATTTTTATCATTTTCGGCTCAGAATCAGAGACAGAAATGGAGTGGAACAATTAGACATGCTCTTCCATTTGCATTTAATGAGATGCGGACGTCTTTAGCGGGGGTCTCTGGCCATTTCAAAGATACCAGTACATCACATGTGTGCCTCACTTCTCGCTTCACGATCACTCTCTGTTATTGGACTGGGAAACGGCTAATTGGAAGATTTCACTCGCAAACGCTATTTAAAAATGGGGGGGGGGGGGGGGGGGAGTATTATGCTAAATTAAATGATTAGCATGCACACTGTAAAAATGTTGTAAATAAAAATTACTGTTGACCTTTTACACGAAAATTCTATTTATGACTTTCTACTCTCTCATGTTGAAATCAGTGTGTTGTTTGCTGATTCTTTGTCATTTTTGTGAAATTGCAATTTCTGAGTTAAAATTGGTTCTACTCCATTTTTTTGTTCTTAGTGCAGTTTATTTCAATGCTGACAGGGGCAGTCCTTGGGTTTGTGAGGTCTTAGACACGTAAATGGATGAAAGTAGTACATACTGTTAGCCTGGCTAACGTCAGACCAAGTCTCATGTGAGACTTGGTCTGGGAACCACATGTTCATTTTCTCGTATTTGAGGCGTGGTTTACGAATGCCCAGAGCCGTTTATTGGGCGCTATGAATGTCTATCAAATGCGCCTGTACGTAGCTCATAACCAATCGCTTCAATTATACCAGATGACGTATGTAGAGTGACAGAAATTCAACGAGGAAAAAAAAGACGATGGGTCAAAGATTTATTTGTGCACGATGGCGTTTAGCGAATATTACCGTTTGTGCAACATAAACATGAGGGTAGAAGGTAACGTCGAGTCTGATGCCATGTTGGATTCATAGATATAAAAAAACTGCTTCGGTGTGGTCATCGTCTTGCTGCTCCCTCCCCGTTCTGTGATTGGTTCCCTTTTTCAGGGGAAAATCTGGTCCATGGTGTCCAGACTGCCTAGCAGCGTGAATAAAATCGCGCTGCGAGCAAGGCAGTATGGGGAAACCCAGGCTAACATACTGTACAGAACTATGTTATTTAATGCTACAGATTCAGTAAACAAACAACTAAGACATTTATTCTTTTGAATTGAGAATCTTTTGAACTTTTGAATCTTTTGATCTTTTGAATTCTTTTGAATCTTTTGAACAATGCAGACAAAATATCATTCATTGCAATCATGCATCTTAGAGAATTTGATGACCACACTGAAGAAAAGTACAGCGACTGAAAGAAAACAAACGTTCAAATACACTGTTGCAAATAACAGGACACTTAAAGCGCAATTGCATAGAATTATGTCTTTACCATACAGAGAAAGCTAATCAGCTAAGAGAAATGCAAGATATTCAAGACAATAAGTTTGAACCCTCTTAAAAGACAATAAACCATGTTTTCATGGCCTGTGAAAATAATAGCTGGTTTCCACTGATCATCAATCATCTTAAAGGGACAGGTCACCTAAAATCTCTCATTCCAAAGATTTCAGTAGTCTAAGTTTTGTGGACGACTGTATTTATTTATTTATTTTAGTTTGATATATAGTTGTATAGTGAAGAGCTATGAAATTATTCCTTACAATTTCTTCTTTTGTGTTCAACAGAAAAAAAATAACACCAAATGATGATAGAATATTCCTTTAAGCCTTCTAGTACACAAAGACAAAACAAACAGGGAGGTTTCATTAAAATTTGTATTTGCTCATAAGCTATTAATATCATTATCAAATGATATTCAAATACATAGAAAAAATGTTGAATGTGAATAGATCACACATTACATTCAGAGAGACATAATTTGTCATGCATAATTCTTTCTTTTTTTTTTACCCTTTGCATGCATAGTCCAACTACACCAAATATTTAGATTTTTAAAAAGCCACTTATAATGAAATGACACCTATGACTAGTATCTGATGTTTATTAATGTACTTTGAGTGCATTAGTTCTTTCTGTTGTCTTTTAATGTCTGACATTTACACCTTTTTATAGCTATGCTTTTATACTTTAATGAAGTCTAACAGAGAATTTTGCAGACAAGGCACTCAGGAATACAGTAACTTTGCCCTTCTAGACTATATGCACTGTAAACGGTTTATCATATGCTGATCCATCCATAATGTCAGTGTTTGCCGCGGTCTCGGTTAACGAAGGCTGTCCCGTCCAAGGGCGTTTCATTATTCCTCTCCTTCGAGTGTGTATTGTGTGTGTGTAGTGTTTTGCGTGAAACACTCATTGTGTAATGACTAAAAAAATCTCCAGGCAATCAATCAACCTTTGTGTCACGGCACAAAAGCCTTCCTGCCGCTGCTTTATGGAAATGTGACGATAACATTGAGGTCCCGCCTGATAAATAAACACAAAACTTTACCTTCGCCCGTGTTCATCCTAATCCTATTGTTTCCTTGATTTATATTGATTTGTTCCGTCCTCAGTTATTGTGCCATTTGCAAACTTGTTATTATCATCATTGTATCATCGTGCAAAACAACGAGCTCTTTTACACCTGTTATTTGTAATCTCAAGACGTTTTCATACTTGAATAGAGCGACTTATTCCACTTAACTTCTGCTTTATTAGGTTTTGCATCGTCTGACAGCTTGCTTTCCAACCATCTCTGTGACAGTCAGATTGTTCTTCATGAGTCGTGTGTTTGAGTTTAGTCGGGTCACTCGGGTGCGATGCACTCATAAGGTGGCAGTAAAACAGAGAGGATCAGTGAAATGGCCGGCGAGAACATCATGCGGTGTGAAATCTCTGTCCTGCTGCCAGTTCATCGTGATGGCTTGATGAATGCAAATTGCTCGTATTCTCCAACATGGCCTCAAACGCGTATTTCATGATGTGAGGTTCTCTACATATTCACAACTTTAACAGCTTAAAGGGGTCATATAATGCCATTTTTGTACAAGTTATTATGATTCTTTAGGGTCTAAATGAAAAGTTTCTAATACACTTTAATTAAAAATTCTCATTAGTATTGTAAGAAATCACTCATTTTACCTGGTCAAAAACAGCTCTGTTTTTAGCACGCCATTTAAGTGCATGTGTCTTTAAATGATAATGAGCTTTGCTCACCCCGCCCCTCTGTTCTGTGCATACACAGTTTGTAATAACACAATAACCATAACGCGTTGTTCATTATAAACTTGGGATTATGAATTATATTGAGAATGTTGTACAGAAAACATGCCGTAATGTAAACCTTATAGTCGCATTCATCGTGAAGCGTGCAAGCGATTTGCAAAGATTAATATAAAGGTTAATAAAACGTTACACTCACTTCTTCTGGAGGTGCAGCAGGAACACGAATAGTTGGTACCGATCCTTTTTCCAGGAGCAGCTTCTTAGCAAAACCAGCTTTATACTGACCCTCGTTTATAAAGCAGTCTGGAGAGAAATGATTCGCGCAAACATGAAAGCATTGACGTTGATCGTGGGGAATATTCCCTTCGAAAACAAAACTCAGCCACTGCGTCTTCAGCGGTTCGGATTTAGGAACATCAAAATGACTGTTGTGTTCGTTATTACACCCAAGAACAGAACACCACAATCGCTTAGACGCCATTCTGCTCCAGCGTATCAACAATGGCGGACTATGATGACAGCTCGCTCAGGGCGGGTCAGTGTTGAAACGCTGCTGTCAATCAACAATCGTGGGAGGGGCGTCTGACCGTGTGACGTCACACAGTCAGACGGCTTGATTTGAGACATATAAGGAGATGGATTTTTATCATTTTATGATGGTTGTGTACAGGCACTGCCAACACACATTTCAGTACAATCAACTTGTAAAAGTGCATGTACCATTATATGACCCCTTTAAGGCATTTTTGCTCCAGCTATATTTTACTACTGAAGCTTGTAGATGATGATGTAATTCTGGGGTTTTGGAGTTGTGAAAAACAACAAAAAAGTGTTTACAACACTTGAGAACTTGATCTAAAGGATTGCGTTTATGTATTTGGTTGTGTTGTGATTATTTTCAGGACGTGATGAAGATGTTTTATTAATTTGCTGGGTTTTTTATGTGTTTATCATACAATTTATACGCGAAAATGAGTTTTTATGTGCATATGATACGCAGTTTTCACGTGCATTTGATACGCACTTTATTGCGTGTAATACACACCGCCCCACACCACTAATCCTAACCAAACGTATAATACACACGTATACCCCACACCACTACTAAACCTACCCTAAACCTACCTATGCATCACGTAAAAACTCCTTTCCGCGTATAAATTGCACGATAAACACAATGCGTGGTATAGAGACGCATTTAGTGTGAGCGGGTCGTTGAGCTCTCTCAGCCACCGTGTAAAATACATTTCTATATTTTAAAGTGTAATTTATTCCTGTGATCAAAGCTGAATTTTCAGCATCATTACTCCAGTCTTCAGCGTCACATGATCCTTCAGAAATCATTCTAATATGATGATTTGCTACTCAAGAAACATTTCACCCTAAGTGTGAATTAAGTCATCATTTACTCGCCCTGGTGTTGTTCTAATGCCCATTTGCCCGTCTCTCTTTTTATGACCACTAATGGAGAATTAGAAAAATATATTGTCCTGCTCGTGCTTGTCCATATAATGGCAGTGAATAGTGACCAACACTGGCCGTGTCACAGAAAGAGATTTTATAGGAACCAACAACTCCCACATAATGTAATGCAAATTGTCCTGGCATCAAAGAATATATTTCACTCGAGTATAAAACAGTTTTTCAGCAACAGATATAAAATCTTCGCAGTGCAGTTTGACTGAAAGCACAGATGAGAAACTCATATGAGACTTTAACAGTTGGACCGGTGCAGCTTCAGCAAATGTGATTTGTGGTATTGCGGTTCTCTTAAATCTCATGGAGAGAGCCGGTTGTGCGATCAATGTGATTCAGGTACAGGTGAAAGGGAATGTGTACATGTTTTCTTTGGTGAAATCAAGACGCCTGCTTTTAGATTGCAATTCATTGGCACTTAATACAAAGATCACGGCCTTGCTTTTATTGGTTTAAACCGAAAGGTGACACCTTTAGACTCGCAAGACCGGCTGACCGAAAAGCAATTTCAGTCGAATGACGAGCCAGAAACAATAAAAACCATTGTAAGTCGTGGCTCCTCTCAGAGATTTGAGTTTCACATATAATATCAGTGCATTGTTTTTAACTGAGAGACAGATGCTTGACTGATAACATGAAACGTTATAAATGCTTTCAGTGTTATTTTAGACGCCTAAATGCTCAGTAATGTGGTTAAGGATATTGTTGATGGATGTCGAGTTTTTTTCATTTATCAAGCCAGTACAGATGGTCGCTCCTTATGGCTGTGGTACAAAAGTTATGGTCGGAGAATTTCAATTTCCCTCCCAGTCGGGGATCTTAAAACACTTATTCTGAGTCAATATATGTCCAATAGCTGCGTATTATTGCTGCGGACTTATTTCTCAGATCATGTATGGAATTTCTGGTAGTCGATTTGATCATTTTTTTTATAAATCAGTTGGTAAATGGGAAAGAAAGTCTTGTTTTAAAAAAATTATAAAAAAATAATAATAAATAAATACCTACCAAAGGGGTAAGAAATAGAAAGTTATCATTTAAAGGTTCTTTTTTCTTTACCCCATTGGCAGATTCCTTGTTTTTAGCGTAAAGTCACTTAATTTTGATACATTTTTCAGAAACCGACTTATTATCTTAAGTCATTTTGCTTCTCCAGTAAATTCAAGGATCTTTACTGTATTTGTACTGGAACAAAATGTAATTTTTTTTGCTGTGTGATTGTGAGAAATGGCAAGGAATGGCATCTGAAATGACAATTACATTGTCTTGCTTATTGCTTAGGGATTTTCTAACTATGAGACCTTGACAGTTAAAGGTATAGCGGAGGATTTTCTTTTTCCCGAGTGGATCATCAAGACTATTGGTCCTCCTAGTTGTCAATCATTCTCGTGATATGTTTACGTAAGGCCGTCGTACGTGCTCGTCCCTAGGTAGTTTTCGCTTTCTGCGCATGCGTACTTTCGGGTGTATATGTGTGGTGAGCTACGGTTTCAGCCATTCATTGAAGCTCGCCCGTTCTCACCGGGTTTTTTCAAAATGTCTGAGGGTCGCAAGAGAAAAAGTGTCTATTGTATGACAAGAAGAGAAAGGCCTCTGAAGAAAGAAACAAGACCAGAGTGTTTTTGGGAGAATATTTCACACGCTGGCGTGCGCTAAAAGCACAGGTTGGGCTTGGTAAAAGTTAATGTGAGCTATGATTAGCGATGCTAGCCCTGGCACAAGTCACGCACCGACAGCAACTTGTAAACAGAGCATGCACGAGGAGAACTAGGCTCGTGCATGCTCTCTCGTGCACACGTTTAATAGGCGTTCCCTCTCGGGAGCAGGTAGAGTGTTGCGCATGGGCATTTTTTCAAAAAGTGGAGAGGGCGGTTCTTTTCTAAAATTCAGGAAAATCCTCCACTATACCTTTAAATTAATTCAAGAGACATTAATAGAAAGAAAAAATGAATGACAAGGGTCACTGTGTGTGTAAATATGAAGGTAACTCAAATGATAGGCTGTTACGAGAGGCAAGAATGACAGCAACGCCACATCAGCAAATAAAACCCTACAATGAAACGTCTGGACCAAGAGGTCAAGGTTTAGTTGGTTAACATGGTAAAGTTGTGTTAACTGCCAGCCTGGTCTCATAGTTTATACATATTATTAGTATGTAACATTTACAGTTACAAAACAGGCTTTTTTGTTCATTTGGTTTAACGCTGGAATGTAGACAGCCTCACAATTTTGTAGCATCAAGGCCTTTTTCTCCATTGAAAGAACTGTTTCAGGCTAAATGCACAACTACGCACATTAAAAGGTAAATAATGCATTTAGTGAAGGGCGAGACCTAGAACGAGTCTTGCTGACATACTGATGCTCTGTACATGTTCTCATGTTTAATAGTGACGATGTTGTATTAAGGTGAATTTAAGGATTTCTTGGTATTATAAGATTAGCATTTATTTGTGCATTGCATGATATGACATGTGCATGTTTTGGACAGTATTGTGATTTAACAGAACAATCTATATTTTTGGATTGTAACACATTAGTTTGCCAGAGGTGTACTGGTCAAACGTTTTGGGTTTGTAAGAATTTATGTTTTTGAAAGACGTCTCTTCTGCTCACCAAGGCTATTTGATAAAAAAAAAAAAATATAATAATAATAATAATAATGTGAGATATTATTACAATTTAAAATAACTGTTTTCTATGTGAATACATTGTGAAAAATTATTTATTCCCGTGATCAAAGCTGAACTTTCAGCATCATTACTCCAGTCTTCAGTGTCACATGATCCTCCAGAAATCATTCTGATATGCTGATTTGCTGCTCAATGTTGAAAACAATAAAATCTTACTGACCCCTTTTGAACAGTACATGTATTTATGGACCTGATGTGTGAGGTTTTGCATGATGGTTTTAAGAAGCATTACATATGTAGATAACTACACTGCAATTTTTTTTTTTTTTTTTTGTCTTGTTTCCAGTCCAAATATCTAAAAATTCAGGATGCATAAGTAAAATTAGATAAGAAATTATGTCTTGTTTTCTGGGGAAATAAATCAAAATTAAGTGAGTTTTTGCTTAAAACAAGCACAATTATCTGTCCATGGGGTAAGAAAAATAATCTTGTTTCTGTTTGAATTAAGATTATTTTTCTTACACCATGCACAGATAATTTTGCTTGTTTTAAGCAAAAACTCACTTAATTTTGATTAATTCCCCCGGAAAACAAGACATAATATCGTATCTAATTTTAATGCATCTTGATGTAAGAATTTTTAGATATTTGGACTGGAAACAAGACAAAAATAAGTAAGAAAAGTATTTTTTGCAGTGTATATATACAGTATTCTCTGCATATAATATGTAGCTTAAAGTCAACATACAATCAAAACTGACCTTTCTTTCCCAGCACAATTCCTCTGTTGTTTTCTCTTTCAATTAAGAATACGTCACATTGGATTTGTGCACAGCGTTTTCATGCTGACCTCGAGTCAGATCAAGTGTGAGGATCTTAGCAAGTAGTTTTTTCTCTCTTCTTTTTCATATCTTTATATTAGGACATGAGCTCAGATTATCTGACAGACGTGAGCTTGGAAATGTCTAAACGGCTCCGTCAGCGGTTAAATTACCTAAGAACTCTTTCGAAAATTACACTGGATCTAATTGGCTAAAGTGATTAATTATCTGATATATTTTAACATCATTAGCATAATCCTGCGCTGCGATCATATTTATCAAGCGTAAAACTATCCCGGCGCTGAGTCAGCAAGACATGAAAGGTCAAATCCGTGGATGTGTTGTCTCCACGGTCTCCGTTGAAGAGGAATTTCATTGTTCCCCTGGGATTCAAGTGAAAAAAGGACATGAACACTCAAGAACAATTAACTGGGTCTTATCAAGAGTCGTTTAGATGCTTGTGATAGTCAACTAAGAATAGAAAGTCTGAGGAAGCTCATTTAGGGCACGAATGGGATTCATTTTTTAATGTTATGATCTCAAAGCATCATTGTGGCCTGTTTCAAAGAACTGAAACCATTAAGTGAAGAAAGAATCGATTGTGAATATAATTTGGTTGATATATTATGCATTCACACATTATATACAATGGCACTTTCCATGAATAGGGTGCCCTTTTTGTCTACTTAAAAAAAAAAGTTTTTGTAGTGAAAACTATATGTTAGAAAAGCTGTTATATAACACAAAATTAACTTAGCATGAGAAGTGGGCAGATTTAAACATATTCCTTGAAAATTAGCTTCCACTTCACAGATCCCTACTTTTTTTTTTTTTTTTTTTTTGTATTTAACAATTAAAATCACCACTGTTAAATTAATAACTCACTAAATTCATGAATTTGAATCAACAAAAACAATATTAGGTCGCCATATTTTGCAAAGAATCCTTTTACTGATTTTATCATTCAGACCTGTCAATCATTCATTAAATTATTTATTTAGATGGATTTTCATTTTGATGTTTATTTAATGCTTATGGCTAGAAAAATCACTGCAAACTGTATTTAGACAGGTTTTGGTAACAAGGTTGTAAATATTGCAAACCTCATGTCAACTAAATTTAAAATTAAGCAGCTCATATAATATTTAGTTTGACAAGTTTCATGATCAAAATTTCCTGAAGGTTTAGCACTTCTTCACTTCTGAGCAAGGAGCAGAAAGCAGTTTTTGTTTCAGGGCCTATTTTATACCATATTTATGGAAAGTGGCATATTTCTGAATCAGACAAGAAGAGAAGAAGAAAATTCTTCACTGTCGGCCACAAAAAGTTTGCAGGTTATTACGGAATAAAAATAAATTAAATCAATAAGAACAGTCAGTAAGTCAGGGAAAGGCAGATGCCATAACTAAATCACGTCGCCTCGAGGATCGATCCACATAGGCGAAAAATTGCATCTGCCTCAGAAAATAAATAAAAGGATTAAAGCATGTATAATCTGATTAAGGAAAGTAACTGTTTGCTTCAACAGTGGCTTATAAGACTTAACGCGGTGAAATGCCACATGGAGAACTCGAGCAGGCAGTGTTCACCGAGTCCAAGGCCTCAAAGCGCAAAACAAATAACAATCAGGAATGTTTTTATTTTATTATAAAATGACATGTTCATTATATACTCGCCAGACACTTAATTAGGTAGATCTTGCTAGTGCCTTAGTTCTTCGTGGCATAGATTCAACAAGGTGCTGGAAACGTTCCTCCGAGATTTTGGTCATGATCGCATGACGCAGTTTCTGCACATCCACGATGTGAATCTCCCGTTCCAGCACATCTCAAAGCTGCTCTATTAGACTGAGATCTGGAGACAAAGAACTGAGTAAGAATATGTTTCTGAAAGCTAGGGTGACCATATTCCAGGACATGTCCGGCCGGGATTTCGAGATCGCCCAAAATATCGCTTTAATATCAACCCCTTCACACAGCATTGAAACACGTACTAGATTTCGACGCTAGAACCGCATGCTGACGAGATACAAGACGAAAAACATGTTCAGTAAGAGCTAGTTATTGGACTGGACCTTGTCAAACAAACAAACGAGAGATCTGTGATCACTAGTTGCGCATGTACACAATGTAGGCTAATAGATTGACAATCCGTCTGATTCGCCGCTCGCCCGTGTGAAAATCACGCAGGGTATCAGTGTTAGTGTCGTCTGTCAAAGCCCAGCTTGCTCGAGCTTTCTGAACACACAATCGCAGGTTTATTCTGGAGTACCAATCTGCTACGACAATCGCTCTCTGCAAATACAAGATATAATTCTTGCAATGTGGCAGCTTATTATCCAAAGCACTGGAGCTACAACGCGAGCAAATGAAGATGCTAGCAGACGTGTGCGTTTTGTTGACAACTGTATACAGCGTCTATAGGCAGACGGCTTCAGAGAGGAACTGTGCAGACGTGAAAGATGATCTTTTGTCAAAGATTATTGTGTTGACAGCAAATGAGCATTAAACTCAAGGTTTTGATTCGCATTAGTTGAACTGAAAAACAGTCTTTATTTAATCAGCTTGTTTTAATCCAAAAGGCAATGAGAAAATATATCATGTGGCCAAAAGTGATGTCCGGCCTAGGACACTTTACATCTTCACTCTTATTCTTACTCAAATATTATTCAAAATGTGTTTGAATAAAAATGTAAGCATATTGTTATTGTAGTCAATAGTTTTAAACACAATGAAACGAGAGAACCAATGAAATATTAATAACTGATTATGTAGTAGTCAGTGTATGCTTTTTCTTGTCAGCTTTTTGATTTTTATATGCCTTTTTTGCATAGTAAATACAAATTGTAGCTGTAGCCTAATTTGCATTGTTTTGCCAAATAATTGTCAAATAAATACCTTAAACAAGTTTAGTGTTTTGTTCTCCCCTTATATTTCAAATATTTAACAAACTATTTTAAAGGTTTAATTGAACTTGTAGGGTCATATATAAATCTGAGCTGTTCTCCACATGAACTGTATAGTTCTATACTCTTATGTCATTGTATTTCTCCAAGGGAATATTAGAAGAAACAAAGTGTCTTCTAATAACTTTTTTTATGGGTAAAACTTTTGTAATGAAGGAAAACTGATCCAGTGCACCTCTGAGAAAAGCAACCTCAGAGCAATAAGATTTTCCTCTGGGCTTCACTCATCTAAATGCGACTGCCGCTGTAATATGGAGGTTCTGGTTGTTTGTTTCGTGTTCATCTGCTGCTGAAGGATGTAATATTGTCGTGTTGGAGGTGGAGGATTTTCTGACGCCGCCTCATCAGCGCTCGGGAGAGAAGATCGAGTCATCTGAGGTTCGTTAAATGTTAGAGAAACAAAATGCCAACAGGTTAGTGGGTTATGATCAAAGTGTCCAGTCTGAGATGATGGACGGTGAGGGCGGAAGCAATATTTCACACACGCAGACAAGAACTCGAGAGCCACGTTTCCCAGAATTCACTCTATTTTTCAAAGGACTGATTGGAAGTTAGTCAATTAAGCATGTCTGAATGTCGTTGCACTGGATAATTCAGGAATTTTTCACTTTTCTTCATCATGTCTGAAGTGTCTATGGGCCCTATCTTACACCCAGCGCAACTGACTTTGTACACTTACGCATGTATCATTCCTATTTTGCACCCGACGCACAGCGGACTTTTCCCTCGGCAGACGCACGCCGGTAAATGAGGGAATGAACTTGCGCTCCCGGGGGCGGTTCAGCGAAAAGAGGAGGCGTGCTCCGGCGCAAACGTTCCCTGGTGCTATTTTGCAGTTTCAGAAAACAATTCCGCCACAGACCAGGAAAAACCTTGTCTAAAGTCAGTGCGTTTCCAGTGATGCTATTTTAAGGGCGCATGCTTGGCCATAATGTAGCGTGTGCACAACGCACATACACTTTGCTTCTCTCATCTACACACAGACACAGCAGTTCACATTTTTGCAAACCATACATAATTACAAGGAAAAATATTCCACACGAGGGAAATCATTGTTGTGTCCATGAAGATAGGCATAAATCTAGCTTACATATTTACCCAAATTATTATACGCCTGTTTAACCGAAGCTAATTTGGGTGGGTTTCTCCATCCCCAATGTCACTTCTCTGTGTTTTACGGCCCTGACGAGAACATCGGTCTCCTCGGCTTTGTCTCCTTCTGTTTAATGTGTGAGAAACACATTAAACAGCACCAGTGATCTTTTTTATAATTTATATACTGTTATAATTTTTATTAATATTTTAATCTTTTTTTAAATGTAAACTCGTTTTATTTTTTTATATCTCACAATTCAGAATTTTTACTTTTTTCTCGTAATTGTGAGTTTCTCACAATTCTGACTTTTTTCTCGCAATTTTGAGTTTCTCACAATTCTGACTTTTTTTCTTACAATTGCAAGTTTATATCTCACAATGTCAATTTTGACTTTTTCCTGTTTTTCTCAGAATTGCGAGTTTATATCTCACAATTATGACTTTTTACTGGGTTTTTTTTCTTGCAATTGCGAGTTTATATTTCTCAATTCTGACTTTTTACAGGTTTTCTCGCAATTGCGAGTTTATATTTTTTTTCTCAGAATTACAAGGAATGAACTGGCAATTGTGAGCTATAGGCTTAAGTCAAAATTGTGAGATTTAAACACGCAATTGCGAGAAAATGACAGAATTTTTAGCTTACTTTTTCTCAGAATTGTGAGTTTATATCGCGCAATTAATATCTTATAACTAGCAATTGCCAGTTATTGTGACTTTCTTTATCACAATTATATCACAGTTTATATCTCACAATTCCGAGGCAAAAAGTCAGATTTTTTTTTGCTATAAAGTCACAATTACCTTTTAGATTTTGTTTTAATTCTGTGGCGAAAACAAGCTTCCATATATTTTAGTACTTTACTAACTAAACAAAAATAAGAAATGTTGCCTTGCTAAAATAAAATGTATGTAAGGTTTTTGAATTTCAGTTAATGTTTCTTTTATTTAAAGTAGCGGAAATGTTTCTTTATGGTTTTGGTTTTAGTTAAAGGGTAACTCTCGCCAAAATGCAACCTAGGGTCTTTTTGTTAATCTACCCGAGGCAAACTTATTTAAAATCATAATTAGAATGGAAACGCCACTTTTAAGTTTGACCGTATTTTTGTTTTCGGTCAAATTGCGTTTTGAATGGGAGTGAATGGGGCACTTCTATGATAGCATCAAAAATCGCTATTTTTAAAACGCTAAGAAGGCTCGACACAACATGAAACGTTGCTGGAAGTATCACCAGGGGCTCTACACATGAACTCGAGCGTTGAGAACATTGTTTGTGTACACAGAGTTTACTAAAAAGAAAGATTTTGAACAACTCACTGCAGCTGTGTGTCCGCCGCCATTTTGACAGTCAAAAATAGTCGATCTCCGAATGCAACAGGGAGGAGAGTAAAGATGGAAAGCTCCTAAAGCTTAGTTCCATATAAATTCACGGATAATTTGTTGTTTTGTCGTTAGTTAAAATCAATATTGACCTTGCATTTGAAAAAGGATCCTCATATAAGAAACAACACTAAAATTCAGAGTCAGTTCATTCGCATTCGGAGATCGACTATTTTTGCCCCAAGCACGCCCATTCAAAAGGCAATTTCACCGACACCGAAAATACGGTCAAACTTAAAAGTGGCGTTTCCATTCTAATTATGCTTTTAAACGAAAGTTTGCCTCGGGTAGATTCACAAAAAGACCCTAGGTTGCATTTTGGCGAGTTACCCTCCCCTGCTAGCAACATGTTACACTTACACAAATACTTTTTGTCTACTGTTTTTAGGTCATTTTAAACTCTACAATCTGTACTGTTTCTGCAATGTCAATTTTATGTGTGCCTGATTTTATTTTTTTTATGCGTGACACAAGATTTACCCCATACAGCCTACATGACATGGTTCACCTCATAAAATGTTTCTCTTCTCCTATGTTTTTCTGTTTCATCAGTTTCTGTTTCTCAACTTACTGACCTTCATGCAGTTTCCTTTACGCTACTGAAAATGCTCAAGAGGGCTTACAGCGGGAGAAAAACAACAAATGCCTCATGTATGCTTAGGAAGACAAATGCTGATCTTTAAAACCATCCACTCACTCAATAAGCTCAAACAAGCAAGAATCCAAGATGGGGGTCTCGGAAGGCCCTGCGGTATTTGGACTACAGTAACGATTGCCTGGCGACCTGTCGTTCAGTCAAGAGACACTCATGCGCTGGACGTTTACAGCTCACTGGTCCTGTAGTCTGGGCCTGATCGATATGGCCCTGTTTTTACGCTTCAGCTCGCAGCCGTCCAACCCGAATGCCCCGCGGACTGGACTTCATGCTCCGCCGGGAAAAGGTGAGCGACATCAAAATGTGCAAGGCAAATTAAGAGACTGATAGATGTAAATTCTGCTTTTCTCTCAGTCATTTTTGTGTTATCTCCAGTCTTGTTTCCCAGAATCATTCCGACAGCTCTTGTTTCTTCCGTGTCATTGGCTGCCCATCCGTCCTTCTGTCCCGGTCACCTTCCCCGATGGCAAATTCCACTGTGGCAAAAAGGACATAAGAAAACAGCCTAATTTGCGGGCACCGTGTTCAGGGTTACTAAAAATACATTAAGGCTTTTATTTGCACTTCTGAAGGGATGTGATGAAACACAGTGGCCTTGACTTCCACAGAAGACACTAATGAGAGGATTTTCTTTGGCCCACGGAGAAATGTCATTTTTTAGCTTTTTACATACAAAGCTAGTTTACTACTTGTAAAGCAAGAGATTTCTAAAGTCCTAATATAATGAAACTCAACATATGTGTCTTAAAATGTGGCTTAAAAGAACCAAAAATACATTGCTACAGCAATAAAGCAGTAAAACAACTCTGCTAAAGAACAACTCTGATAAAATTATACTTCAGCGCAGCGTTTTAATGAGATATTACAATTACTGTATATGCATTATGTATCCTTAGATTTATGTGCAGTTATCTGGACATTGTTTTTTAGTATTATTGAGAAACTATAATAGATAATATATGTTTTTATTAACATTTTGAATTACTTAAATTTGTACATTTTTGTTTTCATTTTAATTTTAGTTAAAAATTCAGTAATTTTTCTATGTTCTATGTTTTTAGTATAGTTTTAGTATTTTAGTATAGTTATAGTTTTATTTATATATATATACACACACACACGTGTGTTAGTCTGTATGTGCAGTTTTAATGAATTTTATTTCAGTTTTAGTACATCATAAAAAAAAAATGTATTACATTTTTGTTGAAATTTTTGTAGTTTTGTTGTTGTTTTTGTGTCTTTGAAAACACGTCTATTTTTGTTAATTTCTTGTTAATTGTTGTTAAATTGTTAATTCTTCTCCATGATATACATATATTTTCATATAACTATAATAACCCTGGACACGGATTGTGTATTCGGACGGTTTAAATATTTAATTTTTATTGCATTTCAACTTTGAACTACATAAACAATCTTTACAGTAATGGAAAAATGCTGCTTCTTTTTTTCCGCCATTGTGGCAGGGGTCGCTCAAGGTCACACTTACAGTCCATTTCCTTTTCTTTACACAGTAGCATTAAGACCAATCATGCCGTTTGGGATCAAAAGCATCCTGGGATTGCATAACACCTCTTTACAGACAGCAAAGGTGAACTCGCCCGCAGTGCAGAGCGTAAATGTGAACATAAGTGTTTTATTGCAGAGCTGAATTGCGAGTTGAGTGACAGATCACCTGTATTGCTGTGTGGGATCTTTTGATGTCCCGTTTCATTATCATTAAGAGAGAAGCAGCTTGCGGTCTCTTTATTTCACTGTAGCGGTACATGCTGGATGCTGCACCCGACAGCTGGAAATAAATGAAGAAAAACTCACTCCGTGGGGAAACGCATATAGGATTTGCTGACTTGTCTTTGTCATTGAGATCAGTTTTTTTTTATTTCTTCCCCCAACCCTCCCCACATTTACTTTTTCCATTTACCTTTTTTTTATATTTTGGGAGGAAGCTACATTTCATTTACCAATTCATCACAGATGACTCTCAGTAGTTTTCCGTGATTCATTTTTCAGCACTTTAACAACATTTTTTTTTTTTTTTTTAACCCACGGCTTGAAAACACAGAAAAACAGCCATTATTTAATATTGTGCAGGATCCGGAGAGAGAAACGGCCGGTAATGAATGAGAGTCTCTCCGGTGCACTGTTTGCCAGAACTTCATCACTCTTGATAGCAGCCGCGGTTTACGCACAGATTTGGTTATGTGCGCAATGCATGCTGGGAGTCCGAGGGAAGCCATTAATGTGAGTAACACTAATAAAGATGGACCAGTTTTGGACGTGTTTAGAACTGTGTGCGAGAGCGTGTGGTGGATATTTATGTGAAAATAAATAAATAATCTCGCAGTTGGTTTTAAATCAGTCCTTACCGACGGTATGTGGAGCAGCTGGTGAGGGAATGGAATTACATTTATCAAGCTGTGAGCGAGTTGTGTGGAAACAGCCTACTGTTAGCGCTGATGATTAGGATTATAAGGTTCATCTGAAAGCTAGTGTGTACACACACACACACACACACACACACACATGCACGCTCGCTCCTCATAGACCAGATATACGATATACTCTATGAAACGGAACTGTTGAAAACATGTCAACAGTTTAACTAACTAAATTGCTCAGCATGAGTCAAATTATCTGATACTTTTAAGGAACTTACTAACCTCGACCGTGGTTGTTATTGTTAACTAAATCTAAAAGCATACAAAAAAGTATTTTCATTAAATAAACCTTAGCTGAAATATAAATATATATATATATATATATATATATATATATATACACACTGTATATATGTTGCCTTTGCAACTTGCTGACAATTCGTTTGAATTTTACGAGGAGGCGAATTCATACATTAGTATGATTTTTGATAAATCGTACATATTTTACGAGTTGCCCAATTCGTATGAATTCGTACGCATGACCTACCACTGACCCCGCCCCTAAACCTACCCATCACGTGGGTTTAGACAAATCATACGAATTCGTACGAATTAGCCCTTTTAATCACTTGTACGAATTCGTACGAATTGGTCGTGAGATAGCGTTGATATATGTGTGTCAATTGCGAACTGGAACTAAAAACTAAAACTTTATATAACTATACATATAAATACTACTAATAATGACAAAAACACAACAAAATTACTAAAACTTTAAAAAAAGAAAACAGAAAATATGAAGATAAAATCTCATTCAAATATTAATGAAAACTAAAATAATATCTCAATAATACTAAAATAATAATAATCACCTAAAATGGTTACAACCACTCTGATTTGCCAGAAAAGTGGCCCATTCATTCATTCATTCATTCATTCATAATATGAATGTCATCTTCTAACATTTTCTACTGTAGGACTCACAAAACATCAAAATAAATGTAAATTCAAATTAAACAATATATTCACAGTTTAAGATGAGCATTAAAGTCTGTATGAATATGCATTTCTGTATGCATTTTTAATTATTATTTTTTAAATACATTTATCTGAGGGGGAAAAGTCTCTTACAAAATTGTTATTAAAAATCAAAAACCCACATTGGTAATGAAAAATGATGGCTTGCTTTCCTGCAGGCATGCCTTTGTATATTGCTCTTCCAGCTTAGGCGTTCTGTAACTCACCTAATGAAGTCTCAGTCCAGGCAACAAGCCCGAGGACAAAGTTGCACAATGGCTTCTGTTCATTTACCAGCAAAGTTCTGGAGCCACCAATGGATGTACAATTTATGGGCAGAGCAGTGCCCCATACGCTTTTAAGTTCAATGGCATTCTCCGGTTTGAACTTTTCTTCCCCAGCGGCACAGCCGTGGCATTGTGCTACTGCTCAAAAAGGGGGGAAAATTCAATTCCGGTTTCTTTCATCCAGCTGAGGCCACCTGGGGGATCTCTGAGCACTTGCATTAAAATGAGCATTTAGAAAGGAAGACGATGTGCGTATTAAGAGTCCATATTTCCCTCATTTTTATGGATGGCTTAGTTAAAAAAATAAACAACTCGATTTGGGGCGAAGCTTGAAATGGCACCATACAGGTCTACAGTAAATGATGGGCTCTTCAATCACACGTAATTATCTAGCAGAATGGGGACTATTAAAGTGCAATGATGGATATAAAATTGCATGGGTCGTGACAAGAAATGTGTAAAACCATTTAAAACAAAGATCTGTGTCTTTTTCTTGTCTTTTCTCTTAGTATAATGGAGGCTGTGCGTGTAAACCTCACTCCCCCGATCTCAAGAGACTCGCTAGTGACTGACGCTATAGATTACGGTTTTTATCATCCTTGGCGCGCCCGAACCCCATGCCGGAGACGCCAGGTCGAATCCCGCTCGCAGCGGGTCGAGTACACTGTAAACAATCCAACTTACTTTTTTTTTTACGACAAACTCTGTTTTTAAAGTTTATTCAACTATTTAACATAAAAAAGTTGAGCTAACTCAAACAAGTATAGGACTGTTTACATTACACGAATCACAACGTGCAAAAATCATCCAAGATGGCGGACGAGTCCATAGAGATGTTGAAGGACTCCAAAGGTAAGTCTTTTTGATTTGAGAAATGTGTGCTAACATTGTTGCAGTACATCATTCATTTACTAAAGCAGAGTATTGAGTTCTTCTCGCATATCCACATATTTTTTTATGTAAAGAAGCACAGTTGCACAGTACCAGAATAAGTTGCAAAGGATATGGCAGAAAAAAAATAATAGGACACCAACAAACACAGCTTGATAAACAGTATTTGCTGGCAATACACAGAAGGGTTGAATCTGACTCCACGCACACCCTTAACTCTGAGTTTGTAATGCTCCCATCTGGAAGAAGGTATAAGGTCCTAAAAGTTCTTAAAAATGTGTATAAACGTTATTTTATACAAGTGGCAGTTTAAATGAAGGGTAAGCAACTAACTTACTACACAAATTGTGTTGCTAATCAGGAAAAATGACACCTTTTTCACTTTGATGTATCTTAAAACTGCTCTGTTTTGTTAAAGCACAAAAATGACTAAATCTAAAACTGAAATAAATTAGAAATAATTATTTTTATTTTTTAAACTAATAAAATTGACAAACAAACATACAAACTGACCAAAACTTAAAAATTCGTAAAAAAAAAAAATAAACTTGAAAAATAAAGGCTAATTAAAATTAAAACAGATATGAAGGCAAAATATAAATAAATGCTATAATATATATTAATAATACTAAAACAGCACTGACAATTAACTGCTAGTCACTTAATTAGATGCTCTGAAATACAAAAACATTGATACAATTATTTAGATCTCATTTTTAATTACTATTTTACTCTGTCTGCCATTTATTTTTTGTAATTATTTTGTTTGTTTTATTTTTCTTGTCTGCTATTTCTATATATAAATTTTTATCAGTATTAAAATAAATTGTGACTTTCTGAGCATATAACATTTCACGTCAGCCACTCATTAGGCTGCGTTTCAGTCAGTAGACCGACATCTCTCTAGGGTTTTGCTCTCATGTAGTTCATGTGTAGTTCCCGTCCTTCGGATGAGACGTTAAACCGAGGTCCTGACTCTCTGTGGTCATTAAAAATCCCAGGATGTCCTTCGAAAAAGAGTAGGGGTGTAACCCCGGTGTCCTGGCCAAATTTGCCCATTGGCCTTTGTCCATCATGGCCTCCTAATCATCCCCATATATATATATACACTGATTGGCTTCATCACTCGGTCTCCTCTCCACTAATAAGCTGGTTAGAGATTCCCTCTTCTATGTAAAGCACTTTGAGTACCCAGAAAAGCGATACATAAATGTAACAAATTATTATTATTTAATTATTTTATGTGTGTTATGTTTCTGTCACTGAAGGGCAGACGGGGTCACTCTCAGAAGCTCTACAAAGACCCATAGTGGACACACAGCAGAGAAACACTAGATCAAAGGCACAATGTGCTAATTAAAGAGCACTTCTGCTGCTAATGTGCAACACTGGCCCGAGTGGAGAAAAGAAGAGAGGGAACCAAAACAGGGACTGTTCACAATTTAATTCTTGGATTTGAATTGAGGTTGCAAACAGGATCCAGGATGGTAATGCTCCCTGCCTTTTGGAAGAGCCTCTTGGAAATGCTTTCGACGGCTCGCTAGGTTTCAGAACAAAGCCATTATCTCTCGTCCCTTGTCCTCCCTGTGGAATATAATGGCGGAGTGTCTAATTAAAGCGTAGCTGCGGTTCACAGGATCTCCTTTAGCCCTTTCAGCAGCTCTGTGTTAATTGTAACCTATACTGTCCCTGTGTTTCATCATTTATCCATCTCTCTGTGTCTGCTGCGATGTTGACCCCTGACCCCTAAGTTTTCTTTTCTTCAGAGACAGTTCACCCTAACTAAAGGCCGATTCACAAAGAGCACAACAAGATACAACAAAACAATGCATCCCTATGGAATCCACACGTGTGTGTGTGTACTTGTACAACTATCTTTGTGAGGACCAGTTTGAGTTTTAGACCATTGGAGTGAGGACAAAGAGAGTAAAGTGAGGACATTTTGGCCGGTCCTCACTTTCTGAGAGCCTTTAAAGGCCTGTTTGAGGGTCAAGATTTGGTTTTAGGGATAAGGTTATAATGAGGTTAAGGGTCGGTTTAGGGTCAGGGGTCGGGTTAGGCACTTGGTTGTGATGGGTAAGGTTAGGGTAAACGGCTAGAGATTGCATTGTGTCAATGAATGTCCTCATAAAATTATGTACAAGTGTGCGTGTGTGTAAACACCTGTCATGTTGCTCACGGTTTGAACAGGCCTTAATACAGCTTACACTGAAACCATCTCAACTTCCAGATCTAACGCTGTATTTATGTCATGTTGGATTTGCCATAATTATAAGATGAGCGACTCAAAGATTTGACTCTGAGCTGTTCGTGTCCTCACACTCAGAAAACATTTGTTTCTATGGCAACTTTCAGATCGCCAAAATGCATCTATCTGTCTCTTTGCTGTTGATATCTACTGTACGTTAAATAAATTTGCTCTCACACATTTTTGAAGAACAAAGAAAGTGCACCAGGTAAAACTGACTAAAAATGAACTGTGCTGCACAAAATCATGGTCAAGTGGAAGGTGTTTCAGAAAGTTTCTGAGTTTGAGAAAGCCTTTAATGGTTCTTAGATGTTGGAAACTCATAATTACAGTAATTCGACCATGACGTAAATGCACTACTGTATATGAAAGAACACCGGGTAAAAGAGAAGGATTGACTGTCAATTTTCCAGCCTAATTGTATAGGTGGCGTTTCCACAGATAATTGGTGCCATTGTATTTGGAGCACCGTGAGGGTTTGTTACTGATTCTAGATCTGCACTGTTGGATTTATTTGCTCAGATCGACTGAGTGGCGTAAAGTGTCTGTATAAACTCCACCTGACAGTCTTGCTGTGTCAGGCCATTTAGCATTAGCGCTAGCATGAGTTGTCTGAGGAAACACACGCCAAAATCCTGCAACGCCACAAATATTTGTTGATGAGATTCTCATGGGCTCATAGGAGAGCAAGCCTGATGTTCATCCTTGTAAACAACACTCATGATTTGAACAAATATCTCTTCCTGCATCATTTCAATGCAGATGCAACAAATGGTAACACTTTTGATAGTCCACTTTAGACATTCTACTATAAGTAACTTTGCTAATACATGTCAACTAGCAGTCATTAGAGTATTAGTAGACTGTCTGCTTAATATCTGCTAACACTTTATTTTGATGCTCCACCAACAGACGTAAGTAACTTTGCAAGTACATCTCCACTTATTCTACTAATAATTAGTCTTCTAATACTCTAATGAGAGTTAGTTTGACATGTAGTTGCAAAGTTACTTATAGTTAGTAGAATGTCTAAATTGGAATATTGAAATAAAGTGTAACCCAACATATTTATTAAAGTATATACCAAAATCGTATATTGCAGTATGAGTAATGTCATATCATGATATCTTGTTTATTTTTTGCTGGGAATGCAACAAAAAATAACCAATAAATATGAAATGGCATAGCAAAATCTGCACATTCCTACTGTGCAGGGTACTTAATATCATATGCCGAGTCTTGCATGGAAATATATGCAGTTTAATTACTGAACATTGTTATCTTGTGAAGTAGCTATAGTAAGTGGTCATCTCCATTCACTTTCGCATAAACAACTGCATATCAATAGACATGTAAGAATTCATTGAAATCTGTTCAAACTGAAGGAAAGCAATAAATCTGTTTTCATATTCATTTGCTTTACAATGAAAATGCGAATAACCTGTTTGTTTGGAGATGCCACTTGTAATAGCATGACACAATTAGCATGACAATGTGTTGCTGACATGAAAGCTCACATTAAACAAGGACGTCGCATAAACCAAGCCGCTAATGGGTAACATATACTTGATAATGCATTTCATTAACAGGAATAATCACATTAGCAAAACACATATTCATTAAACCTGACTAGCAGAAAAACTGCATATAGATACAGTTTGAAGATAAAAAAATATAGCAATGTGAAATGCTGAAGAGCTTCTGAAGATATGAGTTATTAGATGTAATTATGGAGCAGAATATCTGTACAGTTTGAGCATCAAACCCAAAGCGAGATGGAAACTCAAATAAGAACTAATGGGACTAGTGAAGGGGCCTCTGTTAATTAAGACTGAACGTCTCTTTTATCATCTCATCAAGGTTCCTCTAATCACAGTCTCCGGGCGATCTCATTCGCTGTCATTACGCGCTCCGTGATGCATGCTAATTTGAAATGCATTCTTATCAAAACTCTGTTGTAATGGTCTGTAGGTCATTGACCCTTGTTTTGAGCCACTTGTTGGGCGCCGTTGTGTTTTTCCCTGTGGCTTCCTTCCTATAAAGGTCTCTATGTATTTGGTTACCAGACTCAATAACCAGGAACACTTGGTTCCATTAGTCAACATTAATGCATTAACTAAAATTGCAACGCTTTATACAAGACAGATTGTTTCAAAGCAGCTTTACAGTGGGAAAAAATGAATTAGTAAATGTTGAAATTAGCATTAACTAAGAAAAATAAATACTTTAGAAGTATTTTTCATTGTTAGATCATGTTAAAGGTGCACTATGTAACTTTTCTGTTCAAAATTTTGTTCAATATTGCGTACATTAATATTGCTTATATATGTTGTGTTATATATGTTAAACAAATAGAATTAATTAAAATCTGAAGTGTTTATGTATATGTGTGGGTGTGTGTTGTGTGTTATACATGTTCTGTTATACTGTCGATGTTTTGTGAATGAACCCATTATTTAATTAGCATTTACTCTCAACAGATCTTGGCAGATGTGTGTTGTGATCATTTTTATACTCATGCTTGTGCAGCTCATTCATGTCGAATGAGGACAACAATATATAGATCTGTAGTAGGACCTAAAATGGTCTCCTATTTACAAGTCTGTGAATTATGGTGCAGACTGATATGGAGTTCAGTCTTCCATGAAATCACGGGCTCCATTGGGTTTTCAGTTGCTTCGCCTGATTCGTAAACTTTTAATCATTCGGGTCTGAAAGGAGGCGAGCCGGATACTTTAGTTAAAGGGTTAGTTCACCCAAAAATGAAAACTCTGTCAGTAATTACTCTCCCTCATGTTGTTCCAACCCCGTAGGACTTTCGTTCATCTTCATAACACAAATTGAGACCCCGGTTACACTAAGGGAAGACGCAGACATTTCCCTGCGGTTTGGCCTCTCATTTACACGAAAACCCAGTTTTTATCACAGAAAACGATTATTTCTAAAGTGGAGATTTCTGATAACGCCGGTTATGTGTTGCCGTGTCAACTGGGAGAAACGGGGGTTTAGGTTCTCAAATGTCATATTATGCGCCAGAAAATGTTTAACGTCATGTGAGTGCCCTAGGAAGTCGCTCGTGTTATTCGTTGTTGTCGATTCTGAGGATTCTGATTGGCTTGCATGGCTTTATCCATTTGGCATAGTTATGATGGCGATCGATGGCTTATTTATGCGGGTTGATGTAAATGACAACAATGCTAATGCCATCTACTATTTATGTTTATAAAGGGGGCAGATAAATATAAGAATATTATTCTTCCATCTGCTTCTTTCTGATCATGGAAATGTAAAGGAAAACTCAAATGAATTGTATGTGCCTTGTACAAATAATGCATTTTCATGAAAGGAATAAAAGATAAATGAAAATGAAAAATGAAATGACAACTTTTTTGAAAAAGATGTTGTGTGCACGATGTTATTATTGAAAACGATATTCGTTTCTCTAAATACCCGGCTATGTGTAAATGTGGCCTAAGATATTTTTGATGAAATCTGAGAGCTGTCTCACTCCTCCATAGGCTGCTAGGTAATTGATATCTGCCATCCCAGAAAAGTTAGAAAAGGCATCGTTAAAATAGTCCGAGTGACTACAGTGGCTCAACCTTAAGTTTATCAAGCGACGAGAATACTTTTTGTGCGCAAAAATAACGCACTTTTTTTTTTTTTTTTGGTTTTACAATATTAATTAAATTACAGGCTTGAATACATTTTCTTATTGTAAATTATACTTTTTATTATTAATTTGTGGGATCAGTGTTGACTGAGATATATATTAATTTTGTTTTGATGTTTCAGCAGTTGAAAGTTTAATTTGTGTTTTAAAATATTGGACATTATGCTACTATTTTGAATGAAAACTGAATTCATGAATAATATGCAAATGAACAAGGTGCCTTTCTCTCTCATTGGTATTTTAAAGTCTAGTATTATGAATATAATATGATTAATTTAGATTATGGGCAATCCAAATCTGCCTATGAGTGAAATGAGTCGTGATTTTACACATCAATTAGCATTGTAATTAGGCACTGGTGTGATTAATTGCAGAGTTACAGAAAGCAAGGAGCCAATGATCTTTATAATGAACTGCCAGACGTGAAATCAGCCACTGACTGAGAAGACCATCGTAGGTTATGAGTTAGGCAAATCAATTAATGTTCTTATAGTTATTTGGCCAATGGGTGAAATCACCTGCCTCAATTATCTTAGTGTGGGTGCAACTGTATATGAAAAAGAAAAAAAGAAAAATCATGAGATAATGCTGTGAAAACACTCAAAGAAGTTTACATTGAAGTTTATTTCTATCTTGGATTCTAAGTCAGTCAAAACAGACTAAACGCATCGTGAAACTGATTTTCTTACTCAGTATTTTTGTCCTTATGTTTTCTAAAGTATCTAATCCAGATAAGTGTACTTGAGATGCAAAATGACTGAAAAATGCATCAAAATCAAATGAGTTTATACTTAAACAAGAGCAACATGTCTGCCAGTGGGGTCTGAAAAATCATCTAGTTTCCCCTTTGAAATAACTTTATTTTTCTGACCCCATGGCAGATATTTTTGTTCTTGTTTTAAGTATAAACTCACTTAATATTTCAAAAAACAACACTCAATATCTTAAGTCACTTTGCCTCTCAAGTAAATATATCTTGATTTAAGAATGTTCAGGGATTTTTACTGGAAATCAAGAAAGTAAATTATGTTTTGCATTGTGCCAAAAAAAACCTCAGCATTCCACTTGATTTGAGTGGCCTAAACATACGGCTGCAGTTTCTCGATTAATAGAATTCTAATGAAACTTCCCGCGTGATCTGGTCCCGAGGGCCGCACTTATGATCTGGGAATGTATGAACTAGAGTAAAAAGCGCTGAACTCCAAAGGTAGTTAAATTTCTCACTTCAGTGACTTTATTAAATCAGTTTCATGGTGAGCTGCTATTGAAGCTGGAGAGCGATTTTCCCAAAGCGTTTCATGCTCACTCTTAGCTTTTGGTGGAATGGAAAGTTTTCTTTTGCTATTTTAAGAAGGTAAGCAAATTCACCATAATTTATCGGTAGAGTGGGCATGGAGTTATCTAGGACAGGTATAGTTCTGAAAGAAATACGGTTTAGGTAATTTAAAAAATGCTCTTGCATGCAATGTACAGTTTCATTGAGAACTGGAGCATTGGTTTGCTTCCTTGTCTCGAGTTGCTCATTTGCAGTGCAGACAGGGAAGAGGCATCTGGATCCTCAAAACAAGCCTGGGTTATGGTTGGGGGGCCACTGACAAGCTCGCGGGGGGCCATATTTAACCCAAGGGCCTGACTTTGAGTACTACTGATGTATTGGTTTGAGATTTCTTTAAAGCATCACACCAGCATATAGATATTTTCCAAAGGAACTGGAGTGCAAGAAGTTCTTGTGGACCTTGAAAAGGTTCAGAATGGAGAATCATTAATGATAGGTTTTTGTATTTTCATGTCAAATTATCTAAAAATATCACAAATCTGCTACTATTATTAGATATGCATGTAAATATAAAAGTGTGATGTTATTTTTGAGATGCATTTAGTGTAAATATCAACAATTTTGCTTTCTCGGTTTCTCATCTCCAATAATAATTGATGTTGCTTGTTTTTTGATGCATACAATTAAACTGATGTAAATCAAAGTTCATGCATACTGACACATAAACAGTTTTTGCATCGTCTATTTGTAATGCAAGATAAATTTGGACTTGTTTGTAAATATATTTCTTGATGCATGATTTAGAATGATCTACATATTCTAAATCTAATTTCAGAAAATGATCTAAACTGAGGCGCTGCCCTGTTTACCAAGCTGGTTTACCACGCAAGTCTTGCAGGTTAAGCGAGTTAACTCCCTCACATTTGTAAGCCAAGTGGATTTTTAATGCAATGCTTTAAGCTATGCAAATATCTAATCTTTTGCATACTACAAAAAAAATTATTTTATGTCCAAATTTCTTCATACATGACTTTATTTTAAATTCTAAATCTAAATTACAGAAAGTAATTGGC
Organism: Rutilus rutilus; assembly: GCF_951802725.1. NCBI lineage: Eukaryota > Metazoa > Chordata > Actinopteri > Cypriniformes > Leuciscidae > Rutilus > Rutilus rutilus. The sequence continues at coordinate 39,190,979 of NC_140217.1, read as the reverse complement.
TGAACTGAATTAACTGGCCTGGTTTACCAAGCAAGTCTTGATGGTTAAGTAACGCCCTTTAATCTTTTGCATGTTACAAAAATGCAATTTTGGATTATAAAAAAAAAAAAAAAAAAGTCGTCTGATTTGAATGCAGGTGTCCTTGCATGCCATTTCTTTTCTTTTTCTAGGTCATCTCACCTAGAGCAGAAAGTAAGCCACTTGCATGTGTTTGAAGCCTAAATCTGAATTCGGAAAGGCACGTAAAATTAGTAACGCATTCTACGGAGCCCCTTTAAAGGGACATGGATGGGCTTGCTGTTGTAGTTGTTTACATTACAATACATCAGATTTCACTTATCAATTGAAGGAGAGATGACTGACAGGATGATGGCAGAGGATTTGAGCTACAGATACTAAACGTCACTGACAAATATCTTATCTTGTAAAATGTATGCACGTATTCAATAGCAATTTCAATAGCCCCATATTGATGGCGGCTCCCTAATGCCCGCAAATTATATACAATATAATTACCTATATAATTGTGAGAGAATGCAAAAGTATATTTTTTCCTCCAATCTCATATAGCCTATCAAGTAATTAAACACACCTAACACATTACATTGTTTTTGTGAGTAACTAGCAGTTCCCTGGTCTCTGGAGCTCCAGTAGTGACAGGAGTTGACACACACAACTGCTGGAAGTCTTCCTTTAGCTCAGTATGTAGGACTGTGACAACAGAGAAAATTGCAGCATTTATTTTAGGCCCGAAACTCAGAGGCCAAGACATGCTCCCGTCTCATTTAGAGCCATTTGCACTACAACAAACCCTTGAGCGATCTAATCTAGGGAGGCTACACTTTCCCCAATCAAACCTCAAACTGTGCATTTAAAGAACAAGCACTTTCAAATACACGTTTTCAGCATCGCAGAGGATTACAGATCATCCATCAGGGAAAGTGAGGAATCCCCCAAGCGCTCACGTCCAGGGTCTACCGCAAAACCTGAGCACTCATCAGAGAGAACGGGAACAAGCTGAACCGGGTCCCATCGAGACCACTTATCCGGCGGGCCGGGGTTCAGAAGGGCACGCGGGAGTTGTGTATAGCGAAGCACGAGTCCACATGTGCCCGTTCTGCTACCAAAAGTCTTCAGTCGCCACACAGAGAGAAACTAGATAGCTATTTTTGGGACGCTGTGTTTCTCTGAACTCAGGGTAGTTTGTTACTGTGGGACACTTTCTGTTATGCAACGAGGTGAACATTTGTAATGTTTTGCAAGATGTGAATTATGCATTATGGCACTTTTAATAAATGATTATGCATAATAATGCTGTTCTGAATCCCTGTATTAATTGTATAGCACTGAAACAGGTGCAAACACCGTCATCGTAAGTCTAGGGTCATGGTAGTCTTGCATTGCCAGACTGTCAGCAAAAAGTCCGATTATTGTGGCCAAGAGACGCAGAACTACACCGATCAGCATGTAGAATATATTTTGCACATATTATGAAACTCAATTTAAAACCTTCTGGCATTATTTTAAAATTCTGGCATCATCGATGATCTGACCTCGAAAGTCAACCCGATATTCTTACAGATTTGTTTCAAACAATGTGTGCTCCCTAAAAATACATATTTAAAATGTTAGTCTTTCTCTTCAAGGAAATTGAAACATTAATGACACGTCTTGTACAAGTTTTATCCAATAAAATGCATTCTACACTCTAGAGTAAAGCAAAGGGCACAAATTTAATATGAGGGACTTTTCCATATTGATTTTTGAGAGGTTTTGCATTCATTTTGAAGTACGCATTGCATTGTGTTTTAGGGTTAAAGGAAATGTCAGTGAACTTAATTGAGAACGTCCTGGGAGAAAAGGACCCATTCTTTTTCCATTTGTCTACAGATTGTTTTTTCTTTCTTTTTCTTTTAGTGTCGAATGAGAATGTTTTCTCTGATTAGATAAGGTTAATCAGTGTGTGTTTGCACTAGCAAACATAATTTAATTGGTTTTGAAAAAAAGTTGCTAATTTAATCCATTTGTAAATTGTTTGACTAAAGTCGACAAGAAGTTGGTTGGGCTCTGATGTCAGCTAAAGGCTGTTGGCTTTATATACTTCCTGTTTCAACAGGAAATGCTCTAACATGGGTAAGAAAACTAGTTTTTCACTGTGGGGAATATAAAGAGGGGGACTTTGACAGGCGTGCTCTCTATCAAGAGATATCAAACAATCATCCGCCCTCGAGTGCTGCGGGAACCACGGAAAATATAGTTTTGTTTCAGGCTGCTTATGTGCTCGCTGAACTGTATCGACCCAGAGGAGCGTTTCAATTATCTTTCAAAGTGATTCTTCAGACATGGCCGCAATTTGCATATCGGGCAGAGCCATCTATAGAGTCAAAGCAGGTTAAAAAAGAGCGTGTGTTTGTATTTTTTCTCATCGCCTGTCAAGCGTACTCGAGAGGGAACGGCAGCTTCGGTTTGCTCTGAGTTTAAAAGCTCGCCTGATTTTAAATACGCGACGGCGCTCGGTGGAGCCATGCAACAAGTCCTCATAATTCTCTAGTAAATATTCTCTGTTTTTCCATTATTCAACACTGTGCTAAATTATTAAAATGCAGTGATCTTTGTTTCGTGTCCTACACACCCACGGCGCGGTTGCTTATTTATCTTCAAGGTGACATTTTTTTTCCATTGAAAGAGGAAAATGGAAGCGAGGAGGGAATTTGAGTTTGTCTTGTGTTGTCGTGATGGATAAACATGTTTCCCGCTTCAGGTCAGATAATTGAATTAATGTAAATGTGGCTGATTTATAGTCATCCGAGCTCTTATTCTAACCTTGGGATTTCCTCTAGATCAGCCAGTTTACCGTGAAGTCGAGCTCATTGGTATTTCTTCAACTTCAAGCACTTTTATTTTGCCTGGGTTGATTTTTATTAATAATAACAGATTTCCATTTTCACATTGAATGTATCCATAATTTATTTTTGCTGTACTTTTCAGATGTCTTTTGTAAAATTTTAGCGTTTTAATCTAGTTACAGATTCAGACTTTGAGTCTTAAAATATGAAAATAAATAATAAAAATATACATTTTTAATATAAACTAAGTGTGGGATTGACATAAGCCATTTAACAATTTATCATGTAAAGATTCCTTATTAAATACTCTGTTATTATATATATATATATATTTTTTTTTTTACAAATAATACCATGGATTTCCCATCCTAATAATGCCTTATAATGTTTGTTTGTTCCCCAATTTAATTGTGCATTATTTCTAAGCAAATCAAACATGTGGCCAAAAGTGATGTCCAGAGGGGATATTTGTTTTAATGACCCTAGAAGTATGAGGAATGTTACATATATATTTTAATATTTTAAATATGAGGGAAGAACAAAACACTAATACTGGTTAAAAATATTTTTCTGACAAAAGTATTTGGCAAATAAAGACAAACTACAGCTTTTATTTTACTATGCAAAAAAAAAAAAAAAAAAATGACTACAACATAATTAATTATTAATATTTTCTTGGTTCTCTCATGTGTTCATAAATTCATTGTATGCCACCCTGGACAAAAATTATGTCAGCACAATCTGGCATGTTTCATTGCGTTATCACAAATAAGACTATCGAGTCCAAGCACAACCTACACAATATGCAAACAAAAAACTTTTTATAGTAGTTGAATAAAGGGTGAAGATGTCAATTTTCCTAGGCCAGACATCACTTTTATATATAGTTCAAGGTGTGCAAATGAAACAAACTAGTAGGAGTTTATTTTAAGAGTTTCTTTTCTAATAGTCCACATGGCCAAATGTGCCCATGAAACACGCTTATATGCATTCATAAATAATAGATGCCTTTAATAATTGAATCTAATTCAAGTGTGATTATATGTGTTTCGCCCTTTTCTCCTCTATTTCAAATATCCGTTTCATCTCTGCAAAGTTCCTACGCTTGGGGAGCCTCTTCGTTTTAATTATGATTTAATTTCATAGTAATTTAACAGAAAGGTCTTGTCCTAAACGATCTCCCAGAGCTCTGGGGCCCGTGTGCGTGTTAAACACGCTCAAAACACATGATCAAGGGTGGCCGCAATTCATCATGGTCACCGAAGGACTGCGCTGACAGACTGAGGTTCACGTCACGTCTGAGTGACAGGCCAGAGATCACAGGCAGCTTTGATCATTCATAGAGCGCATACACTACAGAGTTTACGCTGGGAATCCGTTGATTTTAAATGGAAATGTTGCATTTCAAGGACGTAGATGTAAACCTAAGAGTTTGAGACAACTGAGCACTGCAAAAAGTGTTTTTCCCCCAGTAAAAATATAGAAACTGAACTGTTTCTCTCTCTCTGATGGGTTAACTGATGTTAGTCAGGTTCATTGGTAAAGACAGCTGTTGTCTGAGATCTTTTATAAGCCCTCAGTTTGTGTCTTTCCGGCAGTTTTGCCAACTTACCGACTTTGTCACTAGATTTAGCAACTTTTCAGTACACTTTCAAAAAAGGTCTGTTGGTTAACATGTGTTATAACATACTCGATCCGACAGAAAATGTGTAAATGAGAACAGCTTTATTGGACATTTGAATATATACTATAATAAATACAGTATGGCTAAGCAGAGAAAACTATGGAAGCTTGTTTCTGCCACAGAATAAAATTTAAAAAGGTAATTTTCTCTCAATTCTGACTTTTTTTCTCAGAATTATGTGATATAAAGTCACAATTGCGAGTTATAAAGTCAGAATTCTGTGATATAAAGTCACAATTTCGAGTTATAAAGTCAGAATTACGTGATATAAAGTCACAATTGTGTGTTGTAGTCAGAATTGTGAGATATCAATTCAGAAGTGCAAGATATAAACTTGCAATTGCGAGAGAAAAAGTCAGAACCGTGACTTAATATCATGAAATTCTCACTTTATAACTCGCAATTGTGAGATAAAACGTCGCAATTATCTTTTAAAATGTTTTATGCCATGGCGGAAACAAGCTTCCATAGAAAACACATGTAAAGTGCCGACATTTGGCCGAACTGCTAAGATTTAGAGATTTCCCAAGCAGACATTAGCTACTCTCCGTAGAAAACACTTGGCAAAAGAGAGATTGATATCTTTTTTGTGATGGCATTGAAGGAATGATTGTGATTCATTGAATCTATTGAAAGTGTGTGAATTTGAGTGTTGTGAAAAATGAGAAACCAAGAGGAAGGACTTGTTTTGTTATTTTAGTGTCTGAGCTTTATCTGTATTTGTACTAGGATTGCAAACGTCTGTTTTGACCTTCCTCGAACTGGATCTTTAAGAGTCCTTCAGTCAGGACCATCCTAATCTTCAATAAGTCCTTCAATGGTGTCACACAACATCTGTCCACCTCAAAGCCCAAACAACATGATGTGGTGGGAGCTGTATTCCTTGACCTTAAAAAGGCTTTTGATACAATCAACCATAGTTTGCGTTTAACAAAAAAAATGTATTTCTCTACTGAGGCAGTACACTGGTTTGCGTCCTATCCTCAGGCTAGAGTACAGTGTGTTAAAGTTGCCCAGGAAAAATCCTCTCTCTTGAACATAGACTGTAAAAAAAGATGGACGACGCCCCTTTGCTCTCTTCCATTGGTGAGAACTGAAGCCGCCAGTGTCCCGATATGGCGCTGACATCTTGGAACAGTAGCGATCTCGGGACCAGACCTGCGCAGTAGTGAGCAGGAAGTAAAGCCGCGAAATCAACGCTTCGCCCTCACTCTCGCAGAATGCACTCTCCCTGAGTGCACTTTTTAAACAATGTATTGCAGTACGACAAGAGGCTTGTTAAAATAAAGTAAATACAATCTCCTCAGTCCTCCGAAGATCCCGAAAAAAAATGTCCCTTGGTGCTTCAGTGACTACTTGCTCAGAGAACCTGTCAATCACAGCTGTCAATCATGACGTTACACCACCGTTTTTATAGCATCACGTAACTAACTAAAAACCAACTTATTTTTGAAACAGACACTTGAACTTACATCAGTGTGATAAAAACGACAGCAAATGAAAGAAACCACCTTTGGAAAAAAAGATATTTGAAGTGTAATTTAATTGTTTAGTTGGTCTCACGTCCCGTTGAATAACACGGGGAGGCGGGGCTTATGACCTATACTAGGACCAGTCACCGGGGGGCGATCGAGACGTTTTGGCTTCACTTTTCAGGGCTTGTGCCGCACGCTTGCTCTTGAACATCAAATTGGGCATACCACAGGGCTCCATACTTGGTCCTTTGCTGTTCAGTCTTTTTATAAATGACTGTAAATAAATGTAAAATGGTTTACAAAACCATTAAACTGTTCAGGTGCCAGCTTCCAGCTCTATGCAGATGATGCAGTTCTTTATGCACCCACTAAGTTTACCAGAGCTGGCTGCTGATGTACTGTCTGCATGTATGGCTGATGTCAGACAGTGGCTCCATCAAAATCAGTTGGTGCTAAATTTGACAAAAACAGTCTCCATGTGTTTTTCTATTAAGAAACTTGATCTAAGTGAAAGATTTAAAATTAACTTACAAAATGGAAAAATTCAATCTGTTACAGAATTTAAATATCTTGGATTGGTCATAGATCCTCAACTTAAAGCTGCAGTCCGTAGCTTTTTTGGGTTAAAAATTATCCAAAATAAATTTTTGAGCAAGTACGTAACCAGCCGGTGTTCAAAACTATCTGCTTGCCTTAGCTCGATTCAGAATGTTAAGCTTGTAATAATGTTTTTAATTCCAGTGGTAGCGGTGGATTTCCACGGGAAATTCGAGCATGTCTTTGCGTCATTACGTAGTAGTAGTAGCCTTTATTGTCACTTAGTCACAAGTACCAGCGAAATTAGCCCGTCACATCTGTACACATAAAGAAGAGTCTCGGCTAGGCTATATTGCGTGTGAGGATGTTGGTGGTGGAGATTTATAGCCTTTTCTCACAGCACTTGATATAATTAAACGTATCAATTTGATGGCGGATCCAGAAAGGTTCAAACGACAATCACCAGTGACAACTGGAGATTCACCCGTTGTAAAACGCGAAAGACTTCGGACTTAGGAGAAAAAAAGAGACTGCAACCGGCCCATGCGAAAACAAGGACAAATATCGGAAGGGCATTAAATGTAGTCACGCAATGCTGATGTTGTTAACTTTAACAATTTGAGAACAAAGTATAATTTGCACGGTTTGACGTGATATGATAAGCGATCGTTAGATTTAATCAGCACGATTTACTGCAATGCTTTTTTCCCCTTAGTTGGTCAGAACAAAAGTGGATGTTACTTGTTCAGACGACATTTTCCGGTGAAAACTCTTATGTTGGTCATAACTCAAAAAAGTAGAATCTGTGATTGCAAATGACAGTATCTACACCATCATGCCATGCCGAGGTACAACGCACGTAAAGTTGATAATTCCGCGAATAACTGCAATTGCAGATTTCGAACAGAGATGGCGACAAAGAGGAAAAATTGCGGACTGCAGCTTTAAATTTGCTAAACATATAAAGAAAATCTCTAAAACAATACAAAGCAATCTTAACTGTTTTAAACTAATCAGAAATTACATACCAAACCAGGCAGCCCTGCTGTACATGCATGCTATGGTCTTTTCGCATATTTCATACTGCATGACAGTTTGGGCGCAAGCAGCTCCGTCTGCAACAAAACACATTGGTTCACTTTACAAACGAGCAATAAAAATTATGGATAAAAAGCCAATCCGTTACCATCATTGTTACATCCTCGAGAAATATAATATATTAAGCTTTGAAAGCTTCAGTAATTTATGTTTTTTTTTATTCATTTTCAAGTGTATTAATAATTTAGCACCCAAGCCACTTAGTAAATTTATTCAACAACAGAACAGCAAAAGAGTTACCAGAAGCAGCACAAATCATAACTGTACAATACCATACTGTAGGACAAGCTTCGCACAGACAGCCTTTTCTGTTAAGAGCTGTAGGCTCTGGAATTCGTTACCATCTGACATTAAGGTCATATCTGACTTGAAAAAGTTCACCTCCAGAATTAAGTTGTGGCTAAAGGCAAACCAAAACTGTAACCATTTCTAATTATTGTTGTTGTTCTGGTTGTGTGAGTGAGTGAGTGAGTGTGTGTGTGTGTGTGGGTGTGTGTGTGTGTGTGTGTGTAGGTGTGTGTGTATTTGAAGAAATGTGAATGTTTTCTGTTTGTATGTATCTGTTTTATAATGTACTCAGAAATATACCCAACCAGGGACAGGAGTTGAAAATTAGCATTAGCTATAAACTCTATATGCGGCGCATCAGATACAGGCTTTGTATTGTAACTATGTTTGACTGTATGGTCCCTGTTAAATAAATAAATAAATAAAAAACATTAAAAGTTTTACACTTATATGGTCCAGCTCCATTCAGCGTATAGATTCTGCCCACGTTAACCTTGGACAGGTCTGTGTGCTAAAGCTTTCAAGTCAGTTCAATGCATTGAGAAGCTTTACATGATGTGAATGATTGTTTTTTCTCGTTTGGAGGTGACTCCTGGTTTGTGTGTTAAAGGTGAAATGATTTCACATGCAGCTTGTAATGATTGATGGCTCAGAGGAAGAGTTGACTGCAAAAGAAAACTTGTGACAGTCTAGGTTTGACAACTCATCTACTCACACTAGTCACTTTTAAAGCCTCCTTGTATTTATAATCGCAGTCTGCAAACTTTCCAACTTGCAGATTTGAAATGAAGACTGAAAGAGTTGTCGGAAGCTTAATGGTGTTGACGCTGAAGCCACGAGACTCCCAAACGAACACAACATTTGAAGATTATCTCAAAATGTGTAAAAATCATAAACTTTTGTTGGTCACATATCTTATTTTCTGCATTAATTCAAATGCCAATGCAAAAATCTTAATGGCTTTTTGCTGAGCAAACTTCCGGTTTGGCCTTAAAAAATGTGTCATCAAGTCAAGTCAAGTCATCTTCATTTATACAGCGCTTTTAACAATGTAGATTGTTCCAAAGTGGCTTTACGGAGATACGAGGATAGTTTAAAGTAACAGAGATTGTTTTGGCTTTATAGCAGTTCTTGAATAAAGTTATTTTCCAGCTAAAGTTAATTTGATTGATTCACTTCCGTCGCAACGATCATTAGTTATTAACTTAGGGGCCGCTAACACGACACCGTTTTAACAGGAAACTCTACACAGACTTTAAACGCGAAACCTGTGAGAACGCTGATGGCGTGCACATGCGTATTACGTGTTCAGTCTATTGGTATGCGCGTTTGAATATATGTGCGCAGGTTTGTAATTCCCTACAAACCAAGCCTTAAAAAACTACTTGTCTGGCCTTAACAGTTTTGATACAGAATTTTATCACTTCGGGGTAGATACGCGAACCGAATTTTCCCGACAACGCTTTATCTGTAGAGTGGTAAAGGGATCCTCCATAAGGAGAAACTAGTTGGCACTTTAGCACCCCGCTATGACATCGGGTCCAGGTGCAGGTCCTTCATCAGACCTGGATCCGGCAGGCTGCGGGAAAACCTCGGGATAAACAAAAACACTAAAATTGGCGTAGATGCCATTCTTCTTATGATGTAACGAGTAGGGTTGGGTATCGAGAACCGGTTCCATTTTAGAAGGAGAAGGCTGTGCTTTTCCATGCATTTTTTGACGCGATATGTGAATGGTCCCTAATTCAGAAATCTATGTGGCTTAAAATCATTTTTGTTTTGTTTACGATTACATACATCAGACAACTACTCAGAATAACATGTTTAGTCTAATAGTCTATTTTAAAATGAATAATTAATTCAAACACTAATTAATTCAGTGTCTCATAAATACTTGTTTAATTAATGAATGATTCACCGTTTTTGAACGAATCTCTGGAGTCTTCTTGAATATATAATTCAATGAAAAAAACAGTCGATTTTTGCCACCTACCTACACCTACTGGACTCCTTTCACTTTAGCCATGTTATTGGTTATTGCTTAAAATTGGCAAGAATAAAAGGTAGAAATATTTATTCTTCAAGTATTTGCCCTTTTTTCCCCCTCCAAAAAATATTGGAATCGGAAACAAGAATCGATAAGCACCGGATTCGATAAGCAGAATCGGAATCGGAATTGGAATCGCTAAAAATGAAACGATACCCAACCCTAGTAACGAGTGCATCAGGATTGATGGGAAGTGTTCCTGGTTCCGGCTGACCTATATACAGTGCAATGCATAAGTGAATACACCCATGCTAAAGTTGACTAAAAAGAGGAATAAAAAATCATATTTTGGAAATTGAACTTAATGCCTTAATTTAAAAAATTAGGAAAAATCCAACCTTTAAGGACACCAATTTTCTTTGTGAATGAATAATGTATCGTAAATAAATAAATGTTCTTCCTTAAAATACATGGTGCATAAGTCTGGACACCCCTATGTTAAATTCCCATAGAGGCAGGCAGATTTTTATTTTTAAAGCGGGGCTCAGTAACTTCGGGATTTCTTCGCTGTATTCTCGCTTTTTGCTCGCAGGTTTCTCTCTAGAGCTCCCCCACAGCTTCGGAATAGATATTTGACAACACTGTTGTAAAAACTCGTTGGCTATTCTCAGACACCAGAGGCTAGCAGATCAACGACATCAAAGCAGATGGGATATTCTTTAAAACGTCTTCTTCATTCGGGTTCGGACAGCGTGAGGGAGCGCAATAATGACGGCATTTTAGCAGATTTATTTTGGCCGTAAAGCAATTGTTTACATCGCGAGACCTGATATCACGCGAGACTTCCTGACGCGGCGGCCGGCGGCCCGACACCCCAAAGTTGCAAGTGTGTATTTTCCGCTCACGGGCAACAGGGGGGTGCGAAACGACCACCATTCAACCCGAAATAAATAATATAACCATTCCAATGACTCCGAAGCTGTTCAGTTAAGGTAAAAAAAAGTTACTTAGTTCACCTTTAAGTATTTTTTTTTTTTTTTTTTTTTTTTAGGATACTATGCATCCTGATAAAGTTCCCTTGGCCTTTGGAATTAAAATAGCCCCACATCATCACATAGCCTTCACCATACCTAGAGATTGGCATGGTTTTATTTCAGTTAGCCTAATAGCTAGTTTGATTTGCATTGAGAGATGATCTTATGGAAAGTACCCCATGCCAATCTCTAGGTATGGTGAAGGCTATGTGATGATGTGGGGCTATTTTAATTCCAAAGGCCAAGGGAACTTTATCAGGATGCATAGTATCCTAATTTTTTTTTTTTAAATACTTAAAAATAAAAATCTGCCTGCCTCTATGGGAATTTAACATAGGGGTGTACTCACTTATGCACCATGTATTTTAAGGAAGAACATTTATTTATTTACGATACATTATTCATTCACAAAGAAAATTGGTGTCCTTAAAGGTTGGATTTTTCCTATTTTTTTTAATTAAGGCATTAAGTTCAATTTCCAAAATATGATTTTTTATTCCTCTTTTTAGTCAACTTTAGCATGGGTGTATTCACTTATGCATTGCACTGTATATATATATATGTCTATAATGTGCTATGTGTATGCTAGGTCAAAGAGATGTGTTTTTAGCTTTGAACTGACAGAGTGTGTCTGCTTCCTGGACAATGGTAGGAAGACCGTTCCAAAGTTTTGGTGCTAAATAGGAAAAGGATCTACCGCCAGCAGTCGATTTTGATATCATCACAGCAGTGCCGTATTTTAACATTGAAAAAACAAAGATGCACTTCATCTTTAATTCCATTCACAAGATGCATCGCAAGATCACATCTGTGCCCGATCATTAGCAATCCCAGAGGAGGAACAGCTTGATAACCACGCCAAAATGACATGCATCCATTTTCTTAAAGAAGTAGTTGAATTGTCCCATTCAACGCACTTCCCTCTAACAAACACTGTAAAACTTCCATTCCATTACAAAGGCGTGAGATAAGACGGTCCCTGTGGTCCATTTAACTGTGATTTGAAGTAACAATTCCCATCTGGATAGACAAATGTCTGTTAACTCCATTCACAGAATAACATCAGACAGAACAAAGCGCTGTCTAAGCTTGCGGGTATCATGGGACACGGATAAAACGAATCTGAAGGTAAATCTTTCACTTCTAAGCGGCTCAATAATGTATTCTCCCGAGAGTTTTTGCAGACGCACTAAAGCATTCACATAACGGGATGTCTCCTTTACTATATTCAATAATGCAAATTTTCTAAATGGGCCCTTCAGAATGGGAGTGTCAGGAATTTCCATCCTGACATGAAATCATAACTGACCTCCTCTGGTCTGGCTCTATGTATAGCGCCAGCATGAATTTTGCATTATGTTGAATGGCTCTCAAAGATATTGACTGACTGCAAGTGTAATTTGTCAGTACAGCGGATGTGAACATACATCAGTCGGGCCGGACCGGTGATCCGTCTTATCACGGGGGTTCTGATGGAGCGACGCAGGTGTCAGATTGACCAGACGACAAATTCGGTTAAGCCGGAATTAATGGGCTTGCGGGAAGATAGAAGCCTTCTGAATGAATACCAAATGTGGTCGCAGAGCATGCTGAATGGACTCGCTAATAATGTGAAAATGACCTTTGAGCAATCTCTCACATTAAGGGAAACAATTAAAATAGAACAATGTAGTTTTATAATATCCTACTGCAATGGAAATGTTCTTCCTTTGGCTACTGTAGCGAGTAACATGACCCTGGTACCCTGGTGCCAAATTGACAATTCTTCTTTTTTATGGAATATTGCAGGGATATTATTATAAATGATTTGTCCGTGCACATCTTATTTTATTACATTCACAAACCTCGTAACCTTGAATCAGAATAACTTCTCCTTCCTCTTGCAGAGACATCTCTTCTCTTCTCTTCTCTGATGATGAGGGCGGGGCTATAACCTGTCACTCACATGAGATCAGCCAATAGCAAACCACAACCATCCAATCAATTCCAAGACAAAATCAAGCCCCGCCCCACATTAGATTTAGTTTCAGAAGCCGTTTCACTCGCATGTACGTCGCCATATGGAGAAATATACAAGTGCAACTTCTGTTTAATGCTGACTTTAATAGATTACAACATATGTTTTTTATATAATATCTGTTCATCTGCTTGGTATAATTACAAAAGTAAACTAAACTAGAGGCGACTTTTGCACATGAGCACTGCTCACATTTTACTTTACACATTTGGCAGACACTTTTATGCAAAGCATCTTCAGGATATTCACTTTTTTTTTGTTGGTTTTATCACAAGACAAACGAAGAAATAATTTGTTGAGAAAAAAACAATTCAATTAAAATGTGAAGACGTCCTGTTGTTTATCTTAAAGAGCTATTTCTATCTTTCAAAGCAGTTCATTTAGATGTCACCATGTTTTTGGGTTTAACTTTGAAGAACTAAAAGAATTATACAAACATTCACTGCCTTAAGCAAGCTAAAACTGGTGAAAAAAAAAAACAATGTAACATAATATTTATTTTTTAAGATGTTTTTTTTTTTTCTCAGTAAATTGTTTCTTCTTTCGTCTTTTTTTATACAGTAATCTCACTAAATTGATCTAATTAGGTTTAAAGCACAATTAAGAAAACAGAATTAAGAATATTTTGTGAGAAAAAAGTTGTAAAAAATAAAAATACAAAAACACTTCTTAAGGAAAGTTTTTGCCACTTTATTAAGTCGTGATGTTAGTAATACTGTGTCCGGGTCCAATCATCCACTCGTTTCACCTGAGAATGAGTTGAGAATATTATAAATAGCATATTACACATTTAAGGTAAGCTTTTATAAACTCGCAGTGTACAATACAGTCTCCAGGCTCACCAATACACCAATATTTTAATGATTTATAAAAGCTGAATCACTAATGAATGAATGAATGATGATAAAGGTTAGGATCGTGATGTTTTGGTAGTATTACGTCATCACATTATCATTGTTGTTGCTTTTGGCGTGACGTCATACTTAGTGGACTGGATAAAGGATAAACTGCTCTATAGTGACCACGACATATTTGATCACACGTATTATTTTTCATCATCAGTTCTGATCCCCTTGTAATAAAAGCTGTATTGAAACAGATGCGGACGCATTCTGCTGGTCTCCGCACATAAGGAGCCCGTGACAGCGCACCTGTCTGGCCGTCTGAGACGGGACGAGGTCTTGCTCTGACAGCATTGGGCTAAAGAGCTGGAATCAGTCAGACCGCAGACACACACTCGATCTGGTACGGGTCAGGATCCTTCTTCTGAATGTTGTGGCTCAAATCAATAACAGCAGAGCAGAACATTCGCTTGGCAATATCTTATATTCCACTCCATCGCAGACTTTTATTCTGCAGTATTGTTTGGATACAGGGGTATACTCTGGGTAGTGTCTGAACGATGCCCAGGGCTTGGCATGTTTTACAGAAAGCATTTTATCAGAGAACAAACCTCTGAGTCTGATGCAGCATTTGACAGTTTTCAGTCGTTTATGAAGAACTGCATGTGTGAAGAATGATGGAGTTGGATTTAATGTCCTCTTTCGCTTAGAAATAAAACGCATAAAGACGTAATGGGCTACAAATGTTGCATGTTGACTCCTAACGGCACATTTCAGCCCAAAATATATATATTTTTTAATGTTGTTCCAGAATGTCTGATGTTCAAGTCTGACCAGTTAACTAAAAGCAAAACCATAAAAAATTGGTTACACTTTATTTTGATGGTCCCTTTAACACATTCTGTTTACTTTAAGTATGTTGCACCTGTATGTACTAATTCTCATTCGAGTGTTAATAGAGTATTAATAGACTGGTTGGGTTAGAATAAGTAATAGATTAAGTTGACATGTAGTTGCAAAGTCACTTAGTCAGTAGAAAGATATTAGCCAGACAGTCTACTAATACTCTAATGAGAGTTAGTTGACATGTAGTAGCAAAGTTACTTATAGTGAACAGAATGTTCAAAAGGGACCATCAAAATAAAGTGTTACAAAAAAAAAAAAAGTATTACTTGAATTCTTTCAGCTAGTTGCCAAAGCAACATTTCTCTGTTTCATTTAGCTTAACTGGTGTTAAAAAAAAAAGTAAAAAAAAAAAGTAAAAGTCATATGGATTTGGAGTGACATGCGGGTGAGTAAATGAATCATTTTTGGGAAAATGTACTGCATTTCTTTTAAGGAATGTTTTGAGAGAAACAAGACAAACTTTATATTAAAACACAACTGAGAACTCCATTATTTCTCCACAGCAACAACTGAGCAATAACTCTTAATGTAAGTAAATGTAGATGAAGGTTTTAGGAACAGCCATTAATCGTCTTTCGTTTATCTGTCCTGCTAAATATTCTCCATTTGCCTGAAAATAGCTGGTCGTATAGGAGCAGAAGCTTTTGTTTGTGTTCTCTGAGGTTTGCACATCATCACATGATCTGAGATATCGATTCAGCAGTGTGAAATCCAAACATTCTCTCCACTACCGAAGATAATCTGTTCGGTCTTGCTTTGTAGCCTATAAAATATAATGTTCTCAAAACTTCAGCTAGTTTCTCCTAAACCGGTCCAAAAAAAGGTATATCAGACTCTTAAATGTGTGAATGTGATTGATTAGATCAAGTGTCTCATTAACTATGAACATGATCCACTTGTGCTTCACAGACATTAAAGTCACACAAAACTGTCTTCGAGATCTAATGTTTTAGATTAGATTAGATTAGATTAGATTCAACTTTATTGTCATTACACAAGTACAGGTACAAGGCAACGAAATGCAGTTTAGGTCTAACCAGAAGTGCAATAGCAGCAAGTGCAGGATATACAGTGGTTCATAAGTGCAGAACATGGATATGTACTGAATAAATATAGAGTTGAATACTATTATAAACAAAAATTTACAGATAGATTGTCCTATGAATATAATATACAGATAACTATTACTGTGAACAGAATTTACAGCTAGATATGTACTGAATATAATAATATACAGATGGCTATTACTATAAACAGAATGTTTACAGATAGATATGTACTGAATATAATATACAGATGGCTGTTACTATAAACAGAATTTTACAGATAGATATGTACTATGAATATATATACAGATGGCTATTACTATAAACAGAATGTTTACAGATAGATATGTACTGAATATAATATACAGATGGCTGTTACTATAAACATAATTTTACAGATAGATATGTACTATGAATATATATACAGATGGCTGTTACTATAAACAGAATGTGAGCATAATATACAGATGGATATTACTATAAACAGAATTTTACAAATAGATATATGTATAAGTTAGGCTAATGAGCAGTATAACAATGGATTTAAAGTAGTGCAAATAAAGTTTGGACAGAAGCTATCCGAGTGAGTGCAGTGGAAAGTAATTGCATATTACAGTTAAGGTACGATATTGCAATGTATATATAACAGTCGGTACTGTAAATAAACAGTCGGCAGTGCAAATGAGCATATTCCAGTCAAGGTAGTAGTGCAAGATGCATATGTAAACAGTTGTTACTGTAATAACAGTCAGCAGTGCAAATGAACATTATAGTATTGCAAATAACAAATAACAAATAACAAAATGGAGGCAGGTGTGAGGAGGGAGAGGAGAGTCAATCAGTATATGAGGGGAGTGGGATCAATGAGGGTTAGAGTTTAATAAAGAGACAGCTCTGGGGAAAAAACTGTTCTTTAGTCTGCTGGTCCTGGTCCGGAGGCACCTGAAACGCCTGCCGGAAGGCAGGAGAGAAAACAGTCTGTGGGCTGGGTGAGAGGAGTCCTTAAGGATGCTGCGAGCTCGATGCAGACAGCGTTTCCTCTGGATGTGCTCGATGGCAGGTAGTGGAGTCCCAGTGATGCGCTGGGCGGTTTTCACCACCCGCTGCAGTGCCTTGCGCTCTGCAACAGAACAGCTCCCATACCACACTGTAGCACAGTTGGTCAGGATGCTTTCTATTGCACAGCGATAGAAGTTCACCAGGATAGTGGAGGACCAGGATAGTTTTAGCATTGCAAACCATGCTTCTTTTTGTGAATTTCGCTTTGGATCGAATGCATGTATTTTTAAGTGTGACCTACGTACCCAGATATGTCTGGGTCACATATATAGTCAGTGCTGGGTTATTTACAGTTTGTCTCCAAATTACATGACAAAAATTGTAGTTAGTAACATAATCCAGTACATTACACATTTTTTTAAATTACTTTTAAATAACTTTTGACCTAATTCATTTATCACATTAATTTGAACAGGATAATCTTGTACCATATTGATGTAAAAAAAAAAAAAAAGTATTCCATTCTTTGTTATTAACAACATGAAGTGCATTAAATATTACATTATGTCAGGGTTTCTCAGACTAGTGTTTGTGGGTTTAACGAAAAGCTATTGAGTAATTAAATCATAAAAATGAAAAGAAACAGTTTTTAAATAAAAACAATCAAATAATTTAATACTTGAAAAAATAAGATAAGATAAGCTATAGCATTTTCCTTCAGGTCAGTCCAATATTCGTTATAAAAAAATCTAATTGAATGTCCGCAGCGATATCTTGTCCTTTTAACAGTTAAGCTGATTTTCCCGTGCCCTAGTCATTTGTCAGTTGCGTCTTCTCGGAGTTCACAAGTTTCAGCCCTTTGCTTTCAATATAAAAGTCTTCTCTACTGACAGACTCACTCATAAAGACAGCCTTTGTCGCCATCTGACGGCAAAATAATGTAACTTCTGTTGCTGTTCACGGTCAGGGTGGGACATCTGGGACTAATTTTTCAAGCGGAAGGAAGGTGTGATTTTACTGATTTTACTTCATGTAAGTTGCATTGATCCATATTTTTTTGTTGTTTTTGCTTTGTTATTTGTATTGTGGGGTGAACGTTTTATTAAAGCAATAAGGTAGCTACTCGAGGCTAGCTAGTGCTGTATCGTGAATATCACGACTGAAGGGGTTACTCGAGCTTCGCGTCGTGCCTAACAACGCCCTTCAGCCGTGACTTATTCACGATACAGCACAGCCTCTCGTACCTTATTGCTTACTTACATGTAATCTACCCAGCTCTGTATCGGGTCTCTCTGAATGTTTGACTTCTCACAACAGCCTCTCAGATAATTATAACTTTTCCATTTCACCAATTATCTGTTCATTTGGAACAAAAACAATGCAACTTCCACAGAAGTGCAGCGGGTTTCTGAAAACACAGAGTGCATTTGTGCCTTTCAAGCCAATTATGGGTTCTAACCTGTATTACTAAAAGCCTTATTACAGTAATGATCCTTTTTGATCCAAAGTACAACCACTGCCGTGACCACGCTGACAGAGCCAGACACAGGATGGAAAAATCACAACTCAGATCTCCTTAATATCTCACTTCTGTCTCCTAGCCGGTGGCTTCGGCGAGTCTCCTGCTTCTCAGATGTTTCTCCGTTATAAAGGAGATCTCAAATGTCTCACAGGTGCTCAAATGCATCTCAGTATCAACTCAAACATTTCTCAAACTATATGTTATGCTGTTAGTTTAGTTCATAGTTGTGCAGCTACTCTATAATGTATGCATTGCCAACAATAGTCTCGTTTGTGTTTTATTTCTTCAAAAGAACATCTGAGACGGAGTTGATACTTCCATAAAAGTCTCTCAATCATAATAGAGGATCCTCAGAGCGATTAGGCTACATTTCCATTATTGTTTTCCTTCACATAAATTACATGGTAACCATACATTTCTGCAAAAATATAATAGTTGCTATGCCTACTATATATTTCACACTACTGTAGTTTATCATAATGAATGGACAAAATACGGTATTTTCTTTTGTATGTAAATTGTAAGGGCTGTTCTGAGGATGCATGCAGCCTATATTCATTTCAGGGTTTCTTTTCTTTTATGCTTTAATATGCAAACATATTACAGTGATTTGAAGCTAGACTCAACAAATCTCCACGTTCGACAGTTATGCCATCTGTGGTGCATGTCGGCTAATGTCTGATATTCATCACACATTTCAAGACAAAAATGTGATGCATTGAAGCTTTTCAGAAGAGCAACATGTAGTTGCCAATATGATGTCATAGTTTGTGTGTGTGTGTGTGTGTGTGTGTGTGTGTGTGTGTGTGTGTGTGTGTGTGTGTGTGTGTGTGTGTGTGTGTGTGTGTGTGTGTGTGTGTGTGTGTGTGTGTGTGTGTGTGTGTTTGTGAGACACTGGCAGGCACACTGATTCTGAGCATTATTGTTCATTACATTAATTAGCTTGTTGGACAGTGTGATCTCAGACATCCAAGCAAGAATATCTTTCATCTGTCGTGAGTGTGTGTAAAGAGAGTGCATCACTGCAGATCTCTATGAACACAATGCTTTATAATGGTGCTGTATAAAGTGCACTTAGAGATGCGACTTGATTTCCACATTTTATAGGACGCTGCTGCCACCAAGTGGCCAAACTGTGCATGTGGATCAGAATTGGATGGATGTACCATTACAATAAAGTAGTGGTAGTGATGGCATCGGATACTTTACCATGGTACTTTGATATATAGTCCTACCATCGATAGATCTGAACTAAAAAGGTGAATTATGTTCTCAGGATGGGTATTGTTCATATTTTATAAGTATTTTATTTTACAATGTTATATATAAATATCTTGTTAAGTAATGATCTTGTTACAAGCACTGACCACTAGATGGAGCCCAAATTAAACATTTGAAATCCAGACTTCATGCAGAAGCCTGATTTAGCAACCTGCACAATAAAGTGAAAACTAATTCTGTTATCAAAATACATACAAATTATTATTTGAACCTTTTCTTCTTTCACAGTTAAAAATGACAAACAGTTTTTATTAATCTGCTTCAGGCTAATGAACTAAAGACACAGATGCCCTGTAGGCCTATACCTACATGTGTTGTATACATGTTCTTTTGGGAATGGTATGATGGTAAATCAGTGTTATCAGATGTGACTGAACTGCCACATTACTTTTTGCTTACCTTCACCATAATACAGCCAGTTAACCCTCTATGGTGTATCAACATTAATAAATGACACAGAAAATCACATTTAATATATATATATATATATATATATATATATATATATATGAATGTAAATTACAAATTAGAATCTATGTGCCATGTGCTTGACATTTTTGGCAACAAGGAAGTAAAGGAGACATTAGCATATGCTAGGTCACATGCTGTCAAAGCTCCATTGTGAGTTCATTTTTAGACTAAGAAATACATATAAATTTACTGAAAAAAAAAATATATCATTGTACATCAAAATGTGTTTTTGGTCACTTAAAGCCCAAAAAATATATATATATTTGTGTTATGCATGCATGAAAAAGTCATGTTTTAGGGATTGATATTTTCTGTGTAGCTGAGCTATTGTTCATAAGTGGCAGGCAGTATAATAGCCCATTTGCCTGTTTAAGTTTGACGTTAGTTTAGAAGACAGAGAGGAAAAGCTGTACCTTTTACAGAAAGTATTGATGATAGTGACGGTGACGGCAGTGCATCAGAAAATCAAGCGTAGCGTCAGTTCTGGCAGGTCACGTTAGTCAAGCTCGCATCAGCTGACTCTCAGCTGATCCACGTCTACCTATAGGAATACGACGCCTATCACTGTATACATATATAAGCTCCTTCAGTATTATCAGCAGCTATCGCGTTTCTCAGGAGCGATTCGCCCTCCTCCCTCCCCAGCTCCACCTCTCGTCAGTCAGGATTTGGCATTCTGATTCCCCTTGAATCAGAATAAATTCTTGAATTATGTTGTACTTTAAAATCTTGAATTAAATATATTTGCAAACATTCATGTTGGTTCTGTTGTGTTTACCCCGAGGGGGGTTATCGCTGCTCTCCTGCTCTTATCCATGCTAGACTGCCCAGAACAGAACCATACCGCCAGTCCAAACTGTATGCTAATTGTCAATCGTATTTGACGATAGTGGTCCTGACAGAAATAAGGTCATAGTGAGAAAGGATAGAAGCAGTGAGGCTGATGGCGGAGATGAAGAATATAAGTCATATACTGTTGTGGAAGTCTAGCAAATGCTCCAAAAATGACGAAAAACAGGTCAGAATCCAGAATCCAGTTACGTGTGAAAGTGTGGCCGACACTGAAAAAGAAGAGTCTTGGTGATTTTCACTTGCGCTGCCATCATTGATCTGGAATTTATTGAAACACTAAGATATGGTTTCATTTTCACATGTGATTTCCAAATGAAATATAGTAGCACAAGATGAAATGGAATGTTTGTCATGGAGTTTATCAAAGACATTTGCACTATACTTTTCAGATAGTGAAAATGCATTTGAATGTGTGTGAAGTTTCAGAAAATTTGGCCAAAAATGTAAAAGTACACTAACAGGACAAAGTCAGTTATAAATGACGGCACCCTGAAAAGGGGTCAAAGGTCAGATGTAGAAAACTAAAAAAAAAAAAATTATTTTAGCCTTAAATATATTTAGCTGTGATTTTATAATTAGTCCCATAAAGGTTGTGTTTTACAGTCAGGTAAATAATACCTTTAGGCAATAATCTGTTCCTCTTTTTTTACTCTAAAGAATAAAATAGTTTAAAACCATTTCAAATGTTCACATTTCTTTTATTTGTGTTATAACTCATCATTCCCAGGTGATGTTTGTCTGATATTTGCATATTAGGCGGAACCGCGTGTTTCATCTCAATTTGTTTGTTCACCTTTATCAGTAGCATCATGCTAGAGTCACATGATCTGTCCTTTTTCTGTAAAATAGCACATTTGAAGTCGTGAGCTTCTGCAGAGACAATAACAATATTTCTTTCTGGTTCTGTATCTGTGATCAGAGTAAAGCGCCTGAGGATCTTCAGCAAGAGCTGCTCACTATCTGATCTGTTCCAACTTGTGATTTCAGAACAGACTCAGGAAACTATTAGTCGATTTGACATTTTGACAGGTTTTAATTCTTTTTTAATCAGTTAATGAGGGGCTTTGGGCTCAGAGACCGTTAAAGACTTAAACTGTAAATGTTTTCCGACTTTAAATGTGCTGAACTTTTCTCGCATGCAAGAACAAAGAATGTTTTTTAAAGATTTAATTAAACGATTCATTTATAAAAATGCACAGCTTTAAGCGTCCCAGCTAACAAAAATATGTTCTAGGGAACGTTTTTGCTAACGTTCGAAGTTATGAAAACTGAATGTTCAAAGCGTCCATGTTTGGGAACATTTCATTTTACTAAATTGCAAACATTATAGGAATGTTACGGTGTTCTCTGAGCATTCTGCAAAAAAGTGATAACACTTAAAAAATGTCCAACTAGAACATTCCAGATAACATTTTTAAAGACCAAATACAGCGGGGAAAATAAGTATTGAACACGTCATCATTTTTCTCAGTAAATATATTTCCAAAGGTGCTATTGACATGAAATTTTCACCAGATGTTGGTAACAACCCAAGTAAGCCATACATACAAAGAAACAAACTAAAATAAGTTCAGAAATTAAGTTATGTGTAATAATGTGAAATGACACAGGGATAATCAACTCTTCTGATTATTCTTTTCACTCCTCTATCAGAAATCTTGCGAGGAGCACTGGTCGAGGCAAATTTATGGTGAAATTATTGTCTTTCCACTTCCGTATTATGGCCCCAAAAGTGCTCACTGGGCCATTCAGAAGCTTAGAATGGCGCCTATAACCAATGCCATCATTATGTTTTGCAACAATTAGGTTGTGAAAGGTCTTGAGACAGCTCTTTGCTTTCACCCATCATGAGATGTGTCTTGTGTGACACCTTGGCAATGAGACCTTTTTGTAGGCCATCATTTGGGACTGAACCAGCTGTTATTAATTTCCACTGACAGGGGGCTGGATTGCTTTTTAATTACTGTAAGTTTTCAGCAGTTGTCTTGGCTTTCCATGCCTTTTTGCGCCTCCCTTTCTTCATGTGTTCAATACTTTTTCACATTATCATTTCACATTATTACACATAACTTAATTTCTGAACTTATTTTTGTTTGTTTCTTTGTATGTATGGCTTACTTGGGTTGTTACCAACATCTGGTGAAAATTTCATGTCAATAGCACCTTTGGAAATATATTTACTGAGAAAAATGATGACGTGTTCAATACTTATTTTCCCCGCTGTAACTTTCTAGTAAAGGGTTAGTTCACCCCAAAATGATAATTATCCCATAATTTACTAGCTTCATCCTTAGGTGTATGACTTTCTTCTTTCAGCCAAACACAATCAGAGTTATTAAAAAAATAAATATCCTGGCTCTTCCCAGCTTTATAATGGGAATGAATAGAGCCTGAGATTTTATAGCCCAAAAAAGCGCATCATAAAAGTAATCCATATACGGCTCCAGGGGGTTAATAAAGGCCTTCTGAAGTCAAGCCATGCATTATTGTAAGAAAATTATCCATATTTATAACTTTATAAACCATAATCACGGACTTCCGGTAACGGCCGTGTGCGAGTCTAGTTCTGGAAGAGTGACCTCTGACCTCTGAGGGTTTCTTTATGAACACCATCCAAAGTCTTAACGGCAAAAGAGCGTTTGATCGTTCTCCGTACTTATTGCAGAGGAAAATGAATGTCGTTTGCGGATCTTTTAACCCAATGTTGACCTTTTGTGACAACATGCCCCAGCAATGGTCCAGTTAAAAGCAGTCCCTAAACTTGAGATTCGATACACAGAATCAACATGAATCAGCCAATCAGATTAACACACTGGGAATCCTGTAACTCAATCTGTGCACGGAAGTCCAAGTGAAATCGTGTTATTTCATTTCCCGGTGGAATTCCTCATGTCCATGTTGAATGGATGAAGGACGAGGTGTTCTGGGAATGATGGACAGGTGTAATCAGATACAGACACTGGGAGAGGGAAAACCCAGGAGGTGTTTTAGTGTTTTGGGTTTTTTAACCAAACAAATGTGCAGGCCAGTTTTGGGAACAGTGTGTTGTTGTAATAAAACAAAATGCATCATAGATGATCTCTTTGTGGATGTTTAACAAGCCTTCGTCTTCTGTCTGTCCTGTTCTCGTTCTCCGTGCGTTCGGCCCACGGCGCCAGAGAACGTGGCTCTGGTTTCTCGTCTCCGTTTCTGCCCTTCAGAAAAGGATCTGTGTACATTTTGCACGCTTTGGGATTTGAGATGAAAAACACATTGAGAGTGTGTGTGTGTGTGTGTGTTTGTGTGCGAGTTGCATCATGGAAAACTGGATTTAGACTCGAGGAGAATGCTGGAATACAAGAGTCTTTGTTTTTTCATATAGACAAACGTGCTTTCAATGTTATTGTGCATAAAGTTGATGGTACGATGCATGCACATGTCAGAATCTCAGATTCTTCAAGCTGTTTCTTGTACAGTTAGAAGCTTTAGCACTGAGTATTAAACTTCAGAGCGTGATTAAACTTCTGTTTGTGCTTGAGACGTGGCTGATAAAGAAACGGAGCTTGTGTTTTGGGTAGCAAACAGGGTCAGATAGTGTGCAGCGCTGAACAAAAGATTCTCACTGCGGTGAAAGAGATCCACGCGGGGTCGACCCCGTCCACATCCAGAATGACCCCTGGGCTCCGGTTCCAACACCCTCTTGATGTCCCGGATGACCACAGACTCCAGGACTGACCTGGGACTTCTCTTAGCTGGCGTCTCAGATTGCATCTGCAAGCTTTTCAGAATAACAGTCGGCATTTGCATGTAGTGAAGTTGGTTTGCATGTAGTCGGCAGTTGCGTATTGCTGAAAGGTTACTCTTTCATAGCTTATATGTGACCATGGACCACAAAACCAGTCACATGGGTACATTTTTTGAAATTGAGATGTATGCATCATCAGAAAGCTGAACCAATAAGCTTTCCATTGTCGTATGGTTTGTTATGATGGGACAATATTTGGCCGAGATACAACTATTGAAAATCTGGAATCTGAGGATGCAAAAAACTCGAAACATTGAGAAAATCTTCTTTAAAGTTGTGCATTTATGTTCGCGATTGTGCTGCATTCACTCACAAAAATAAATGTTTTATATGTTTTATATATATATATACAAAATATATTCATGGATCATGATCTTTACTTAATATCCTAATGATTTTTGCCATAAAAGAAAAATCGATCATTTTGACCCATATTGTTGGCTATTGCCACAAATATACCCGTGCGACATGTGACTGCAGGGTCACATATGTGTATAATTATCAATTTTGTCTTCAAAGTTTCTCTTAAAATTAATTTAATATGAAGTAAAAAAAAAACACTCCAATTGTTTGGATTTGGAAGAATTTGATGAGAAATGTTCATATTGAGATCTTAGGCTTTTTGATTGCAGCCTGTATGTTGGAAAGTTAGAGATTTCTTTTAAAACTCAGAGACTGTTGTGGCCCAGCTGAACTTTTATTGAAGATGATCATGAAACAGTCTCAGTGGTATTAATCAAGCTTCAACAAAACACTGTTGTCTTTAGTATTTTTGTCTTTGAGAGGCGTTCTCTGTAGGTTTGTTTTTCGTGAGGTTTGTCTTCTAAGCGAATGCCACAGAGAAATGTGCCATCATCTGAATCACTGAAGGATGTGGGGACAAACACAAGAGGAAAATAAAAGATATTTCCAACTTTGATGTCATGTCTTGTGTTTTGTCTGGAGCGGTCAGCCTCTCGTCCGTCCACTCACTCTCTCTCTCTCTCTCTCTCTCTCTCTCTCTCTCTCTCTCTCTCGGACGATCACAGTTTTCAGTGTCTCCTCCTGGGAAATGCATGAAAGTCAAAACACACAGCAAACATGAATGTGTAAATGTGTTGAATGAACTCTGCTCTATTGATGATACATGTGTATATTTAAAAAAAAATCTATATGATACGTATAGGTTAGTCAAAGAAACAGTATTAATTATTAATTAAGTAAACAGCATGCTATAATTGCTCATTGCAATAATTTAGCAGAACAAGCTGTATTGCATATTCAATATGAGCTTTATGCAATACAGCATCATTGTAGCATTGAGGATTAATCAAGGAAAAAAACGTTCTGTTATGCATTTTCTCACGATATTTTAATAACGTGTATTTTAAAGGTTCTTAGAAATACTTTTTGAAGTTTTCAAACCTATTTGTTGTAAATCCTTTCAACTCGAGTCTTAATGCAGTTTAAATCCCTGACTTTTATAAGAAAATGATAAGAAAATGTCATGAAAATAAAAGTGATTTAACTTTAATCAAATTAAATTAACATGAATTATTTTTAGAATGACTAATTTATAAAAAATTTGGCCCTATATGTATTTATTTATTTATTTACTGTTTTTATTTTATTTTCTAAAATTCACAAAAGAAATTAACCAAAGAAAGTGTGATTGAATTATTACCTGTATAGATTGAATTTGAGTGTATTTTTAATAGGCTAAATTAAATTATGTTGAATATGCAAAACCTATTTTACACACACACACACACACACACACACACACACACACACACACACACACACACACACAATCCCATACATTGACCTTTCAGCTGTGCACGCAGTATCCAACTCTGAAATGAAACTGGCCTTTAATTTGCAGTTCATTATGACCGTATAAAGTGCACCGTTCTGCTACTTTACACTTGAGAGACGTGGCCTCACACTGCGACTGTAACATGTGAAATTAATAGTAAAAGAAAAGGATGGAAAAACCCTCCCAGTCCTCACAATCCCTGCCCTGACCGCAGAACTCTGTGAATAAACTGTCAGTAACGACATTAAAATGACATATTGTTGTCTGGGACGTTCACCCTCAGCGTCACATGACTAAATTAGACAGTTCTGAGCCGTTTGAAGAGCATCCCGCATTGTGGCTCTCCCGTCGAGCAGTCGCGGTGGTACAGACATCCACTCAGTCTCAGTCCCGATCTCCACGGCTTTCCCGATTCTGAGGCCCATCCGTGCGCTGCCCGCTGCCCGAGGGACGGCTAGGCCCTGTTATTTGTCAGTTAGACTGTTTCTCTGTGGGAAAGCGGAGCACAGAAAGCCCTGGAGGCCGGCTGTGTTCTGCCCGTTGTGTGCACAAGCCAGCCAAACTCCATTCGGGGCAGCAAAGAACATGATTTTAGTGGAAACATGTTTTCTGTATACAGCGCTGACATCTTTCAGAGCCGACGGTAATTGGAAAAACGTGAGATGGAAACGCTAGATGCAACAATGAGGCCGTTTCTTTCACTGTACGCCACAGCAGAGCCTCCTCTGGAAATCCATTATTTCCTGCTGCGCTGCTTTTTGTTTTACATTTAGGACGCAAAACTAATTTCAGAGCCATCAACACAAATTGCTTGAGATACCACATGCAAGGCCTCTGACAAAATCGCTATTCACTTGAATGAAGACCGCAGAGAGACGATGGGGACTTTTAGTGCTTTTGTATGAGTGCATTTGGCATCAATTACTCTTGGTCACACTTTACAAGAAGATTTCACTTGTTAACATCGGTTAACATGAACTAACGATAAACCATACTTCCAGATGAGAAGTTTATCTATCATCTTTGTACTCTTTTAATTCCTTTTATAACTGCATCATCTCTTTTAATTCCTTTTCATTTTCCTTGCTTTTATTTTGTGATTATTTTAATTCCTTTACGTGTAATTTCTATTTTCTAATGCATTTTAAAGTGAAAAACATTAGTGTACTTAGTCAATCCACTTTTATTTATACAGTGATTTATACAGTACAGATTGTTTCAAAGCAGCTTTACAGTAATAAACAAGAAAATAACAGAATCAGTGATGCAAACGTCATCAAAAGCTACAGTAGATAATAGTGTCATTATTCAGTTCGGTAACACTTTAGTTTATAAGGTCTAATTCTCACTATTAACTAGTTGCTTATTAGCATGCTACTAGGATATTGTCTGTTTATTAGTACTTATAAAGCACATATTTATGCCTTATTCTGCATGACCATATTCTACATCCCTTACCCAACACCTGAACTTACCTAACTAACTATTAATAAGCAGTAATTATGAGTTTATTGAGGCAAAAGTCATAGTTAATAGTGAGAATTGGACCCTAATCTAAAGTGTGACCTTCAGTTCAAATCAGTTTAGTTTTTATGTAAAATGAACAAAGGTTAATAAATGCTGTACATATATTGTCCATAGTTAGTTCATGTTGGGTAATGCGTTAACAAATGAGACCTTATGTAAAGTGTAAAAGCCCGTTCACACCAAGGATGATAACTATAACGATAAAGATAAAGATATAGTTGATGAATGATAAAAACACTGACAGCCAATCAGAATCCATCCTGCTTTTAAAGCGCTTGAGAATTTAAAGCTTTTACACTTTACAATAAGGTCTCATTTGTTAACGCATTACCCAACATGAACTAACTATGGACAATATATTTACAGCATTTATAAAAAAAATTATATTTGAAAGTTTGTTTCATTTTATTTTTCATTTCAACATTTCAGTTTTGTTCATTTTATATCAAAACTAACTTGATTTGAACTGAAGGTCACACTTTAGATCAGGGTCCAATTAGGGTCTATTAAAAAAGTAAATAATAGTAATCAACAAGTACTGCGTTAGATTAAACTGAGAAGGGTCACAGCACTTGCATATTGTTGTCCTATGGTTAGTTGAACCGTAAGTTGCTTTGGATAAAAGCGTCTGCTAAATGAATAAATGTAAATGTAAAGCAGCAGAAAACAAAACTGCAGCTCGCATCCATAATAAACAGAACAATATCGTCAGCTGGTGCGGACGCTAATTTAGTTATCGTTATAGTTATCATCATTGGTGTGAACGGGCCTTTGCCCAGCTTTCTATCAGTACCACAAATCAACTTTGTCTCAGATTAGGGGTAGGCGATATATTTTAAATATCGAGATATTTTTTAAACAAGATATGGATTTTGACATATTGCATATCGATATATTGTTTATATTTATAAAAATTGTGTTATTTCAAATGTAGGCGCGTTGCGCGTGGCAAGCGCGCTCATAATGTAAGAGACGCCGGCGCGACCACAACATTGTCCAACATCAAATGGCAAACGTAATGCAAGCGGAACGAAACTGCTCGTTATTGTGTGGTTGAAGGACCGTTTATCAGTTTGGACCAAAGCAGCGCGAGCCGATCGTGATCATGCGACACTGTTACTACACAGCGCTAATGTTCCAGTAAAGAAAGCATTTTAATTCGCCACATAAGTAATAACATCGCTGCGAGATCTAGTGAGAAACATTCACATTTCTCCGTTATTAACGGATCAAACAGCGCTGACGTGGAAACCAGGAAGAAACATTGTGCCATGAATGAACTATCCAGTGTCCACAGATCAGCAACATTCACCATGGCTTTACTGTAGTAACACTAACTGCAACCATGGAAGTTTGGCAGGAATAGTAGGCTATAATGCCTTCAAGTAACATTACGTCGGTTTAATTTTGACATTATGAATACAATTGCCTCAAATGTTAATCTGAACTAAAAATAAACCTTTGTTTATAACTACTACAATATTACATTTCATTTTTTCCAAGGAGCTGTTTTGTTTTATATGCTCCTAGAGTCAATTATAGCTCCAGAATTGCTCAAAGTAAAAAAATATCATGATGTTTATGATGTTAGTTTTAATTATAAAAAAAGAATAAAAAAATATATTATTTAAAAATGTCGTAGAAGCACTTGTTCCTACATGAACTGCCTACATCTTTGCACTTCAATAAAAAATACTTGGTGGTATTTGGCATATTTGTTTTTGCAGTAGTTTTTGGGGGGTTCTTTTTCCTGTAAAGATATCGAGATATATATCGTATATCGAGATATAGCAAAATATATCGAGATATATTTTTTGCTCCATATCGCCCAGCCCTATCTCAGATATTTTCCTCCTTTGTAGGTTTAAAAACAGCGCAGATCTTTTCATGATGCTTGGAAGACTTGAGAAATGTTTGAGACATCGCTGACATCTCTTCTGGAGGTCTAACTGGGATCTCTCCATTGAATCACACTGGAGGAACGGTTGAGATACACCAGATCTCGTGGGTGTTTTTCCTCTCCAACAGGTTTGGCCGACCAGGGTTAAGGTACTCTGGAAATATTGAGCCTCGCAGACCTACATCGGAGACCGCGAGTGCTCATTTTTCACCGAGCTATGTTAACGTTGATTTACACACCCTTGGATAATTGAAAGCTTGAGTCAGCAAGGGCTCATGAGGTTATGAAGCCGCTCCATCATCAGTGTCCCTCTAATGGCTTTCAAATGTACAGATTTTCACATCAATTTATTGCACGTAAACAAGCTGTCGAGTCAATGAACTGTGAAACTCTGCCGTATAGAGTGGCTTTTACATCAGAGCGGGGTGGAAATAGAAAGCGGTCCGTGTAAATGGAGACGCGGGGAGGGTTAGGGTTAGGGTTAGCCAACTACATGCTAATTTGCTCGAGCCACATGTGTTACTGTGAATGCGGGACGGGGTGTGAGACCTCAGAGACATTAACAAGTTCATTTGTATGTCCCTAGTTTCTGCATGAGATACAGTACGACCGAAGGCTTCACCAGGTTTAAACTGCGTGTCATTTTACGCGAAATATTCCTACGTGTCCTTGCTTCTCGAGACCCAAAGACGTCTCAATAATACAATTTTGAACATGAAATGACATTTACACAATATTATTTGAGGATTTCTAAACCGACACATCTCTTAAAATTCATTTTAACTCAGGCAACATTAGCAGAAGTGTATGCCCACAACCAGTTTCACCACACTAGACAATGACACACTGTTTATTTATGAGACCGCAAACTCTTGAAAGTTCTCAAAAATTTGATGAGACTTAACGGTTGCACTTTATTTTACAGTATGTGCACTCACAATGTAGAACGGACTGTGTAATATAAGGCAAATACAGGGGTTGAGGTTAGGGAAAGGTTTGGGGTTAGTACCTATTTATTACCCAGTTATTGCAGTTAATAAGCACATATGTACATGGGGAACAGGACTGTAAAATAAAGTTCTACCGTTAAATTTTAAATACATTTTGGATAATGTTTGCTGTATGTTCACAATGAAATACAAGCACATTTCTTTCTGCATATGTGCAGTGTGTACACTTGAATGTTTTCTACTACTGCGTGTTAGGATGTGTGTGTTTCATTTGTTGTGACATGACCAAATTTTCTTGTATTTAATTTATTTACATTCTACATTTACATGTGTTTATTTATCAGATGTTTCTAATTTAATGTATATATCACTACCATTCAAAAGTTTGGGGTCAGTAAGTTAATTAAACATTAACAGTAAATTATATTGAAACATTGATAGTAATCAGAAATGTTACTTGAGCATCAAATCATCATATCAGAATGATTTCTGAAGGATCATGTGACACTGAAGACTGGAGTAATGATGCTGAAAATTCAGCTTTGATCACAGGAATAAATTACACTTCACTGTAAAACCTGATGAGTTAGTTCAACTCAAACCATTTGAGGAAACCGATTGCCTTAAATCATTTAAGTTTATTAACAATTTAAGCATAAAAAAATATTTGATTTGTGTCCAAGTAACTCAATAACTTATTGTTAGGATATCTTGGGTAAATAAAGTTAATAGTACTAATTCCATTCAGTTAATATAACTTAAATCTACTGTGAAACCCGAATAAGTTGACAGAACTCAAAAAGTTTAAGTAAGCAGAACTAGCAGATTTTTATTTTGTACTTAAACATTTCAAGTTAGGAACAATTAAATTGTATGAGTGCATTAATTCATACAATAAACTTAAAACTTTCATGTAATCTCAATGTGAACAGTTTTATTAGTATAAACTTAGTTAGCTTTAATAAGATAATCTGCTAACATACTAATTTGCTAATATATTAGCAATAGTATGTTATACAGAAGCACTTGCTGTATGAGCGCAACAATATAAAGAGATTATTTGCTCTCAAATCAAGCTGCATGCACCACTTGTCACCATGATGGTAACTATCCTAAAGCCAACATTAACAGAAATTCTTCTAAATTAGCATAACAAAACATTAATCACTACTAAATCTCTCACTTAACATTAATCTTACACAAAAAAAACATTATTACACTTAATTTTAGCATTTACTCTCCCTTTCGAGTGCCATCGGCAAAGCATGCTGGGAAATAGACATCGCAGCCGTTTCAGTTAAACTTAAGTTCGTCTAAATTAAAATAATTTCCTAAAACTCAAAACAATGAAACAGTTCAGTTTACTTAAAATATGTCAGTTCTGTGAACTTGAAAGAAAAAGAAAGTGCTAAATACTCATAAAAGTTAATTTGACTGAACTAATTCGTTTAATTTAAGTTTGTCCTACTCAAACCAATTAATTATTTTGAGCGTTAGGGTTTACACATAGAAAACAGCTATTTCAAATTGTAATAATATTCAAAAGTTTTTACTTTATGTTATTGACCGCATTAGTAATATATACATTCATCGCACTGGAAATGTAAGGCCAAATCAAATACATTGCATAAAATGTTTTTCTTGTATGCAATCAAAAAAGCAGTGTGTTGTTTTGGAAAGTGTAACTGCTACAATTTATGCTACATTTAAAAAGTATAAAATTGTGCACAGTGGAAATAGTTCTAATAGTGATGCTATTACGAGCGTAGCCACTGCAAAAGCATTTTGAAATGACATTCAAATGTGAAGTGCTAAATCGTTTTATTACATTTTTAAGGATATTTGGTTACTGTTGCCACTTGACATCTGTGTTCTAAAGCAAAACCAGTCAAGAACCGCAGCTCTAGCAGAGCAATGAGCTCAACGCAACACACAAAACTCCATTGCTGATTTCATGGGGTCTTCTGGACTTTTTGTAGCATTTACATCCTCCAAATATTTTTGATTACTCAGTCCTGGTTGCTTAAGCCAGGTTTCCATCGGTTTTTCATTTGCCTTTCAGTACAGTACAGTACAGTCAATCCTCATTTCCATTTCAAAAGTTTATTGTATGTTTTCTCTCTCATTTTCACACGGAAGAACCTGTGAAGTCATAAAGATAGATTTACAACATCAAAGTGTTCGGGAAACAGTATCTGGGAAAGGAAGGCTGATAACTGTACATACTTTGAAGCTTAACAGGGAATACATATCTGTAGAGAGAGAGAGAGAGAGAGAGATAGAGAGAATTTATTAGACTGCTTCATTTGTTTTTTTGCACATGAGAGAAGGCATAAATCAGAAAAGATAGAAAGCCGCAGTGGGTTGCTCCACTCTTCCCACCAGCACGCTCTCCTCCCCCCGTCCATCGCCTCGGGACCAATCCAGCTCAGTTTCTTCTCATTCCGTGCCAGAGATCCACACCGGCAATTTGACCTGTCAGACAAGTCATGAATCAAAATGGAAAGGCATGATTAGTCAAGTTGATTTATTAGGAACACATAAGGCACATTTTCAAAAAGACGTGAGGAAGAGGAGAAGGGTTTGAGGGAAGAGTAGTCAGGAGGGTGGGGACGAGTTCCCTAGAAAGGGCTCCAACCACATTAGCACTATTAAGTGTGTCAAGCAGAGCATTTACACTCGCGTACGACAAGCTTCTATTACCCCTGAAGTTTGATAATGAGTTTAGTTGGTGTGGTTCAATGCCAGAGGAACATTTATATTGCTCATGCTTTGTTTTCAGAACTTTTCAGTCAATGATTCAGTTTAAGCATGGATTCTTTTGCAGAGAAAACTTTCAGTTCACCGAGCTGTGGAAACGATTGCCTATTTCTGCAATAAATGTTTGGTGACACTTTATTTCGATGGTCCACTTTAACTATTTGCACACTGTTAGAAAAATCTGTAGAAATTACAGTATTACTGGCAGCTACTTGCCAGTAACTTACTGTAGATTTAAATTTATGTTATTTACTGGCAACAATTTGTTCAAAATTAAATGAACATTAAACATTAACAAGTCTTTATCTTTACAGAATAAAACTAAAATAACAGCCTCATGCAAAGCATTCTGGGAACCAAAATCTGAAGGAAAAAAACCAGAAAAAGGTTGATGAAGATTTTGGTTCCCAGAATGCTTTGCATTAGATTGTTATTTTATAGTTTTATTCTGTAAAGACAAAGACTGGTTAATGTTTAATGTTCATTTAACTTTGAACAAACTGTTGCCAGTAAATAGCATAAATTTAAATCTACAGTAAGTTACTGGCAAACAGCTGCATAACTACAGCAAATTTTTACATGTCAAATTAGAGTATTAATAGACTGTCTGCTTAATATCTGCTAGTTTTATGCTCCCCAACAAACGTTCTACTTACTGTAAGTAACTTTGCAAGTACATGTCAACTTATTCTCCTAACCTAACAGTCTACTAATACTCTGAGTTAGTTGAAATCTATCTATCTATCTATCTATCTATCTATCTATCTATCTATCTATCTATCTATCTATCTATCTATCTATCTATCTATCTATCTATCTATCTATCTATAACCATGATCTATAACGAAAATAACCATGTTTGATGTATTTGTAGCGTAGTCACATGGGATAATAAAAAGCGCTTTGTGGCTTTAGATGAATGTTCACATTGTTTAAAGAATGAACAGACGTTCATTCAACTATGGAAAACTGGCGGGTTGTTACACAGCATGAAAGGACGGCGCTCATTTCTACCGCTAATATAATAAGGTGGTATCTAAAGTTATTGTTTCGTTTTCAAAAGCGTGACAGTTCCTTGTAAACAAAAGCGACCTGTGATTCACTGAGGCAGTGTGTGCATGTTCTATCACATGTAGCTTTGTGGAGAGTTGTGGAGCTCTCAAGCCCTTCTGAGAAAGAGTTTTACTACGGTAAGGCCTGGATGTGCTCAAAGAGTATAATTATAAGTCGGGTCCTGCGGTTCCTCTGGGGGGAAAGAGGGCCACACATGCAGAGACTCTGCCATATGCGGATGCAGAGCCAGAATATTGTCTTATAACATCCTTATAAAGAGACATTTGCTTGTGAAGCAAAATTGCATGAGACATTAAGACTGTGTAAGAAAAATTCATTAATCAAGTCATTTATGATTTACCGATAAATGCTTTTAATGCAAATATTTTCACAAACATGATGACTTAGAAGCATGCGAAACTCACCGCCCATTTCACAAATGAGATTTTATCACTCTGGTATCCCAAATGAGAATTTGCATTTTCTAAATAAAAGTGCATACGTGTAACTATAAAATAATTTTCCTAGAATAACATTTTATTTTGAATGCAAAAGAGCATTTTTAGCAGATTAGTACTTTTGATTACTCCAGCGTCCCTGCTTTTATGTTCTTTGTTTGGCGTGCAGATGTGTGTGTGTGTGTGTGTGTGTGTGTGTGTGTGTGTGTGTGTGTGTGTGTGTGTGTGTGTGTGTGTGTGTGTTTATGCATGTGTGAGATCTAATAGAGCGCACTGTGAGACAATACTCACGACAAAACAATGACCGTAAGCCTGGAGGGTGTTTGTTATTATGCTTTATACTTTTAATATTTTCATAGCTGTTAAGTGAAGCATGGGGAGTTTGTTTAAATGAGACTTGACACCATATGACAGTGTTGACACACATCATGACAAACACACATACACACTTCTAACCTCTCGCCCTGCATAACTTGTTGGGGCAGCTCCCTAAACACTACTTTAAAGAATCTTTTTAACGTCCTGTGTTAATGAATGACAGTCGCAATCGGCTCAGCGTGAGCCAAGAAACGAGATAATCACGCACCAATTACGGCTGACAGAGATCTCTGAGAAACTCACAGGAGTTTAATTAAGGCAGACTCAGAGTGGCAGACTGCATTTCTACAGGCTTAAGTGAACTTTAACAACAGAACTCTTCACATGTACTGTATGATGGTGTGTAGCGTACTGCAACAACAAGACTGTTCAAGACCGTAATCAGGAAGGATAGGCTTTGTTTAGGGCGAGCAATATATGTATCTATACAATTTATTACATTCCTAAAATTACATTCCTTCCTACATTCCTTACATAATTTTTTTTGCTCAGAAATGCCTAGTAACACCTGAATTCAATGCGATATACACACACACACACACACACACACAAACAAACAAACACACGCACACACACACACTGTTGGGGAAAATTACTTTTACTCCCTAAAATTTACTGTCACTGTGGAAAGTATGGAATGTTACTTTTGCGTTACTTTTTCTCACAAAAAAGTTCTATTTTTTGGCAAATGTAAAAGCCCTTTCATTATTTTATTCATTACTTCACATTACTGTGTTACCCCAACACTGTGTGTCTTGTAATTGTATGTAATTGTAATTATGTAATGTGCATATGTAATTATGCTTATATACATATGTGTATATACATGTGTGCGTGCGTGTGTGTGTGTGTGTGTGTGTGTGTGTGTGTGTGTGTGAGAGAGAGAGAGAGAGACAGAGACAGACAGTATCAAACCACACAAATAATTATTCTTTTGCTGTTAAAAATGCTGATCTTTTCAATATTCAATTCATCAAAGAATACTGGAAAAAACAAATCTAGCGTGATTCTCAAGCCGTGTTTTAGCCGAAGGGTTGTACCCGGAAGGCAAGCGCATTATAGTCAATATATATGTATGCAAACACCCTTTGACACACCAGCTTCGGCACGGTTTGATGTTACACTAATCAGACCAGGGGATCTTTACCTGCTGTTTCCTCTTCCTTGAACTTTACCAGTTCCGTAGAATCAACAGATATAAAAAAAAAATTCTTTCCT
Organism: Rutilus rutilus; assembly: GCF_951802725.1. NCBI lineage: Eukaryota > Metazoa > Chordata > Actinopteri > Cypriniformes > Leuciscidae > Rutilus > Rutilus rutilus. The sequence goes on along the minus strand of NC_140217.1, from coordinate 39,154,268 downwards.
TATTTTACTATTTTCGGATTAAAAATGTTTGAGAGTAATCATAATTAAGACTTCTAATCTGGTATTTTACATATTCAGTCTCCTGGAGGGAAATTTAAATGACTCATATTTGGTGAGAAGTTTATAGCATGCTCTATGTGATGCAAATGTGCAGCTCAGTGTGAGACGGGTGTGTGAACACACTACAATGTGTTTTTTTTTTTTTATATATATATATATAAATAGCTAAAAATCTATTTTTACATCATTTAATTTCCTTCTGAACTTTTTTGCAAACATCCTGAGGTGTTTTGTTTGACTCATGCCATATTGACTCAGCCTTGCGCTGTCAGCATATTCTTTCATTGACAGGTAGTGTCTTAAAATGCTTTTAAGAGAGTTGATGGAATATGTTTTTTTTTTTTTTTCGTTTTTTTTAAGCTCCCAACCGGATACAACCGGATTTTTTTTAGAGAAGTGCACGTTTACAAAACTCTCCTAAAAACAGGTTTAAAATCCAAACCTGCAGCAGAGAAAAGGTCAAAACGAAAGAAACAAGGCATCATTCATGCACTTTTAACATCGAGGCACAGATATGATTTGGCACTCAGAGCAGAAGAGGCATGTGAGCTATTCCCAGTGATGTGATGGTCTGCCCCGGGCCTTTCGCTAGTAAATTCATCAGTGTCAACACAGCTGCAAGAAGACAGCTTTGAAGCAAACAGAAGCATGCTAATCATGTCAACACTAAAATACATGATTTGCAATTACTAAACCCTGTTAGAACAAAATATGCCATCTGTGAAATCCATTTGACCCCACAACAGTTGGATTGCACGATGCACATCGCAACAATGCTAAATAAGCAAGTTGGGAGGAATAGAAGCATGTTGAATAACATTTTTTTTAGTCAGAACATTACTTCAAACTTGATTTTTAACTCAAACCATCCCACATTCTCAAATGCATGCACACACACACACGCACACACACACACACACACACACACACACACACACACACACACACACACACACACACACACACACACACACACACACACACACACACACACATGCACACACACACACACACACACACACACACTCACACACACACACACACATGCGCACACACACACACACACACACACACACACACACACACACATGCACACACAGACACACACATATGCACACACACACACAGACACACACACACACACACACACACACAGACACACATGCACACACACACACGCACACACACACGTATATTAGCATAATTACATATACACATTACATAAATACAATTACTTTAGCATATACACATATGTGTGTGTAAAACTTTTATATATTTAATGTGTATATATTTTTGTCAGAAAATTATTTCAAACTTGATTATTTAATACAAATGTACATTCATTTTATATTCTTTTAATTATGTAATCCAACTTGCCTAAATAGTAATATTCACGGCAAATTTAGCATGTGGGATGATCGCAATGTGGATTGCATAATTAGAAGAATATAAAATGTATACACAAGTGTAAGTGTGTGTGTGTGTGTGTGTGTGTGTGTGTGTGTGTGTGTGTGTGTGTGTGTGTGCATTTGTAATGAAAAATCTCTCTCCCACACACACACATTGTTATTTATAAAAAAATATATATATTTTGTCATTATTTGCAAGTTTGTAAAAATATTTCTGGACATTTGAATTTCATGCTCTGTGTGTGTGTGTGGGTGTGGGTGTGTGTGGGTGTGTGTGTGCATTTGTAATGAAAAATCTCTCTTACACACACACACACATTGTTATTTATAAAAAATATATATATTTTGTCATTATTTGCAAGTTTGTAAAAATATTTCTGGACATTTGAATTTCATGCTCTGTGTGTGTGTGTGTGTGTGTGTGTGTGTGTGGGTCATATGAGTCCGGAACAACATGAGGGTTTGCAAACAATGAAAGACTGTTTTATTAGCCTCTATCGTTTGAACTCCTCCAGTCGTCCCGTGCTCTTCCAGCAGAATGGATCCATGACAGTAAGCTGATTTACACCAGAGAAGCGAGTCGATGTAAAAGTTTAATTACCCTTCCCACCTGCACACAGACCGTCCCACTCAGGAGGGGGGAGTGCTGGTGCGGGGTGTGGCGTTGTGGCCTGAGGCGTGATGGGAAGGAAAGGGTTTGGGGTGGGGTGACCGTGTAATCAGTCCAGTCAAGCCCCATAAAGAGAATGAAATTCGGCATTCTTCACTTGATTTATGCACAGGTCACCCTTAAAGCTTTTAATTGTTTCATTATTATCTGAACTCCTTCCCATCCAAACACAGTTGCATAACCTACAAAAGACACAGCCTTTCTTTTTTTAATCCTTCCTTTTTCTTGGCAGAAGAAGACCGTGTTTTTGTTTCCCAGATCTCTGTCTATCAAGGTTCATCCAACTCTTCCTTTTCATCGCCACAGCGGCTCACGTCGAGTTTTGACACGCCGAGCTGCTCTCTTAGATCTTTCATGTCATATTGGGATGATCTGTAGGGAATCTGACCCCTGTTGTAGAAAGTGGCAGAGTCTTAATTGCCTTGAATGCATCGCGCTGGAAGCGCCCCGGGCCGAAATTCATTTGCATCCTGTTGGGCGCTCTATCTCTGCTCATTATGACACACCTGCCAAACTGCAATTACCTCATGATGTGGTTACAGACCTATTTTTCTTCACTTCACAAGAAAAGCCTTTTTTCAAATAGGTGACATATTTGGCCCATTAATTATACCCATGCATTCCTGAAGCAAGCTTCCTGGTTTTTAACAATGCATGAACTTTTGTAAACTTTTGTAACCATTTGTAATTAACATTTACTAGTGAATTAATTTGGCAAATTGCACCAGCATTTGCAAACGTGCAAATGCATTGCTCTTCTGGAAGTACACGCTTTTGAGGCTCATGAAGTTTGCATTGAGCACTTGCTCAAAGATTTACTGTCTAAGCACAAACACATGGTGGTGAACGATGCTAAAATAACCTGCTGAGATCATGAGAGAAAAAAACACAGACAAAAGATCTCATTACGGTCTCAAACTCAGGATTTGCTACGATTTGACAAAATAGTCTTCAATCAAAAGTCAAGAGATCTCAATATGCACTCAAACTTTCTCATCTGTACTTCTGTATTCAACAAGTATTGTTTTAGAAGAAACATTTGAGAGAGTTTTCATAAAAATCAATTTTTTTTAAATGGAACAGTTTATTGAACCTTTAGATAAAAAAAAAAAATGCTTGCATGTGTTTTTTTTTGTTGAGTATCATATTTGATAAATAATGTATGATATAGTGAGAATATGGAGCTCGAACTCGAGGAGGAAAAACAGCTCTGTTTTATTCAGAAGGCCAAAGCCAAACTGAGCAAAAATATGCAATCTCATGCAGATGTTGACATTTTTATGACCAAAAAAGTCTGAAATTATGATGCTTGTAATGTAAATCAGTGAGATCTTTATAACACTATAGCAAACTGCTTACATAAAATGCATATAAATATCAGTTATCTGCCAATAATATGTCTTAGAAAGAGGATATTTACATGCTTAGTTTTATGAAAAGTTTTAAAACATAATGCAATGCAATACAATGATGATTGAGAGATGAACAAATAAACCTTGCATAAAAGCCTGATGATTTGATACTCACATTTCAACATTTCTATAAAAAAAATATGTATCAAGTAAACCAACGATGCTTCAGTCCAGTAAGTGCTCATTTTGAAATATTACTAACAATAAACGTTATCCTTACATTTTCTTCATAAAAATCTGTAAAGATTTCACAGCAGAAAGACTTGAGCTGAGGATGGACGTTTGTGCAGTTAAACTAAAAGACCTTTTACTTGCTAAAAAAGCATGAACTCTCAATCAGACGACAGAAGGCATGTAGAAGATTGTGTGCAGCAGGTTTTCCAGCAAAGTTTTGATCATATCGATCATTTTTTGAGTATCAAATATGATACAGTAGCTTTATAGGGTTAAATGCATGAAAGTCTCGAGTTCAAAAAGAGCAATCTCTCAGGAATACTTGTTTTCTCTGGGCCAATATAAATATATTTGTCCACAAGTAGAGCGAAGTTATGGATATTTTTTGATTGACTTTGTAAAAGATACTCGGCATCCTCAGCGAAGGCCAGAGGCGACGCTGTCATGTTCTGAGAGACGAGGCAACCGGACTCTCATCCTTACTTTACACAAAAGAAGACAACCAAACGTATCTGTCAGTCAGCACTTGAGTCTACAAAGTCAGCGCTGTCACGCTAAGGCCCTGATGCTGGCAATTTACTTAATATCTCACCTCGCTTCATTATATTCCTCGTTCTCCGCGCAGCTGCTGTTCGAGACACGCAAACAACAATCGTCCCTGTTCCCTTTGTATTGTTTCAGGTATTCTCTGATTCTCCCAGCCTTCAGCCCTCAGGACGTTTCCCTTCATATGCTTATCTGACTGTTTAGGGGTAAATAAACACTAAAAGGGATCATTTCTGAATGTGCTGCTTTGAGTTGACGGAGCGATTAAAAGAGAGGAGGAGAAGAAAAGCTTCTCGCTTTGTGTCTGAACTGCTAGAAACAAAGATGATTAAAACATAATGGAGTAAAAAAAAAAAACGTCCAACCGGCCCCTCCTCATGTGCCACCACTTTACAAAAAGAAAACAGTAAAAACAACAAAAAAAAGCATGCATGGGACAGAGGCTCATTGTGCACTTCAAACCAATCCTCACCAGATGATAGATTGCATGAGACGTCCTGCCTAAATCTAAAGCAAATGTCAATGTGTTTAGATGCCTTGTTCTTCTGCCTGTTTTTTGTGCTGGATATATCTATCTATCTATCCTTCTATCTACCTATCTTCACAACACAGGCCTTCTGGCTACGTGCAAAAGTTGTGCACATTGAAAACGAGGAACCTATGACTAATTTAATCTCTGTTTTCAGCCAAAGGCCAAAGTTGACACGCTCTATATTCTTTAACTGCAACAGTCTTAGTTAATTATACTCTTTGGGCTCACCTGGTAACTGCTGCCCCGAGGACACTAAAGTGGTTTTATGCCTTATATAAAGTGTAAGGAAAACCACACGGGATGTGCCCCAACTTTCATCCCACGATCAAACAGCGTCGGCTGTTTCCGAAAGCATATCTCAAGCGTACATATTTGTTTGAAATCGATTGCACGGCATTGTGAAATGTGGACGCTGACACCTTTGACAAAAGCGATCTTCTCCTTCTATCGTTGGCCAATCTTGGCTTTGAAGGGTTGGACTTGTGTAGCAATTGACTCGTACGGTACCTTCACCCCGCCTGCTCTCACTCGTGGTAATTATAAAGCAAAAGAAATGAGTCAGTTCTATTGTAAAGGGAGGAGAAAAAGGCAAGGTAAGACGAGTCCTTATGTAGCTATGTGTTTATTGTCATTTTTTTTCTTTTGTGTGGGAACCAGTGCCTTCCCCCAGACCCCTCCACCTTTACTAACTGGGGCTTGTGGGTAATTATCAGGAGATGGTGATCTAGGTGACCCGCCACACCCCACATTTAGTTCGGCATGTTGTCTGTGCTCCCTGGGTCGTGCCTGCTCGTCTATGCATGACAATAGGCTAGGCAATGGACCCGGTAATTACAGGCCGGGACGGCTATTCAACGACCCAGCCTGAAACTCTCTCTGAGGAGCAGAAGTCATACCTCGGCTGACCCCATCTCAATCATGCAAACAAACGGGTCTGGGACAACCTGGGAATTCCCATTGGAGAGCCATTTGTAGCGGCCATTGTTGTGTTCGGTGTTGTTGCCCCTTCAAAAGAATATTTTATTGCATTTGAGTTGTTTAATGAACCTCCAGGACTGATTCATTTAGACATGCACACACAGGCATATACATGCATATATAGGCTACATAAAAAAAAGTAATACTTTTAATCAACAAGGATGCATTAAATTGATCAAAAGTGACAGTAAAGACATTTATAATGTCACAAAAGATTTCTATTTCAAATAAATATTGTTCTTTTGAACTCATCATTATTGATAATAATCAGAAATGTTAGCAGCGAATCATCATATTAGAATGATTTCTGAAGGATCATGTGACACTGAGACTGGAGTAATGATGCTGAAAATTCAGCTTTGGTCACAGGAATAAATTACACTTTACTGTATATTCACATAGAAACCAGTTATTTTAAATTCTAAAACATTGCACAATATTACTGTCTTTACTGTATAACTGCACGCTTGGTGAGCATAACTGAAATTTTAGGTAAAAAATAATTATGACTATAAATAAAATGGCAAACAATCCCTAAATTATGTTTTTAAAAGGCCCATTATACCCTTTTGTCTGTTCATTTGTTAATCAAACATACTATTGAAGATAGTTTTCAGTGTGGTGTAGAATGTCACACCGCATGACATGTTGATTTCCCTTATGCAAACAATCCCGAACAAGACATTTTTAATAAGCTGTATTTCAATATGCAAATGCATTTTCAGTTTGAAACAAAATCCGCAAATATAGCTAGTCAACACAGATGTTGCTTGACACTTGCATGCACTTTGCATAATATTCACATTAAATACAGAATGTAAGTAAGCCCGACCTGGTCAAAACAGCCCCAAAAAAAGTTTGTTTGGTTAGTTATGACCACTAGAGAGCGCTCTCATTCTCCGTGAGGGTGGTCTTCACAAAGAGCCGTCATGAGAAGAAAATAAAGTGAAAATAAAGTCCAGTGTGGTTTTTTATACATATCTATAAAACTTACTTTGACAGCAACTCATTTGAACAGCCTTTAAATGTAAATCAACTCTGTAGAAAAAGAAAACAAACTAAAAGGATCCTAAAAAAAAAAAAAATTAGTTACTGGTATATTAATTATACAGGCCTGTTTAACATGTCTGGCGAATTGGAATCTTGTAAATCTGGAAATATGATTATGGTTTGCGTTCGCTGCCCAGAGGAAAATTGTATTGCTCATTGATTGTGATGATGTTTCTCTCAAAAGAAAATAAAGCTATGCACAAACTAGACGATAGCATGCAGTAGGAGAGTAAACTATCAAACGAATGTGGATAGCAACTCTGATCACATGATCCCGAAGAATCTGAGGAGAAATGTTTGAGGTCGTATTTTGACATTTGCTTGCAGACTTTGGTATCTTGGAAATCTGAGACATTTTTGAAACTCTAGAGGAGACACTTACTGAAGAAGCTTACTGAAGTCTTTCTCTCAGAAGAAGCATCTGAGACCAGGAGCCCTTTCTGTTCTCCGTTTAATCTCACTGCTTTCTAGGAGAAACAGATACAAGAGAGTATTTAGAAATTAAAGAGAGCTCATTCGTGTTTTCGCCAAATGCTGAATAATTACATTTCTTGTATCTTAAAAAGAAAAACTTTCTCAATTAACTCTAATTGTAACTCGAAGCCTTATATAAAGCGCAGAGGTCAGATCATGTTCAATCCTATACACATCTGATGGAATATGGAAATGCTGCTGCTCACGATATCCATGTCTTGAGGTTATTCCAGACAGATAAACACACGATACACAAGCAGTGAGTGTTTGACAACCCTGAGCAACTTAACATCTGCCTCTGAGCTTCTCTCAACCCATGATGCTCTTTTAATTAATGAGGAGGCTTTAGCGCCAAAGGCTGCCTTATAACAACCATTACGACGGCAGTGAATTAAAACAAATGTGAGTAAGCGAAGGTTGCCATCCGACTGTCCGTTGAGTGGAAATGACGGCCTCAACAAGGTCATCTTTAATTAATTCCCGCCATTTCCCACCAGGGCATAATGACGTAATCAACCGCACACAAAAAGTCGGGACTTACATTTTCGTTGTGCTCTATGCACGGTTTTTAAATAAAAAAAATTTACTTTAAAAAAGTAACATTTGTTTGTTTAATACCTTTTACTCCTAAATATAAGACTAAATTTGTATTATATTTATACACATTAAATTACAATGCATGTATGAGGGGCCGTACAAGCCAAAATCCATTCTTCTACTGTCACACACATACATTCTCCTTTCACATACATACATTTCTGCTCTCACACACACATACATTCTCCTTTCACATACAGTACATTTCTACTCTCACACACACATACATTCTCCTTTCACATATACATTTCTATACAAACACACACATACATTCTCCTTTCACATAGGCTACATACATTTCTATACAAACACACATACATTCTCCTTTCACATACAGTACATTTCTACTCTCACACACATACATTCTCCTTTCACATACATACATTTCTACTCTCTCACACACATGCATTCTCCTTTCACATACATACATTTCTGCTCTCTCACACACAGTCTCCTTTCACATACATACATTTCTGCTCTCTCACACACAGTCTCCTTTCACATACATACATTTCTGCTCTCTCACACACAGTCTCCTTTCACATACATACATTACTCTCACACACACACACATTTCTACTCTCACACACACTTACATTCTCCTTTCACAAACATATATTTCTACTCTCACACACACATTCTCCTTATATGCCTATATACTGTAAAAAAAGATTAAAAAAATAAGTTGTCTCAACTAATTATTATTAGTTCTACAGAATTTATATATATTTTGTGCAAATATTTACATATACATCATCAATCTATAGCCTATATATGTATAAAAGTGAAGATGTCTGAAAGTGCTTGGACTCAATAGTTTTATTTGTGATAATAACGCAATCAAACATGCCAAGTTGCACGGACATCATTTTTGGCCAGGCTGTCATGCAGACAAATTTTAAACACATGCAAAAACAAGAGAAACCAATGAAATATTCATAACTGATTATGTTGTAGTCAGTGTTTTACCTGTGAGCTTTTAATTTTTTTCTATACCTGTTTTTGTTGTTGCATAGAATAAAACCTGTAGCTGTAGTTTGCCTGTTTTTGCCAAATAATTTTGTCAGATAAAATACCTTAAACCAAGTTTAGTGTTTTGTTCTTCCCTCATATTTGAAATATGTAAAAAATCATATATCATATTTCATATTTCAAAAATCCTCATATTTTGGTTTAATCAAACTCGTAAGGTCATTAAAAACAAATATCACTCATTCACATTGTTATCTTTCTGTGCTAATTTTCACATTCATATATAATGGTGATTTGTTTTCTGTGTCGTAGTGTGTGTGTGTGTGTGACTCCTCATCACATCTGCTTCACAGTCCCAGTAACATGAAACTGTCCCGTCTGCAGCGGTTCAGAGGCAGATGAGTGTGTGGATCAGGGAGGAGTCGTGTCGTCATGATGTTCAGCGCTGGGAACTCTGAGCACATTCAGCTTACACTGGGAACTCTGGGGTTTACCACGCTTAAACATGGACCTCTTTCAGACACACGTAATAATCAGTGTACTGTGGGAAGATAAATTTAGTTAAATGAGGCGGATGTAATGAGGTGCTTGATGACATTTGATGAGTTTGGTCACTATATCTGAGCATAAAGATCTTATTATTTTTTATGTTCCACTTCTGCTTTAATGACAGCAATATGAACACAACCTGAAGATCATATTCTCCGGCGTGATTTGAGATGATCTTGAGCGTCACTGGAAGAATAATAATAAAAAAAAAAATGCAGCATCTATAATATTTCTCATAAATTTGACCAGATTGTCAATATGGTTACAGACTTTTGGCTCAAATTTTTTATAAAATTATTGGCCTATACATTTCGGCTCCCACATATTATAAAGAGAGCAAAACTAAATTTGGACACCTTTCAAAAAGTGAAATATCTGTCAGTGAATTGATATTTTCACTTATATGCATAACAAAGCAAACATTAAATATCAGGAAAATTGCCTGTAAATGCCATGAGGCCTTTCCCATAGATAGATAATATAAACCTTACGCTCTGCTTTGAAATGTGTCATCGGCTAAAAATTCCTCTTTGTGAGTACAATAAAAATCACCAGTAAGAAGAAAAGCGTTGTGTAATCCAGTGGTCAAATGCTGTGTGAACTCATATTTAATCTAAAAGAAAGCATGCTGAAAGCAACATCAGTGTCTTGTTGTACATGTACACACACACAGTCTCTTTTTAGTACAAAGTTCTCGTTTGAAGTTCGCATTCTGATCAGCATGATAAAAATGAAACATTCTCCAAAGAGACTGAAGGGGAAAACAGCTCCTTCACCTCAGGGCAAGTGCTCTTTATCCTCATCAATCTTCTACGCTTGGCTTTGATCCTATTTAAAATGATTAGTCATTGGTTGTTTAGGTAAGGTATAATGCTTTGTCTGTACTAAAACTAAAAACTTCAAAACTGGCAACATTTCTGCTTCATCGGAATACAAGAATTATAGTAAAACTGTTACACCGTGTGATATATTCTCTCTTCTACAAAATAACTTGCATAATAAAGACTTAAATATATGAAAAATTAATCAATAAGAGTGTTAAGGTAAACATTCAGCATAAATACATTAATTTGGAAGTAAATAGAGAAGACTAAACACTTACCGCACAGATATGTTGTTCGGCTTGAAAGGTTTCTTGTCAGCTGTGTAACTTCAGGCCTAAAGGCTTTTCGTATCGACAGAATCAGTTTCATGTTTCCAATCTGCAAAACTGTGGAACAAATGCACACAAATCCATTTCTTATTATAACTGTCTTGTTCTCTCCGTTTAATGTAAAACAATTTCTGTCAGGACCACTATCGTCAAATATGATTGACAATTATAGCAAACAGTTTGGATTGGCGGTATGGTTCTGTTCTGGGCAAGAATCCCTGAGCATCTAGCGATACCCATACACAAAATAAATATATTTGAAATATATTTTCAGTATATATTTTGGAATATATGCAAATATTTGAAATTGGCCCAATAAATATATTTCATACTTACATTTCATATATTTTTGTTATATTTCAGAATATATTTCAATGTATTTGGAATATATGCCACATATATTTTTGACACTTTTGGGGACCCATACAGAAAAAAATACATTGAAATATATTCTGAAATATAACAAAAATATATGAAATATAAGTATGAAATATATTTTTTGGGCCAATTTCAAATATTTGCATATATTCCAAAATATATACTGAAAATATACTAAAATATACTATAAAGTATATACTAAAATATATACTGAAAATATACTGAAAACAGCACAGAACCGACATGAATGTATTGCAGATATGTGACCCTGGACCACAAAACCAGTCACATGGGTACATTTTTTGAAATTTAGATTTATGCATCAGTTGAAAGCTGAATGCTTTCCATTGACGTATGGTTTGTTATGATAGGACAATATGTGGCCGAGATACGACTATTGAAAATCTGGAATCTGAGGGTGCAAAAAAATCGAAACATTGAGAAAATCTCCTTTAAAGTTGTGCATTTATGTTCGTGATTGTGCTGCTCCACTCACAAAAATAAATGTTTTATATATTTACGGTGGAAACTTACTAAATATCTTCATGGAACATGATCTTTATCCTAATGATTTTTGGCATAAAAGGAAAATCGATCATTTTGATCCATACAATGTATTGTTGGCTATTGCCACAGATATACCCGTGCGACTCGTGACTGGTTTTGTGATCCAGGGTCACATATCATTAATTCAAGATTTTAAAGTACAAGAGAATTTATTCTGATTCAAGGGGAATCAGAATGCCAAATCCTGACTGATGAGAGGTGGAGCTGGGGAGGGAGGAGGGTAATTCACTCCTGAGAAACGCGATAGCTGCTGATAAGGAGCTTATATATGTATACGGTGATAGGCGTCGTATTCCTATAGGTAGACGTGGATCAGCTGAGAGTCAGCTGATGCGAGATTGACTAACGTGACCTGCCAGAACTGACGCTATACGCTTAGTGTGTGACACTTAAGGGAATGCTCAGGGTTCAAGCAGAAATGTGATCTTTTTGTTTCAGCTAATTCTGTATTGTTGTCCTTTTCTTTTACCTACTTTTCTAGGTGAATGAAATTCTGGTTATGCATTACAAGTAATTCCTGCGGGTGGATTATCTTTCCTTTCTTTTTTTTTGCAAAAAAAAAAAAAAAACCCAGATATGACCGATATCTGTCACTGTGCTCAATGATCTGAATGTGCAAACAGAAGCAGTTCATATGATGGAGCTTTACTGTAAACCAGACTGACAGTGAAACGCTTCATAAATAATCAGGGCAGTAGATCAGTAAACTGCTGTTGCTAAATGTATGTCATATGGCGGATGAGTTTTCCCCAGATTACTAGATAATATACTTTGAACAGTGGGAAAATAGCCCATATGTATGTTAAATAAAAAAAGGTTTTATTTTTTTATTCAAACCTGTAAATAAACAGAACATTTTGAATAACTGATAATGTGACTTTGCATAAACGGTCAGATCTTCTTGCTTCCATTGAAACTCAAGATGCGCTTTCGAAAATAATCTCAAATCATGATCATCACGTTTTGTTGATGTAGCTCAAGTTCTGCTCTCGTTAAAGCAAAAGAGAAATAAATACTGAGGAATTTTCATTTGCATGTTAAAGTTCACATTTTACTTCTGCAATCTGATGTATTTCAGGCGAAACAATCTATTCAAAAAGAATAAACGTGTGCGCAGGGGTGGGGGAGCTTTATTTATCATGAATAGATTAAATCACATATCGAAGGAAGGTGTTTGGGGATAATGGACTGCAAAACAGCAAAAGGGGCTGTACTTTAAGTGTACTGTACGTTAAGGGAACAATCCATTGTATCATTTTGCAAACATGGGAATGTTACTTTTGAACGTTCTCAGAACATTCCGAAACAAGTAACATTTAAAAAATGTTATATGAACATCGACCTAAAACTTCTGAGAACGTTCTCTGTTAGCTGTAAATAGCATCAGTTTTAAATTCATGTTCACTTTGACATTTTTCAAATCGACTTCATTAATTGTTTTGCTGAGAATTTACTTTATAAATTGTGTTAAAGCAGATAAAAGCAAAATAGAAGCATTATCACTCTGAGACTTGGAGACTTGGACTGCACATGTAATTGAGAAAACGCAAGAGAACTGTTGAAAGCACATTTCTCAAACTCTCTCGTCTCGCTGGGATGGAAACAATTAGTGGAGAACAAAGCAAAAAAAAAATGTAAAGTCAAGAGGAAATGTTGAAAACATGAGTTTGGTAAATGACCTCATAAACACCAGCCTCACCAGCCCAAACACACACACACACACACACACACACAATTCCTGAACAGCTTCGTCTGCGTCCCCCCAGTACGACTGTTTCATCTGGAATTCATATGGGCTTCATTTCACCCCCCTCCTGCAATCCTTCCCCAAACTATTTCCTTTTTCAATTTCCAGAGGAAGTTGTTAAATGGTTCCTGAACCAAACAAGCTTTTTTTTTTTCCTCTCCTTGCTCTCACCCCCATCCCTGCGCTGCCCGACACCAACATTTACAGCCATTACCAACAACAACGTTCAGAATATTACATCGCATTTATAAGCCACTGCGTTTACGCTAATGAGGGGAAAGCCGTCAGGGGTTTTTCAAATAAAACCAGGGGCTGGATCCTTAAAAAGTAGTTATAGGTAAGAAAAATCACAAATGAGATCTCTTTAATGTCTCAAATGTTTCTCTTGGGACATCAACGACATTAAATGGAGAGAAAATGGAAAAGTCTGATTTTTTTCTGAGAAAAAGAACCCCAATAATGTCATGTCTGCTTTGGGGGTTAAGAAAAGATCTCAACAATGTCTCAAAATCTGCTTTTATTCTGCCTTTTGAATTTTTGAGAAACATCTGAGACAAAGATGGCACTTGAATGAAATATAAATGAAAACCCTTAAGTCTTCTGTGCTAATAAAGAGTAACCTCTGAGAATGTTTTTTCTATATACACAAAAGGAACATTGACATCAATGAAATATTTTTCTCCTCAAACCCCATTGATCTCACATGTGAGATGTCAAAAAATGTCTCAAATGTGCTCAGAAGTGAGTCTCATTTTTCCTACAGAATTTTAAGAGAAACATCTGAGACGTCTCACGAGCTATAAAAGAGTGACCTCTGAGAAATGTATGCTCATTTGAAACCTACACATAAAAATCTCTTTATTACCTCAATTAAGTCTTCTAGACTATTCTCAGATTTGCCAAGATGCAAAGTCAGCAATCAAAAGTCAAAATGAACTCAAACATTTCTCATCAAAAATGATGCCCTCCATATTCATTTTGCAGCTCTTCTCATATTGGATAATGACTTATTTGTCTTTTTTAGAATGTTAGGAGAAACATCTGAGACAAAGTTAATACTGAAATTAAACAAAACTCATCTGAGAAATTTAAGAGCAACCAATAAGATCACATGGAGACATCCTCTCTTCTGCTCATATACCAAAGTCTACGATCAAAAGTCACTATGAACTCAAAGTGATCAGAGCTGCGCTCCACATTCATTGTATAGACCTTATGTACCAGAGAAACAAGGGCGCCGCCATCTTTAGAAAATTGTCTTTGAACTTCCGTTTTTGTGGTCGCTCTGGATAATGCTCTATGGCATTGCTGTCCAGGAGTAATTAGCTGGTATTTACTTCATTTAAAGTTAACGAAAGTCATCATGAGGATTGTAATGTTTAAAGTAGATGTCTTAACAAATGTCAGTCGACCGGGAAAGTTTTAAAACGAGCCGTTCATTCATAAATACGCAAGATCGCAGTGAAAATACAGACCGGAAGTCAAAAGACAACGAGCGCCGCGCTGAAAAGGGGCGGGGCTACATACGGGATACGGCCTATCGCTCTATACTCTTCCTGGATGACAACTACTGACTCTATTGAGTCTATTTTTGACTGCACTGACACTAAATAAAGACACTATTGTCTTCTGAAGAGCTGCTTTACTGCAGAATTAACCTTGTTTCATAATTAACTTACTTTACACAGTCATTAAACTAAACTGAAAAACGCCATTATTATCTTGCTACAGCTGCTTTCCAGCAGAATTTGAATGTATCATAGCCTATTTGATGAAGTTTGCTTTCCTGTTTATTACTCTGAAAAACTGCTTTGAAATTTTTTATATTGTATACTAAAAAATAAAGGTTGACTATTTTTATAGCTCCAACAGAAAATTAGGAGAAACATCTGCTAACGAAAAAGCATTTGTCCTCCCGGTGTATTTACAAACAACTCCGGAATTGTTGGTTTCCTCCATCTATTCTAGTGAGGTTTAAATGAATATCCTCTCTGTGTTGAGCTCTGGTCAGTTCTCGAGGGCATGTTGCTTTGAAGGACACGGCGTGCTTTCTTCCGAGGCAGACGTTGGCCATCCCGTGCCTTCCTCTCCAGTCCGTGCCCGCTAACCCTGCTGTGGGACGGGGTGAACCCGAGCTGTGGTGTGAGGGGAACGCTGGAGGTGTTGAGCAGCAGGTCCTCACAGTAAGCTGTGGTGACAGGTGTCAGTGGCACACACACTCGCCGCTCTGACGACTGTCCCTCTCGCTTACGATCCGACGCACGGCACTTTTCACCAGTCATAGAAACACTCACATTTGTTAGCACGTGTACGAACACACACACACACACACACAGACAGACAGACACTAATGTAGCTCAAGGCTCTAGACTTCTGTTCTGGCATCCCACACACGCCTGCTGCCAACTCTGGTTATGTGATGGAGAAAGAGAGAAAACAGCCAAAGTTACCACCACAGTCAATTAGAATGAAAACTACATTTTTGATGAAATTATGAGTGATGTTTGGGAGCTATAATTTTGTAAAAGTGTAGTTGAACTGCTTTAAATTATGGGCATTTTATGCTTTCCTGGAAGGCAGCTGCCTATGTAGGAAGCACACAGCAAAGTTGTTTCATTCTATGAACTTGACCTCGGCTCTATTCAGGCATTTTGCTCGTGTGTGTATCACAGGCCTGGGTGTGAAGAGGGTGTGTGAGTCTGTAATGGGTCACAGTGGGAGACTAGGTTTGGCTCCGTCCATGCGGAGCGGCCATTAGATCATGATAATTAGCTGTTGCATCTCAGTGGGCCCTCGGTAGGAGATCAAATGCTTCTCAGGACCCTCACACACACACACACACACACACACACAACTAATGAACACAACTACCCAATTCTCCTCCTCACCCCATTCACACCCTCCAACAGTGTCTGAAAACGCTCTGTCCTCAGTCCACCTTTTCACACGGCTGTCTGCGTTATTGGAGCGCCATCAGCGCCAGGACACAAAAGCACAGTGTTTATTTAACATTCCTTTTTATCTGGACTAAAAAAATACCCGCTTCTCTGTGTTAGGCCTCACATTTAATTCTCCTTCCATTCTCCTCAGGTTGCAATGCATTTTGAAAAAAAAAAAGGGAAAAATGAAATTAAACATTATTTAAAAAATTAGCATATGAATTTATTCATCTCATAATCATTTACTAGTTACATGTTAGGAACTCCTTCAATTAAAATGTGACTACTTATAAATCTTTAACAGGAAAGACATTTATAATAAATGCTGTTATTTTTAACATTTTTTTTATCAAAGAATCCTGAGAAAGAAAATAACCTCGGTTTCCACAAAAATATGAAGCACCACAACTGTTTTCAACACTGATAATAATCAGAAATCATCATATTAGAATGATTTCTGAAGGATCATGTGACACTGAAGACTGGAGTAATGATGCTGACAATTCTGCTTTGATCACAGGAATAAATTACATTTTAAAATGTATTAAAATAGAAAATATGTTTTTCAATAAAATTAAAAAATATGTTCATAATGCCCATAATCAGCGTACAATGGAAAAATGTTTGATGAGGTAACTTGAAAATATGCGTTATATGCACGTAATAAAACTAAATAAATGTGGACAAATAAATAAAAGCTAATGGCACGGCCTGTTTCATATTACTTTAACATGCTGCTTGAATCTTGCTGAGAAGAAGCAGATTTGCTGTTCTCTTGTGCAACGTGAGAAAATCAGACGCAATGCATAAGGTTTATGTGTTTTAATGTATTCATGTTCTGCTTGATGATGAGGCTGCAGTAGCACTATGTTTTAATTAAGACACTTTGTGCTCTTTGTGTCCCACTAATTAGTGTCAGATTTGAGCAAATATTGCAGCAGGAGACAAAGCGCCAAGTGCTATGATTTTAATATTCGTGAGAATAACCGCAATGACATTTTGACAAGTTACTTTCTCACCAAACGATTCCATGCCATAAAAACAGCGAGTCAATGACGTTTGACGTTTTAATGTGCTTCCCCCCCAAGACCTGGCCAAACCTAATCCCAACAATGTCATTTGCATTTATGCAGATTAATCTTCTAATCTGCATGTCTTGCTAATGAAGAAGACAGAAATTGTGTGTGTGTGTGTGTGTGCGTGTGTGTGCACGTGTGTGAGAGAGAGAGAGAGAGAGAGAGAGAGAGAGAGAGAGAGAGAGAGAGAGAGAGAGAGAGAGAGAGAGAGAGAGAGAGAGAGAGAGAGAGAGAGAGAGAGAGAGAGAGCACTTGGTTAATTAGCAAATCTTTGCTTTGAATTCCTAAAGGTCAAAGTGCCAGAGGCTCACATACGCTCCCTTTATAACATGACATGCAAGAAGTGACAAGTGCACTGACAGCTCGTTCTTATTTATGTTCGTTCATTCTTTCTTACAAGATTCCAAATCTGGTACTCAGAGCATGTTGCATACAAGGTTTTTTTTTTTTTTTTTTTTTTTAAAGTAAATTCTTCTCATTTTGATTTGTTAAAACGCAGGGCTATTTATGTGAAATTGAAAAAATGGTAATAAATAAATAAATAAAATGGCCAAAACATGTCGTTGCCACAAAAACCATGGTATACCATCATGATACAGGCAAAAAAAAAAAAAAAGAGCATGCACAATCCTTCATAGTACTATGATACGTGTTCTGACAGCATCTATAATATACACTTCCACTTATAAATTGTAATAAAAAAAAGAAAATTGTGCTGGAAAAAAAACATTTTCCATGTTGTTTGTCAACTGCTTATATACAGAACTGCATGCATTTGTTGAATAACTTAATATTTGGATTCGATATTTAAACTACATCCACTCGCAGATTTTATCAATAATGCACATTGAAACTAAAGTGGTGCATATTGTAATTTTTAAGTGTGACGGAGGCGCGTTTAGAGCAGTGGCGCACGTGAGGATGCGCTCAATAATGAAATCCAGATGAATCTGTAATTTCCAGAGTAATTCCCTGATTATCCCTGGCTCCGAACACACACAGCACTCATTTTCCCTGTCCTCGAACAACCTTCTTGAAAAGAGTCGACACGCAAAGTCTAGAGTGTGTATCACCTTCAAAGGAAGAAAAGTTAAAGGGGTAGTTCACCCAAAAATTACAGTTCTGTCATGCATTTACTCACCCTCATGACTGTATGACTTTCTTTCTTCCTTCCTTCTTACTTACTTTCTTCCTTCTGTGGAAAAATGATTTCTAAATCTAATATAAAGATAAAGTTATACAAGTTTAGAACAACATGAGGGTAACTGATGAAATGATTATTATCATTTTAAGTGAATTATCCACACAACCATCCAAAAACATGTAATATCATGGTACCATGTTTAAAAAACATGTACTATTATTTGTCAAAAAAAAAAAAACGTTTTAAACCCTTGATAATGTCAAAATAAAATAAAATAAAAAGATCATGACTAGTAATTTGAAACCAAACATGTGAATCTGGTCTGTGAGACTGAACAAAAAGCTTTCTCGCGCTGTCATGGTCAAAGGTATGTTGCTTTTCTGAAGTGATTGACAGCTCTGACAGATGCATGGAGCAAGTGGCGGCCAGAGAGAGAGAGAGAGAGAGAGAGAGAGAGAGCCGTAGGGCCCTTCAGAGACAGTCAGTCAGTCAGTCAGTCTGTCTGGATGGAGAACTGTCAAAACTGAGCTGCTCCAATTGCTTAATAGACAGCTGACAATAAGAATAACATCTCAATAAATGAATGGAGCAGAATAATTTGCAGTCATTTTATTTAAAGGCCTTCAAAAAAGTACCATAGTAACACCATTAGTTGATGCATTTCTTTGTTTAATTATTTCAAAGATATAACACATTTTTTAAATCCTGAACATATTGACATTTTACTTGGGTTTATAGCATTTTAACATAAAACAGCCTGAAATAACCTTGCCATGTTTGCCATATTTAAAGAAACGAACTTGCCTTGACACACCTGGTGTGTCCCAATCGGCCGTAAGTAGACTACGAAGTGGACTTCACGGGGCATTCTGCCATCTGAAGTGAGATTGTCTTTCTTTGATGAAGTTGCTGTTCCAAATGAGCGATTATTGTCAGCGAAGATTATTGAAAACTTCAACGTGTATCGCGTGCTGAGGGAGTAGGGAGCAGTGAACGCTGTATAGGAACCATGTCAATTGGAATGCATCTACAGACATCTTTGTGATGTCACTTCCTGTTTTAAGGTTTTCTTGCCACATGACAGCCTCCAACCTAGACAATTTGCCACAATTTTTTTTTTTAAATAAATAATATTTCAACATGATGGTTAAACAGATGCTTTTTTGGTGTAACCTCTGTCATCTTGCTTTAACACAAAGAGATGCCAATTGTTTATTTGATGTTTTCTGTGATGAGAGGAGGAAAATATAACTGTCCCAAGAGTGTAAACATCACAGAAAACTCAAAGTGGGAATTCAGAGCCGTATCATGGGCTAAACATCTCACTGCAAACAGAACAAAGCTGGATGTAAGGATGGATGGATGGAGAGACAGACATATAGACAGATGGACAGATGGTTTTTTGTACATCAAGTATCATGTCACATGAATGGTAATGAACAGTAGGCCTACTATGGTATGTCTCCAAGTACCATGGTATTTTTCTTCTTTCTATCTATTTCCTTGACAACCATGAGTCATTCTGAACAATAAGAATCCACTAAGTCAATCGTTGTTAAAAGTGCAGTTATAATTTTATAATAGCTTGCATGTGAATACATGCTGTGTGTTTGCTCATGCATATGCGCGCGCAGATGCGCGTTTTATCCCACAAGGTGCGTTTCTACCCGCGCTGGTGATGACTATAAAACAACAACCTCCCCAAAACTGACAGACAGGATTTCAAGAAGCAACAGATAAGACTCAGTATATGGATTAGCCTACATGTTCTCAGCACGCAACTTCTGTCTTCACCTCAGGATTTCAGAGTTTACAAAACGACAAAAGCCGCCCTCTGCACACAGCCCGACTGACAACATTTCCCACGATGCACTGAAACCCAGTTGCTGAACCATGAATCTCTTCTGAAACGACTCTTAAATGCATTTCCAAGAGTGAAGCACGACGGGCATATTTCTGAACACAAATTAAACGGATCTATGAGCGGTGTTATGAGTGAGGCGTCGTGAGAGGTATGCGAAAAGGTGAGCGTTGGAAAGTCTCCTGAAGCACGAGCCTCATGCCTGTGGTAAACAAGACAAGTCGCTGCAGGCTTGAAGATGTTCATGCTTGACAGGAGTGCAACACTTCACTATTACAACTGGAACTGCACTTTATGAAGTTTAGCTGCCCTTACTAACCTGCAGTTTGTGTATTTTGGTAGAAAAGGTCTCGAGGTGAACTTGTCCATGTGTTGTTTTAAAAAGCCTGTGTGCATTCAGACGAGGGAGAATCGTGCGAGTCGTCCTGTTCGTTGAGTTGCGCTCGTAAAACTTCAACGGAAAGGATTGATTCATTGGTTGCTTCATTCTGACGCCCAATAAAAAAGCTTCCTGACATATACTCTACATACCTTCACTTTTTTATGTGTATGGCCTACATTTAAAATATATACACTTCTGTTTAAAAGTTTGGGGTCGGTATAGATTTTTTTATGTTTTTGATATAAGCCTCGTCTGCTCACCAAGGCATTTATTTGATCAAAAATCAGTAAAAACTGTAATGAAATATTATTGAAGTGTTTTCTGTTTGAATTTATCGTAAAATGTAATTTATTCCTGTGATCAGAGGTGAATTTTCAGCATCATTACTCCAGTCTTCAGTGTCACATGATCCTTCAGAAATCATTCTAATATGATGATTTGATGCTGATTCATATTTTTGTGGAAAGCATGATGTTTTTCCGCATTCTTTGATGAATAGAAAGAACTACATTTATTTGAAATAAATAGAATCACTTTGCAACACATTATAAATGTCCATACTGACACTTTTGATAAATGTAATGCATCCTTGCAAAGTATTCATTTCTTCTTATTTTTTTAACTCAAACTTTTAAAAATGAGTGAATTGAAGCATGAACCTGAGACATATCTATCAAGCATAATACAAAAGAGAGGAAATGTTCCTTAGTAACATTAATGTGGCTTTCACTTTTGATGGTCCCTTTAACACAATCTGTTTGACTACAAGTAACGCTGCCCTACATGTCCACTAACTCTCATTAGACTGTTAGTAGAGTATAAGTAGACTGGGGTTAAGGTGATGATACACAGGGCAACTTTTTGAGCAATTTTGCTGGGCAATCTTGCCGAGCGATTGTTGCTTGGGCACTTTCCCATTGAAAATGGGCAATAAATTTATATCTGGATAATTTAGATCGGTCGTGGGCCCTGTGTCTTATCTGGTTGCCCGTTGACGGCAACATTGCCCAGCAACATTGCTCAAAAAGTTGCCCTGTGTATCATCACCAGTAGAATAAGTTGACATGTAGTTGCAAAGTTATTTACAGTCATTAGAACGTCTGTTGGAGGACCAACACAATAAAGTGTTAGCGGATATTAAGCAGACAGTCTACAAATACTCTAATGACTGATAGTTGACATGTAGTTGCAAAAATAGTCAACAGAATGTTCAAAATAAAGTGTTACCAAAATTTGTTATTGATGTCAGAGATTTGGCCCAATATGCCAACCATCAAAACCATAATAACCTATGAACATCCTAGAACACACTCAAAACACCTTGGCAACAGTGAAGCGTTAGAATTTAGAGACATGAATTTGTACTCTTGACTTGCGCCAGTAAGAAATGATCTAGCAACACTCGCTGCGTCTGAAATCGAGTAGGTACTATTTGAATTTGAATTTACTTCGTGACCGTTAAAAAAGTACACTCTATACAGTGCGAATATGGGTAGTATGAATGAAATTCGGACGTACTTCATCCGCCATGTTTTTACTGTCACGTGACCTTCCAGCTTCAGTTGTGTCGCTTCACTTCCATTCATAAATCCCGTCCCGTGGCCTCATGGGATAGTAAAGTGTCCATCGAATGTGCACTTCAGAATCTCAGAGGAAGTAGTTGGTCATCCGGGGACATTTCGTCCTATACGATGTATTCAGACTAGAGGTCTGCTACCCTCTATTAATGATTAAAAATGAACTATTAATGTTTAATGAATAGCCTCGGGTTCGGGTCGGGTTCTGGTTTGTAACTAAGAAAAACTATATAGGCTATACATATGTATAGTTTGCATGCCGTGTGCTTGCTGTGTTGTAACCGAAAGAGCACGTGAGAGAAAAGGCACATGCACAGTTAAATATATATATATATATCAAAGTTTCGTAATTAGTATGTCAGTGCTTTTTCTCTTTTTTTTCTTGTGTGCTGAGGGGGCCACTGTTCCTTCGTGAAACTGTGTTTGTACATGTATTTGTTCAATTATCATTGCAAGCAATCATAAAATACAGCATAATGCAAAAAAAATAAAATAAATTAAAGGTAGTTACTGTTTGAAATGGACTTAGGGTTTGGGTCGGTTTCAGGCTTAGAAATGATTTCGGGTAAGAGCCGGGTTCAGCCCGTGCAGACCTCTAATTCAGACATCCTACTCTTTTGTCGTTCTGTTTTTCTCTTGCTATATAGTATGGAAGTATTTGATTTCAGGTGCAGCGTCTATCTTCAATCACTAGCAACACACTAAAAACCATTTAAAACACCTCAGCAACCATAAACCGTATCTTTGCACTTTGGCTGCTTGATTTGCCCTGAAAACCATAAGAGAAGCGCATCCCTACACCTCACTTTTGCACACGCATGTACACCCAAAACTCTCACACCTGCCTCTCACACTCCTTCCCATCGCGGGATGCTATTATCTGGCGGTCCTGTCAACGCAAACCCACACCTTCCCCAAACACACAGTCGCCCCCCTTCTCCGCAACATGCCGTCCTTTGATGAGGAAAAAACTGGCAGTAAATTCCAGCTCTTTCTGCGAGCTCCTTCTGCGATTAGCGAGGTTAACAAGCTTCCCCAGCTTAAGCTAATGAGAAGCGTCTATACGCAGGGGTCACCGCGGGGCCCCCGCGACTCAGAGCCGAGACGCCCCTTTCTTGGCTCCTCAGTTTCTCCTCCTTTATTTGTCCTTTCTCTCCGCAGAGCCGGCCCTCTCTCCGTCCTGCTGGGGACAGATGGGGGTTCTCATTAAGACAGGATGTACCAATGTGCTGTAAACTACTTTCCCCCCCTTTTTTCTTTTACTCCCTTTTGCTTTCTCTCTCTCGCTCTCTGAGAATCTTTGGTCTGGTGGAGATCAGTTGCAGATGTAGAGGGACTGAAAGCAGACACACTGTCGGCCATCGCAGAAGGAGTCTCGCGGATCACCGCAGAGAGGAACAAACATCTAAATTTACACAGGGCTGTGTGCCACGGGACAGTTGGAGAGTCAATGGTTCTTCTTATCAAGAACCATTTTGGGCTATATGGGGTTTTTGAGTTGGCTATATGGTTCCCTGGAGATGTTTTTTTTTAAAGAACTGGAGCGGTATTACAGAAACATCCCAACTCGGAATCGTATCAATATAGTAACCATGGTGACTTCCGTTAAGTTCTGATTTAGAACACTGAACCTCTGAGATCTTGACTCCAGACTTAAAGGAACAGGTCACCTAAAAATGCTAAAATATAGCTAAATATATATATAATTCTAAAATGAAAATCACCTAAAAATATAAATAGCATATTTTTCATTTATGAGTTTCTTTCTTACGCAGAACAAAACATTTTTTTTTTTTCATACAGTGAACATCAGTGGTGTCCAAAACTACTTAAGATTGGACGTTACCACCCCAAGTTTTAAAAGTTCATCTTTTGGGTTTTGATTACAACCTTTATTTTGGGAAAACTTGAGGGACATATGTGGGACCAGAATATCACAGTTTCATCCAGTGACATGCTAGTACACAGAACTCCACATTATATCACCTGTCAATCATCAGCACAGTGACTCCACACAGCAGCACAAACTTCCTCTTATTGAGCGAGAACATGCCTCAACTTGCATCTGTGTTCGTGTGTCATACATTTACATGTCAGAAATGATAATGTTCCATGTTGAGCAACAGGCAAATACCTGGAACAATGCAATCTGCTGACTTGAGCATCTGAATGTCAATTTATCTTAATTTAAGTATGTGCCATCTCTAAATATCCCTGTTTGAACTTGTGCATATAAAAAAAAGCATAATTTTTTTAATTCTTGCATAATTCTACATAACTAATACTCAAAACATGCCATTCACAACCTGTCATCAGATGTATCCCTGAATGAAAGATGTTCAGCAAGCAAAGACTTTTATGTATCTGGAACTGATTGGATCCTTTAAAGTGGACGTTGCAACCATAATGTGATCGTGACTGTGATAACGGTGATCTTACACCGTTAAAAATGTTAGAGAGATTTACAATGTCAAAAGAAAGTGAATTGATATTGTGCACAACAAGATCATGAAATGTGCATTTAAGTAAAGAGTGTCAGTTTTGAATTATGGTGCCTTTAAATGAGAGACGCCATGGAATAAAGATGAAAAAAAGTCTAAATGCACTCAAATATACACATTTTCCTTGTATTTAAATATGAATTTTAGGATGAAATATTGGTGTTAAACATTATTTATCAAATATACACACACATACATATCATTCACACAGTGGCGTATGTGAGGTCATGCAGCTGAAGTGGGGTTACATGCATGTATGTGTGTATTCCTCTCTCCTCACATTAAACTCACGAGCTGTCGCTGAAGGCAGGACGTCTAACACGATGGAGGACAATGCAAAGAGAATAATCAGGACAGGGCGTAATGATAATTCAATTAAAAGGTCCCCCTCCCCACAGGAACTTGAGAAAGCTTCTGTTTAGATCTAATTGAGTGCACCTCCTAGGGCAGGAGGCGTGGCTAAAGTCCGGAGGGAGACTCAGTTAATTCACTAATTAATCTTCACCAGACTCATCTGCATGGCCAAAGGGGAGACGGAAAGATGGATAGATAAGAGAGACAATACAAATGAACTGTCTTCTGTATTATTGGAAGCTTTTGACCTTCCCTGTTCTTACAGTGCGGCACTGTTTCAAAACCACCTAGACAGCACCATAAGTTAAAGCTCCTAATGTTAAGGTTGTTAAATAATGTTGCCTACTTAACGGAATAGTTCACTTAAAAATTACAATTATGTCATAATTTACTCGCCCTCAAGTTGATTAAAACCTGTATGAGTTTCTTTCTTCTGCAGAATACAAAGGAAGATATTTTGAAGAATGTCGGTAACCAAACAGTTGATGGACCATCATGAATCGTTCTAATGATTGACACGATGACTCACTTCTGCTTTGTCCCTGAATGAATCAGTCGTTTTGAATGATTCATTTGACTGAATGATTCAGTGACTTCAATGGCCTCCGACTGTTTCTCTGAAACGGGCCTCCGAATTGCAAAGGCGGCCTCTGTTTGTAACAGTATTGTAAAGTGAAAAGCATGAAAAATAGTAATGATAGTTTATGATAGTAATGACTTACGTGTTGCTGCATCTTCTAATCTAAAGGAATTACTAATTATTTGGAACAGTTTTCTAAAGTGAAGATCATAGTAACCCACTAGTAATGACTCAAGTATTACCAAATCCCATTACCAAATATTAATTATTTGGAACAGTAAAGTTACGATCATAGTAACCCACTAGTAATGACTCAAGTATTACCAATCCTATTACCAAATATTAATTATTTGGAACAGTATTCTAAAGTGACGATCATAGTAACCCACTAATGACTCAAGTATAACCAAATCCCATTACCAAATATTAATTATTTGGAACAGTATTCTAAAGTGACGATCATAGTAACCCACTAGTAATGACTCAAGTATTACCAAATCCCATTACCAAATATTAATTATTTGGAACAGTATTCTAAAGTGACGATCATAGTAACCCACTAGTAATGACTCAAGTATAACCAAATCCCATTACCAAATATTAATTATTTGGAACAGTATTCTAAAGTGACGATCATAGTAACCCACTAGTAATGACTCAAGTATTACCAAATCCCATTACCAAATATTAATTATTTGGAACAGTATTCTAAAGTGACGATCATAGTAACCCACTAATGACTCAAGTATAACCAAATCCCATTACCAAATATTAATTATTTGGAACAGTATTCTAAAGTGACGATCATAGTAACCCACTAGTAATGACTCAAGTATAACCAAATCCCATTACCAAATATTAATTATTTGGAACAGTATTCTAAAGTGACGATCATAGTAACCCACTAGTAATGACTCAAGTATTACCAAATCCCATTACCAAATATTAATTATTTGGAACAGTATTCTAAAGTTACGATCATAGTAACCCACTAGTAATGACTCAAGTATTACCAAATCCCATTACCAAATATTAATTATTTGGGACAGTTTTCTAAAGTGACGATCATAGTAACCCACTAATAATGACTCAAGTATTACCAAATCCCATTACCAAATATTAATTATTTGGAACAGTATTCTAAAGTGACGATCATAGTAACTCACTAGTAATGACTCAAGTATTACCAAATCCCATTACCAAATATTAATTATTTGGAACAGTATTCTAAAGTGACGATCATAGTAACTCACTAGTAATGACTCAAGTATTACCAAATCCCATTACCAAATATTAATTATTTGGGACAGTTTTCTAAAGTGACGATCATAGTAACTCACTAGTAATGACTCAAGTATTACCAAATCCCATTACCAAATATTAATTATTTGGAACAGTATTCTAAAGTGACGATCATAGTAACCCACTAGTAATGACTCAAGTATTACCAAATCCCATTACCAAATATTAATTATTTGGAACAGTAAAGTTACGATCATAGTAACCCACTAGTAATGACTCAAGTATTACCAAATCCCATTACCAAATATTAATTATTTGGAACAGTAAAGTTACGATCATAGTAACCCACTAGTAATGACTCAAGTATTACCAAATCCCATTACCAAATATTAATTATTTGGAACAGTAAAGTTACGATCATAGTAACCCACTAGTAATGACTCAAGTATTACCAAATCCCATTACCAAATATTAATTATTTGGAACAGTAAAGTTACGATCATAGTAACCCACTAGTAATGACTCAAGTATTACCAAATCCCATTACCAAATATTAATTATTTGGAACAGTAAAGTTACGATCATAGTAACCCACTAGTAATGACTCAAGTATTACCAAATCCCATTACCAAATATTAATTATTTGGAACAGTAAAGTTACGATCATAGTAACCCACTAGTAATGACTCAAGTATTACCAAATCCCATTACCAAATATTAATTATTTGGAACAGTAAAGTTACGATCATAGTAACCCACTAGTAATGACTCAAGTATTACCAAATCCCATTACCAAATATTAATTATTTGGAACAGTAAAGTTACGATCATAGTAACCCACTAGTAATGACTCAAGTATTACCAAATCCCATTACCAAATATTAATTATTTGGAACAGTAAAGTTACGATCATAGTAACCCACTAGTAATGCCTCAAGTATTACCAAATCCCATTACCAAATATTAATTATTTGGAACAGTAAAGTTACGATCATAGTAACCCACTAGTAATGACTCAAGTATTACCAATCCTATTACCAAATATTAATAATTTGGAACAGTATTCTAAAGTGAAGATCATAATAACCTACTAGTAATGACTCAAGTATTACCAAATCCCATTACCAAATATTAATTATTTGGAACAGTAAAGTTACGATCATAGTAACCCACTAGTAATGACTCAAGTATTACCAATCCTATTACCAAATATTAATAATTTGGAACAGTATTCTAAAGTGAAGATCATAATAACCTACTAGTAATGACTCAAGTATTACCAAATCCCATTACCAAATATGAATTATTTGGAACAGTAAAGTTACGATCATAGTAACCCACTAGTAATGACTCAAGTATTACCAATCCTATTACCAAATATTAATAATTTGGAACAGTATTCTAAAGTGACGATCATAGTAACTCACTAGTAATGACTCAAGTATTACCAATCCTATTACCAAATATTAATAATTTGGAACAGTATTCTAAAGTGACGATCATAGTAACTCACTAGTAATGACTGAAGCCAGTGCAAGCATTTGAGGTTTTTGGATTGTAATTTCTTCTGACGGATCTGATAACACCACTAGTGGCGTACCATGATCTTATAAAAGCAAGGTAGTGTTTTGGAACAGATTGTTCTGATTTGGTGGGCTGTTCTGTTTTAAGGCTTATTGGTGATTAAATAAGAGATCTGAGACATCCACACTACTCTGGTGGTAAAGTTCTTCATCATGTTAGTCTTCCAAGAGTGTAACCCGCCTGTCTTACTCCATTACACTTTAATAGAAATGGTGTTTTATGGTGTGCAGTGACTGCTCTGTGCCGATAAGTAGTGTGTGTGTGTGTGTGTGTGTTCTTCGGGGTTACACTGAGCTCTGGGGAAGGACAGCAGTGTGTGTGACAATGTGATGCTCACTGGAAGAGACAGCGATGTAATTTGCCCTTCCAACACCACAGGCTCTTGCATAATATGCCCCCCTTCCACTTGCGGAGCATTAAAGGGCTTGTATGTACATTTCGAACGGCACAAAATAAAACATTCTGTTCTGGCAATCATTTAAAGAATAATAATAGAAATAAAAATACACCATAAAAGCACTGTAATACAGTACTGAACACACAGTAGTGAATTTAGAATTGCATGAGAGTTTATTATAAGTTAATTATCTGTGCACATCAATATATATGTTTTTTAATTCATGTGCGCCCGTAATTTTAAATTTGTAATAACTTCCCTTGCAGCGACATCTCTTCTCTTCTCTGATGACGAGGGCGGGGCTATAACCTGTCACTCACGTGAGATCCACCAATAGCAAACCACAGCCATCCAATCAATTCCCCGTGAACAAATTCAAGCCCCGCCCCACATTAGATCTTGTTCTACGTTTGTTCTTGTTCGATCAGCCGTTTCGCTCGGCTATACGTGTCACGGTGTGGCGCAGGCAGAAGAAGTTGAGGAGACAAAAGTTCCAATACAAACTTTTACTTATAATAATATCCAACGGGTACAGACAGGCAGAAGGTTACACACACTAAAATAGGACTGACTGAACTGAACTGAAGGAACTAAATACAAACACTGATGAACATGATTAACTGAAAACAGGTGACACAGATGACGATGATTAACTGATACAGAAGAACTAATTAAGGTTGACATGGAAACGGATGAGTGGCGGGAAAACAGAACAAAAGACATGTGACTAACACAAACAGAACACAACTGTGACAATACGTCACAACCGGGGAGAAAAGACTATCGCATATTAGGGACACTTAAAGTGCAGGCTATAAGAAGACATGAAATGGACATGTCTATTTTAAACATGCACTTTAAGTCTAATATCAATATTAGTATAACAAACACAACATAATCATTATGTAAATATAAGCAGTTACACTTGCCATGTCTGTAACAGAAGTGCATTTTTGTGTTATTTAACACCCAGTTCGGGATCCCAAGCAAGCAATGAGACTTTCTACTGTATCTGTGTCTATGAGATTCAGTTATATGACATTTCCTTCTGTTACATACATGAATCGGGGCGTTGTCATCACATGCACTATTACGAAAACTGTCCCTGCGCTACAGATGAGAACAATTAGATGAAACAAATTGTGATAAATTGGCTTGGTATGCCTCCTTAAAATGCAATCAATCCAAAGCTCTGCACTGTAAAAGATACATATGATTATGAGAAAGTAAAAATAGACTAAATAAACTAGTCAGCACTGAGTAAAGAAACCAACACAGACTTGTTGCAATAAAAAAAAAAGAAGGTGTGTGTGTGTGTGTGTGTGTGTGTGTGTGTGTGTGTGTGTGTGTGTGTGTGTGTGTGTGTTCCATTCTGTCACTTTACCTCCAGTAAAACCCTGCGTGTTTAAACACGTCTCTCTTAAACTCTCTGACATTAGCATTATCTCAAACTGGCTTGAACGGCAGAGAAGTTACAACTAGATTTTTACATTCTCCTAATAAAACTGAATAATATTTGCTTGTGTTGTGTTGTCACTCAGGCCGTTGCTATTCAGTTGAAAAAATATTTCCAAAGAATAAACTGCAAATGATCACAAGAAACGTGCTGATTATAAAAACTTTTAGGTGCAAACTGAAAGAAAAAAACAGCATTAAGAACTGAATCTAATTGCTTGATTTCACACACACGCATGCACACACACACACTCACTTAGCAGTCAAAATGGGCCCATACTTTAGAAAACATTTTGCAATTTTAAAATAAAATAAAAATCGCTTTAGAGATTAATATAGTGACTACTGTACAGCATAAGTATGTAAGCCCCTCTCAGACAGTATTTGCAGCAGGACATTCCCTCCAGTCTCTGTTATGCTGAAATATACTCTGCTGTCCAGCAAACCGATGGGAACTGAAGCCTGTGACCGCTTGTGTCTGACCATATGCAGTGTGCCACTCAAACACCGAGCCTGACCGCAGCAATACTGTGAGAGATCTACACACAAACACACATTCACACACATAGAGTTTAGTATCAGACCACAGTAGTGCTATCATTGACTTAAACCAAACCTATTAACATTTCTTTCATTGAAATAAAACACAATAAAAATAAACTCAATAAACTCAATAAAACACAATAAAC
Source organism: Rutilus rutilus (assembly GCF_951802725.1). Classification (NCBI taxonomy): domain Eukaryota; kingdom Metazoa; phylum Chordata; class Actinopteri; order Cypriniformes; family Leuciscidae; genus Rutilus; species Rutilus rutilus. Next base: position 39,123,219 of record NC_140217.1, on the reverse strand, counting down.
ACTTGAAAAAAACCTTAAAAACTACCAAAAATGACAAAAGCACATAACAAAATTACCAAAACTTCAATAAACAGAAAATCTAACAATAAAAGCTCATTTAAAATATGAATAAACGCCATAATAGTATGAAAATATTATGATGTGGGCATGGTAATGCAATTTTTTTGTATTTTATAAACACAAACACTGTTCAAAATATAAATTACTATCAAATTGTTTAATATCGCCATTTTATCAGCCACCCTGGTCTCTGTATATTGACAAACCCACATTGCCCGATGACAAGCGTGCATAGATATAGATAAAGCACAAGATCACCAAACATGAGCATCATTATGCAGATCTTCTGAGATGATCTCCTTGTGTTTAATATGAATGCATTGTGTCATTTGATCAGTGTAAGGAACAGCTGCACCACAGGGCTTGTGCCTTCAGACATGCATACCGGTGCACGAGGAATAAAGACATGCTCCTCTGTCACAGTTTATTATGTTGATCTCAATAATGAGAATCTCGTGCAGCTGAATGTGTGTGAGATATCCACGTGTACAGTCTGCGAGAGCTACAAGATGTGATGGTTTCCTTCTGCGTTTGTGTGTATCCGCCTTGAGAAGCGTGCCGTGTCAGATGAGATCTCAGAGAACTGCAGTGTTCTTCAGCTGAGAGCTGCAGGTTGTGTTGTCCACCTCCAGAAGCTCTAACACTCGTGATGCCAATCCTCCCTCGCGCCCGAACGCCTGCCCTCGGGACACGCCAACACTGCCTGTCTGCATCCATCTTCCTCTCTTCCTCTCTTCCTCTCAACGTCTTCAGACCTTTGCCATGGGCGGCACTTTGTTTTAAAAAAAAACGGTGGTGGGAGAACAGACCCTTTTCACACTTGACATCAACATTAGAGTTTGATTTTAAAAATTATAAATGTATATTATCATGGCATTACATTTAAGAAAAATTGCCATCTTTCTCTCTTCTGACCAGCTCTGAGAACCCCAGAAATGTGAAAGGGGTCCATATGGGTGTTAAGTATTACAGTAATATGCCACATATTGTAATTCATATAAAGTGCATTTTCAATAGTTGGAACTTCCCGTATGCTAATAGACTTCTATTATATCACACCAACTTGAGATTGAGGCACAAATGTTTTACTGTTTTAATGTAATAAATTGATCTTTAAATGATCTTGAAGCTTTTTTGAACAAATCAAGTGCTTTAAATTTAAATGACTGAAGAAATACAATATTTAATAAATAATTACAATATCTTTTTAAACATGATAAAAATTAGATATGTTGAATATATACATTTTGAGTCGTATTTTTTTTAAAGAAATTCATACTTTTATTCAGCAAGAATGTATTAAATTGATCAAAAGTGAAAGTAAAGATTTTATAATTATATAACACACACACACATACACATATATATATATATATATATATATATATATATATATATAAAATTGTATATAAAATGTAGCGAAATTGTTTTATAAATAATGGTGCAAAAGATTTTTTTTTTTTTAAATAAAAGCTTTTCTTTTTAACTTTCTATTCATCAAAGAATCCAAAAAAAAAAAAAAACATTGCATTTTCCACAGAAATCTGAAGTGGCAAAACTGTTTTCAGCACTGATAATAATCAGAAATGTTATCAAATCATCATATTAGAATGATTTCTGAAGGATCATGTGACACTGAAGACTGGAGTAATGATACTGAAAATTCAGCTTTGATCACAGGAATAAATTACACTTTAAAATGCATTAAAACGTTTTTTTTTTTTTTATCAAAAAATATATTGGTGAGCATACGCCACTTTCAAAAACAAAAAAATCTTAAAAAAATTCTTACCAACCCCAAACCTTTGACCGGTAGTATGTGGAAGTGAATTTTGTCTTGGTTTTTTAACTTGTTTAAGCTTGACACAAAAAATATGGCAATGCCACAAGACAAAACACTTTTGTTTTTGGTGACATAAAGTGGTGGAGACAAAATCATCCATGGCAAAAAACACGTTCTCACTGTAAATGACATCTTTGCCATTTACCCATCACTGTACTCTCTCTCTCTCTCTCTCTCTCTCTCTCTTTTTCCACCCTTCGTCCCCCCAGATTTTCTGGGAATATAGCTGAGGGCCAGATGAAGGCTTTGGCTGCCTCTCTGCGTTACCAGCAAAGACAAATATTTCCCAGGATGAGTCCCGTTGCCCGCAGGATGTTTACATGCAGCTCCTCTCCCACCCTCGGCCTTGCTTTGCCTCTTTCATCGTCTTCCTTCGCTTCGACCCCCCCAGACACACACGCAGATACACAGACCAACACAAAGAGCCCGTATCGAGGAGATCACCTTCACACCTGACCTCAGACCTGTGTGATCGAGCACACAGAACAGCCTCTGTCAGTGAGAACATGCAGATCATCCACAACACAATGATACTGTCGAGTCTAGACGGAGGAATGTCTCAAATAAACAGGCTGAATCAACAACAAACTGAAGTGAAAATAAAAGTAGTGATTGGACTGATTTCAATGAGTGCACTTGGGTTCGTGAAACATCGCAGATATTTGATCATTTAGACAAGCAACATCTGTGAAAGAATGCATCATCTGGAAAGTGTACTTTTTTAGGATATTTATTTTTGTGTGCGCAAACATTGTAAAGATACTTAAATAGCTGGATGTTTCACCTACAATGGACTTTCAGAGCTTACAAATAGCACTTAAAACACTCTTTCCACACTGTAGTTTATTTCATTTGACACGTTCTGTGGCGGAAATAGCCATTTTTCATAGACTAATGTCATAGCCATGCATCTGAAATCCACACACTACTATTTTTACACTTAAATACCATAATTTGCTATTGCACAATAACAATATTGTGTTCACCAGGGATATTTACTTTCTGAATGTCACATGTCTCATATTTCATCTCAAGCTTTTCAATGACGTCGCCTCGGTAAACAATATACTAACATAAAACATTACTTGGGGCAAAGTTGCTGGTTGTGGAGACAGTGACGCCATAACTGAGGGAAAGTACAGAAATGTATTTTAAAAAATAATAAATTTAGCTTATGGTTTAATAGTTTATGGTCTTATTTAGATAACTACAATAATAATAATGTAATATATATAGATATGTATGTATGTATATATTATATATATATATATATATATATATATATATATATATATATATATATATATATATATATATAACATTATTATTGCAATTTTTATTACATTACATGTATATCGATCCATATTTTTATGGTGGATTTACAAATTTTAAGATTGAAAATGGGGGATGAATATATCTTAATATATATTAATTTTAAGACTGAAACATCATAAACTATTTCAATATTTTGTGTAAAATGTATGATTCCCTCAAGTATAAATAGCAAAAGTAAAGACGAAACGTTTTAATGTGACCTTCGCAAAACAAAAAGTGGGAAAGTTGAAGTAATAAAACTCAAACCTCTAAACATAAAAGCATGCAAAGTTGAACAACCCTAGATATGGTCAGTTGGCATCCCACCAATACGACACCATTCGTTTAACCAGCAGAACAGATGCCAACTAGAGACTTGAATGAATCAGTGTGAACGAGACACAACACTTTGTGAATACAGAGGCAGAATAGTGTCCTAATGTCAAGAGCAGATCACATAGGCCTATAAGGTTTCGTCAATCTGGGTTGAATCATTACTAAGTGCCTAAATATCTTGTCTTGTTTTGACCTGAATATAAAAGTCTTTTAAACCTCTGGATAGCATCCATCTTTACGCACATAAAAGTCTTTATCTGAAATTAGGCCTGGTTTTGTTGCATGTCTTCTTGATAGAAGGCTAACACTGAGAGGTCAATGAGTGCATTTGGGTTTATGAAGTGAGCCTTTACTTACTAACTAACCATAAATAAATACAACAGACCATGACGGGAGAAGAAAAAGAGACAGAAAGAAAGAACAAGGGGGGAAAAACCCCAAGAAGTGGCATTCGTTTCATTTCAGAGTGTTTGTAAAATCCTTGATTAACATGATCTCACCTAATGCTTCTTATTTTGGAAACATCCGGTAACATTTGTATTCTCTCGTTCTGTAAATCCTTTCAGTTGATTAAGTGGAATTAAGGGCTTTTCTTCTCTCATGCTGCGTGTAAAGGGTTACACTTCTCGCCTTATTACATGTACTGTGTGAATTCAGCAAAACATGTCACAGCTTGACACGTTCTGACTGGAACTCTCTCACGGCTGCATACTTCTGCTGCTTCACAAGACATAAACATAATAATGTGAGAACTCCATTTTTACATTGTCTTATTTTTTTTATTTTTTGGCCCATACAAAACTATATTACAACAATACAAGGGTGATGTGGGTGATTTTCATGGCGGTGCAATGCAGTTACCGCCTGTTTTATCATCCACGTGGCATTAATCTTCTCAGAAAAAAACGAAGACGTGAGATTTTATATATATATAAAACCATTTTTAATTGCGATACTTTCCTTTTCCGCAAGAATTGCATGTGGACATCGGCTTAAATTTGATTAAAATGAAGATCCTAGGAGAATACAGGATACTTAAGTTGTCCACATTTTTGGAAAAGCCTTCGCATCAGGAAAACACTTCTGATGCCTTAAAGTGCACCATATTATGCTTTTTCGAATATTACCTTTCATGCAGTGTGTAAAATAGCTATTTGTGAAGGTAAAAGGTCTGCAAAGTTTTAAATATCAAAGTGCACGACAAATGAAGTTATTGTCTCCTAAAAGACGATCGATTCTGAACTCCCGAAACAAGGCGTCAGTAATTCCAGTCTCACTTCCTGTTACAATCCTGCGTAACAATGTAACACATTTGTATAATCCCAGCCTACGGTCTCCATTGGCTGCCCGCGAACAGTTTTGCCCCGCCCTCAAACACTTTAGCAGTATTACCAGATATGGTAATGGACATTTAGTAAGCTGTAAGCTGTCGACCAATCACAACAGACTAGGGCATCTGACCAATCAGAGCAGAGCAGGCTTGCGGAAAGGAGGGGTTTAGAGAGACTTAATCTTCAATTAATACATACATAATTTCTTCTAGATCTGCTATACAGCAGAAACAAACTTTGTTGGATTATTTTCCTTTTATCGGCTGCTTTGAAACCACCTGTATTGTAATAATCGTTATAAATAAAGGTGACTTGACTTGCTATTAATTAAAATTAGTAGTACTGGAAATACAGAATAAGAACATATTTTGAAATGCAACGTTGAAGACAACTACAAGTAATAGCGGAATATTGTCCCTCCAACTGTTGACTGGAAATCATAAATACCCATCTGTCTTTCCTCAGTGTTTGTCACCACCACCCAGAAATGTGATTTCCCAATAGCTGATCTGTTCCGTAAGCTGAAACATCTGCCAAAAACCAGCACACCTTGTTCTTGTGTTTGCTTCCCTGCCCATGATGCCTCTCAATGAGTGACTCATTGCATCTGTACAGTTTGATTTTTTTTCTCACACCCAAGACAATGAGAAACCATCACAACATGAAAGGAATCGAGTTCTAATTTATTTGTGATAAAGAGAAAACGCACACACACATACCTGAGAAAGATGCATTGGGAGGGACCCACACTTTTCCAAACCGGCTTTTCTGGTCTTTTTGCCTCTCTTCACCACAGTAGCTGTTATATTCATAGCAACTGTCTTCCAGGTCAACTTTAGACAGAGCTGCTGTGACAGTGACACACAAAAGGAGAGAATGATTTGACGACTCGTCGCTCAACGAGGAGAATGAGGAATGTTTTCGACACGTTTGCTTTGAAGGTTGCAACGATAAAGAAATAATTCTCCCAAAAAAAATTACAGATGTGTCATAATTTACTCACCCTCATGTCGTTCCAGTCACATATGACTTGAAGAAAGTAGAATGAAGGAAGTAGAACGTCTGAGCATCTGTTTTTCATTCAACGAAAGTGGAAGGTGATTTATAAACTGGTCTACTTCAGATCTACTTCAGATCAACCATTTTTGACTTAACTAAAGTCATTCGGCCCTGATACAGTAATAATGTGAATAGCAGCTCATATCAAATCTGAGAACGCTGCTAAACATTTCAAACTAAAGATAAAGTTTTTTTTTTTCTTTTTTTTTTTTTTTCTTGGTTTACATTATCTTTATCATCTGCATCTGTATCTTGTTACTGTCCGTGTCTATCTCCTGAAGTGTGTGTGTCAGCAGATTCTTGTGGAGGTCGGACAGGTGCATGCTGGTCGATGCTGAACGTGAAACAAGTGAGCACAAACCTGCAGTGTGCCAGTCTACTCCATTATAAAGTTCCTCTGTTTCTCTTTCTCTCCATCCCGGTGCAATACAGTTACATTTCAGAACATTTTGGTTTGAGAGATTGTCAATTAACCACTAATACTGGCTTCCCAGATGTTTAGTCTGTTCGCTCTGTCTAATGCATTTGTTTTAAAGGATGTTCACCCAAAAATGAAAATGATTTCATAATTTACTCTCCCTTTTTTTTCCCTGTGGATTAAAAGGCTCTTTTCTATACAATGAAAGCCCATTGTAGCTCTGATTCAATTCAGTTCCCTTTCAGTCGGTCACGTTCGACGTAGCGTCTCCGTTCCCTCCTTCAGGGAACCGAGACGTTCAGTTCAACTTCAATTCAATCCAATTCGCCTGGTTTTATGTCAGTGATGCCCCTGAATAAAAATATAGTTCACAAGCCTTATGGACTAAATAGCAGTTTGTAACATTTTCTAAATATCTTCATGTTACAAAGAAAATCATGCAGATTATTTATTTTTATTTAAGAATATTATGATGATGATGATGATTATTTTGCTTTATAGAAAATGGCAGTTTGACGATTTTTCAAAAAATTAGACTGTTTTTTAAGAAAAATGAAAATCATGCAGATTGAGTATTTATTTATTTATTTATTTAAAGGTGACATATTATGCCCTTTTTCACAAGATGTAAAATAAATCTATGGTGTCCCCAGAATGTGTCTGTGAAATTTCAGCTCACGATCCTTTTTTATAGCTTGTCAAATTTGCATCTTTTTGGGTGTGAGCAAAAACGCTCTGTTTCTGTGTATGTCCCTTTAAATGCAAATGAGCCGCTGCTCCGCCTCCGTTCAGAAGACGGTCGATCCTTTACACGAGCTTCGGATACTTGTGAATCTTACTCATCCAAAATCTCAGAAATAACCAACAGTAGGGAGTGCAGCCTTACAGAGAGACCAAGGAAGAGGTTGCAACTTTTAGACGCATCTGGACTGAATGGTTAGTGGATGCATTTGTTGTGGAGTTACATTGATTAATTTCATCGACTTGCATGTACTGTCATGTTTAACTTTTACACAAGCTGACACAGTTCCCTGAGGTCTTTATAAGACAGCTGTGACATGTTTTGGTCAAATAGTGTTCAGTGCTCGTCTGTGCAGCAACGACAGAACAGTTAACATGCTTTGCTCGAACTTTTGCCATTGCATTAGACCTGGTGACACTGTTGTCGCTTGTGAAAAGCAAATGGCGGCGCCGTGTTGGTGTAAACGTGCAGATTTAAGGCCCTTGTACACTGAAATTCGCGTCCGAAATTTTCGCACGTTAAAAAATAAATACGACCTCACGTTATGTCAATCACGCTTACACACTGCCTCCGAAACTTTCGTCCGGCATAAAAAAATTCAAATCGGGTTCGATTTTCTGTGTTTTTCACATCAGTAACAAGCATTTTGAATTGTGTTTTGACAATTCAGAGCCACGGAATGACAAATACGAAAAAAAACTCATGCGAAAATTTCGGACTCATTGTGCAAGGACCTTAAGGGCCGGTAATATTATTCCTATGTCAGAAGGGGAGCGAAATCTGATCAGCTTTTTTTTTTTTTGACATGCTTGCAGAGAAAGGCTTACCAAAACAAAGTTACTGGGTTTCACTTTTCATGATTTCTGGGTCGGCAGATGCACCGGGGACCCGATTATAGCACTTAAACACAGAAAAAGTCAGATTTTCATGATATGTCCCCTTTAAAGGGATACTCCACTTTTTTCGGAAATATGCTCATTTTACATCTCCCCCAGAGTTAAACAGTTGAGTTTTACCGTTTTAGAATCCATTCAGCCGAACTCCGGGTCTGACGGTACCACTTTTAGCATAGCTTAGCACAGATCATTGATTCTGATGAGTCCAGTAGCATTTCTTTCAAAATGACCAAAGAGTTTCAATATTTTTCCTATTTAAAACTTGACTCTTCTGTAGTTAAACCGTGTACTAAGATCGACGGAAAATGAAAAGTTGCGATTTTCTAAGCCTATATGACTAGGAACTACTCTCATTCCAGCGTAATAATCAAGGAACTGTGCGGCTGTACCATGAGTGCAGCAGGCGTAATGATATGACGCAGCGCCTGAAAATAGGTCTAATAGGTTAGACAAACTTAGTCCCGGTCACGTTGGAAGAAGTTACCGAGCTGGGGACTATTTTCAGGCGCTGCGTCATATCATTACGCCTGCTGCACTCATGGTACAGCCGCACAGTTCCTTGATTATTACGCCGGAATGAGAGTAGTTCCTAGCCATATAGGCTTAGAAAATCGCAACTTTTCATTTTCCGTCGATCTTAGTACACGGTTTAACTACAGAAGAGTCAAGTTTTAAATAGGAAAAATATTGAAACTCTTTGGTCATTTTGAAAGAAATGCTACTGGACTCATCAGAATCAATGATCTGTGCTAAGCTATGCTAAAAGTGGTACCGTCAGACCCGGAGTTCGGCTGAATGGATTCTAAAACGGTAAAACTCAACTGTTTAACTCTGGGGGAGATGTAAAATGAGCTTATTTCCGAAAAAAGTGGAGTATCCCTTTAAGGATACTATTATTATGATGACTATTTTTATTATCATCATTGTTATTATTTTGATTTATAGAAAATAGCAGTTTGGAGATTCTTAAAATATCATTTTGTGCTTTTTGTAACAAAGAAAGGACATGAGAGTGAGTAAATTATCACAGAATCATCCTTATGGGTGAAGTAAGTATTCCTTTAAAAATAAAACAACAGTATCACCCTCATCCACACACACACACACACACACACACACAGAGAGAAAACGGTGTGTATGGATTATGATTCTGATAGATCTGATAAAGGATTTGCGCATTCTCTTCATTCTCATTGTTATTTAAAGACAGGAACCATCTGACAAGGTGGCATGGACACATTTCAACAGCATGAAGTCCTTCTGCCAGAAATCTTTACCCTGGAATGTGGTCTGATACAACGTCAAACAGCACCTAAACAAAAGACAAACAAAGCCAGAGTAAACAGTAAATGTATGGTATAGTTCACCTCAGGCAAACACGGTTATGGCATCGTTCATGCTGAATCTATTCGAAAGTTATTTTCCACTGCCTATAAATATACGTTTCATTTACTTGTTTTATGTATGGACAGTGTGGTTTGAAAAATATCCGATTTGGTCGAGCCTTGCTTGGTACTCCACAAGATTGGCACTGACCAAGATGGGGATTGTTTAGTGTGTAATCAAGTTCTCCATCGGAACGAAAATGTGACATTTTGGAAAATCAGCTGATTCTGGCCTGCACCGAATAGCAGTATTTCTGAAACCTAACATTTTAATACAGTTCACCCCTAAAATAGAGTTCTGTCATTTAATAATTTACTTTGAATGTCAAATGAGTTACTTTGCCATACGTTTTATGGCGATTTTTGGCAACATTTTATTTCGACATTGTACTTACTAATAAGTAACTTTGCAACTACATGTCAATAGCAGTCATTAATAGACTTCTTAATATCTGCTAATTTGATGCTCCCCAACAGATATTCTACTGACTGCAAGTAATTTTGCAAGTACACATCAACCTATTCAACTAACCTGAACCAAAACAATAGTGTGTACATGCAAGTTGACATGTAATTGCAAAGTTAAAGGAACACTCCACCATTTTTTGAAATAGGGCTTATTCACCTTCTTTCCTACATTTAGATAGGTGGGCAAATGCATTTTTGTCTCAGTGCATGCATTGATTTAGTTTGACAGGGTCGGCGCGAGCTTAGCTTAGCTTAGCTTAATGAATGGAATCCTTTGTTGCCAGCTAGCATGTCCTGAGTAAAAGTGATAAAAAAAAAAAAAAAAATCTCCTAATTACTTCTTGTGGCCTGCGTATTCACAACGAGTACAAATAGCAATGCAGATTAACACTAGGCGATTTCCTAGGCAGATATTGACTTGGGACTATCTTGACTTCCGTATGTTGACAGAAGCCGTGGGATTTCATGTGTTGTGTGATATCTCTGCGCCCAAGTAGCAGTGCTTCGCCTGTGCTTCCCCCTAATATAGTCCCAAGTCAATATCTGCCTAGGAAATCGCCTAGTGTTAATCTATTTGTACTCGTTGTGAATACGCAGGCCACAATTAGGTGGGGTTTTTTTATATATTTTTTTATCACTTTTACTCAGGACATGCTAGCTGGCAACAAAGGATTCCATTCATTAAGCTAAGCTAAGCTCGCGCCGACCCTGTCAAACTAAAACTAAAACAATGCATTTGCCCACCTATCTAAATGTAGGAAACAAGGTGAATAAGCCCTATTTCAAAAAACGGTGGAGTGTTCCTTTAACTTTGTAGGATATATTAAGTGGACCGTCAAAATAAAGTATAACCTGATAGAATAAGATAGAAAAGTTACTTAGGGTCAGTAGGATGTCTGTTGAGAAGCATTGAAATAAAGTGTTAGCATTTATTATAATAGTCTACTAATGACATGTAGTTAATAATTACTTAATAATGTCTAAATTGGACCATTGAAATAAGGTGCTACCAACATTCCGTTTCCATGTATGTGATGTAATTGATGATGGAATTTTCATTTATGTGTGAATTATTCCTTTCTCTAAGCTCTGTGATTGGTTTCGATTTTAAGCTTTTTTTTTTTTTTTTTTTTTTTTATCCCTTCAGTTACTACAGCTCCAGTCATCCTCCCTCTTTCTATCCAGTTTTGCCCTAAAAACAAGCCCGGACAGCGAACACACCCCCCAGATAAACACATACAGGAAATGAGTGTGGTTGAGCCATGATTCACCCTAGACTGGAAACACTTAATGTCTCTAAGATTCATTCCAGGTTTTAGACAAAGTGTGGCATGTTTACTGCACCAGATGACATTTTTTAGTGGTTATTTGTTGTTTTTGTTTATTGTGAGAGCTTGAAGTAAAAGCGCCCAACTTTTAAGTCACTGCTAATTTTGGTATTCACATGAGTGCATTTAAACTGTGCGGTTCTCTGAGGAAACTTCAGCGCTTCCCATTAGAAAGTGTAATGCGAAATGAATGGATTTTACTTGATGCTCTGCACTGACATGAGTGAATGAGAATTATTATGGACAAATTGGAGGCATTTTGTGTTAAGCTCATAATCACAAAAGTATCATCTCAATTGTGTTTCACATTTGGAGAACAAATGGAGACTTTAAAAAAATATTCACAGAAAGGAAAAAAATTAATGTCTTCTCTCAAGTTTCAGAAAAGTTTGCAATACTTTTTTTTTTTTTTTTTTTAAAGATCAAATGTTAAAAATTGGTCCAGTTTTATAGTTCTTTACAGTTGCTGCATTTCAAAAAACAAAAAATCGAAATTTTTATCTCCATTTTCTTTTCTCTAAAGATTTTTTTTTTTTTTTTTTTTGGTGAAACATCTTAATAAATGTTTCTTTAAAAACATGTTGTGAAATATAAGAAAGAGAAACAGTTAAAGCAATAAACTTTTCATCTGGAAACTGGAAATTTATCAATGAACCTGAATTTGTGTTGACATCGAACTGTAAGCGGTTCCTATCATGCACATGAGTCTATTCTGCTTTATATCACTGTCCCAAATTTGTGTGTTATCAGTATTTAGGCGGAAGGCCTCGAGACCTTTTTTTTTTTTTTAGCCATGCAAGACAGCTGGTTGGAGATGGCAGAACGAGTAATGAGTTTTACCTTTCGCTGAACCATAAAGACTGGTCTACGCCTTTAGGCGCTGTGCCTCGCTCTCTTTGTCTTTTGTAATCTCTCTCTTTCTTTCTCTCATAGTTTCCAAAACAGCCTTCCACATGCTGCTTACCGCGGGATCTGGTTCCTTGTACCTGGCTTAGTGAGTTAGTTCAGTAATCTCCAGGTCAACTTGACACACATCTGGATTTTCACGAAAGCTGAATGTCTCGGAATCATTGAGATTAAAAGAAATATATATTTTCTACTCATCAAGGCTGCATTAATTTGATCAAAAATGCAGTTAAATCAGTAATATTGTGAAATATTATTAGAGTTTTCTGTGTGTACATATAGTAAAATGTAATTTATTCCTGTGATCAAAGCTGAATTTTCAGCATCATTACTCCAGTCTTCAGTGTCACATGATCCTTCAGAAATCATTCTGATATGATAGTTTAGTGCCCAATTATTATTGGTGCTTAATTATTAATATGGTTCTTATCTTATTTTTGCTGCTTAATATTTTTGTGGAAACTGTGATTATTTTTTCCAGGATTCTTTGATGACTAGAAAGTTCAAAAGAACATTTATTTAAAATATAATTCATTTATAACATTATAAGTGTCTTTACTTGAATATAAAGTATTAAATCAAATTTTTTTTTTTTAAAGAATTTACCCCAAACGTTTCAATGGCAGTGTATCACAGTGTCCAAGAAAATATGAAGCAGCACAACTGTTTTCAACAATGATAATAATCATAAATGTTTCTTGATCAGCAAATGTATATTAGAATGATTTCTGAAGGATCATGTGACTCTGAAGACTGGCGTAAAAAAAATAAATAAAGTGAATAACTGCGAAAATATGACTATCTAGTCCATCACTGACCATTCCTAACAAAACTGGAAAAGATTTCCTCAACCTAGCCAATTTAATCTGCTTGTTTTCATGCAACTATTTGTTACTATTTCCTGCATGGAATTAAAAATAAGTATGTCAATATTTCTTCAAGTCCTTCCTCCATCTTGGATGAACATATTCCCTGAGATTGTTGCAAAGCATTTCTCTGAAAAGGAAACGTGATGCTGCAATGCAATCAGATTTTAGAAGACGTTGATGCCAACATATTGGAAGATCCTTCATGTCAGTGTGTGCCGATAATGAATTTTGAAGTAGAGCTTCTGTGATAATAATCTTCAAAGAAAGCCTAAATAAAAGCCAAACTTTGCAGATGTCATCGAGGTTTGCCAGGTATAAACTCAGCAGAAGTAACTCCCTTGAATGGGAACTTCCATGTATATTTAAGCAGGATTATTCATTAGTGTTTCATTATTCATAACATTCAAAATGAAGACACTGTTAGCGGTTGCACTTGCACATCTGTTGCTGTTACTGTAAATAAACCACAATGTGTTTGTCCAGCAAAACCAACACGGATTACACCTGTGTCTTCTTGACTGGGAGCTTTGCCATGTGTTTACTGACAAGTTCTGGTGAAATTCAAAATTCAGAGCTAGACACGCATGAAGACACGTACAGTCATGTATCAGTACAAGATCTGAATATAAGAAAGTATCTCATCAGTTTTATCAGATTCTGCCGTGAGATCCTTGTAGAAAGTGTGCAATCAATGGCCCACATATTATAATTTGTGATAATTCCTCTTCCATAATCTCAATAGCATATAAATTGATACTTTAAATGAGTTTGAGAACATCTTCTAAGCAATGGATGAGCAACCTGACGAATAAAATCTGAATCTGAATCAGTCTGCCTGAATAAAAGGCACAAAGACATGAACTGACAGCATATTAGATACAGTGAACATGCCATCATCTAACACTGCATGATGTGCAACCTTGAGTGATGATGCTGGAAAATAATGTTGATAGTGGTGTAATTATGGTCTTTAACAACCCGTTTGGTTTAGTAATTTGTCCTCGAAGCCTCTTCATACTCGTGTGGAAAATGAAATTGGCTTCAGAGATGGTTAGATAGAGAGGATCAAGTTATCGGAGTCACGATGGGTCAAATCAAAATGGAGAAATACTTCGTCCCATGCTGGGATGAGAAGGGTGTGTATGGGAGTGTTTGGGAGGGTCTGGACGGCCTATTTAAAGCTTGATTCCCCCCACGGAAAGACCAAACAAAAGGTTGGAGGGGGGTCTTAAAACATCCGGATAATAAACAGTTATTAGCTACGCAACATGTTAACCGCGTTTCTGAATGACATTGCAGTAACAAAAGCGATTTGATTAAAATCAGTCATGAACAGATGTGAAACCAAATCAACAGTTGAGTTGAGTCATTTCCTTTTGGATCAGGTATGTAGGAAGAATCTGACAAGAATTAATCACATGCCGTCCCAAAGGTGTATGACGTACTTTCTTCAGATGAACACAGACGAAGATTTTAGGAAAATAATCCATCTCTGTGAATCCATGTGATGGAAGTGAATGGGTGTCGCTCGGTTGACGCTTGAAAAACCACACACAGCGATCGTGACGATAATCCACACGACCCCACTGGACCAGTTGCAGTTGCTGGACAGATGTGGGACAGTGCAGGACATGTGTGAGAGATTTATTTACATTAATTGGAAAGCCTATTTGCCATAACGTTGAATGAAAATGTTTTAAGTCGTCGATAAGCTTTGTTAAAGGTGCTCTAAGCGATGTCGCGCGTTTTTTAGGCTGAAACATTTTTATTTATTTTTTCACATCCAGCAAACATCTCCTCACTATCCGCTAGCTGCCTGTCCCCTGAACACACTGTAAACAAACGCGGTCTCTGTAGACAGCCCAGGCTCCACAAACGGCAACAAAAACAAACTGGCCCAGCCTGGACCACGAAACATAACTAATGGCGCTTTTCCACTACACAGTACCAGCTCGCCTCGGCTCGCCTCGGCTCGACTCGACTCGGCTCTGTTTGGTTTTCCACTGTGTAAAAGTTGTTCCTGTACCTGCTTCCAGGTACTTTTTTTCGTACCACCTCCGGCGCGGTTCTAAGCGGGCTGAGGCGAGCTGAGGCGATACTAAAATGTGACGTGAAATCATGGCAGACTGCTGATTGGTCAGAGAGAATCGTCACTATTCACTGCGTCATCATTGCACGCGCCAGACACAGTATCCTGAATAAAAAACAACAAAAACAAAAACAGCATACACTCAATTTCCTCCTTTGCCCTGTGTGTGTGTAGGTAGCGGGTGTGTCTCGCGTAAAAGATTAAGTCACGGCAGTTTCCTGCGGTGTCGCTATGACGACCAGGTACTATTGTGGAGGTACTATCTGCAATGGAAAACGGAGCGAAAAGCGAGCCGAGCCGAGCTGAGTCGAGGCGAGGCGAGTCGAGTCGAGCTGGTACTGGTAATGGAAAAGCGCCAAAACAGTGTTCCAGCCAATAACCGACAATAATTATTTGGGGGTGGGGGTTGGGGGGTTAGTGCGCGCGAGGAGGAGAGAGAAGCATGAAGAGGGAAGTTAGCTAAAGGAGAGATATTTATGACAACAACTTACGTTAGAATTATATTCTCTTGAATTTTGATATGGCCGACACACGACCAAAGAGACGACGTTCCGATGAACAAATAGCAAAAGGAGAAGGAACGCGCAAAGTCCCGAATTTACATCGGAAAAGCCTGTTTCAGGAAGCACGGAAGGGAGGGGGAGGGGACGGGATGAGGAGGAGGGAGGGTCGAGCTAGCCTCCGTTTTGTCTGACAATACTTTGAACGTCAACAAGAAGTGACGTCACCCAACATCGCTCAGAGCGCCTTTAATTGTGACCGGCTCTGTGACTGGCACTCAATTTGCCCAGTTTGGAGTGATTTTTTTTACTCTACAGGATCTATTCAGTTTACTAAACAGGGCTTGACATTAACACCCGACAACTCGCCAAACGTGGGTGTATTTCAACAGTGTTGACAGCGAGTGACACACAAACCCGCCTCTCCTCACTCACTTTAGTTAAATTTGCTCCGGATGAATATTGTTGGTGTTACAGGGCTTGAATTTCGGCGAGGGATTGCTCATATTGTAATTTTACTAATTCTCGCAGATTTTGTGCTGACGCCCAAAGTGCGGCACATAAACTCAGTACTAAATTGAGGTATTTTTCGCTGCTTAATGCACTTAAACAGTCAAATACACACAAAACAATGCCAAAACGCAGGTCTTGGTGAGTATTCCATTAACTATTCCATAGTTAATATTGTTTCCATATTAGTTAATAGTAGTAGTTGAGGTGTTAATGTAGAACTACTCATAAGGCCTTCATTACTTCCTGCATAGTTACTTATTAATGACGGATCGTTATTCTAAAGTGTTACCGAAATATTTTGTAATGTTATGTCTTTACAGTCACTTTTGACCGATTTAATGTGTCCTAAACAACAACAAAGTGTATAAAATGTCACTGGATCATGATGACACTTACATTTTACAAGTGGGAGTCAAAGTGATGATCAAAATAAAGGATCAACAAGCAGAATCAATGACAGGTGGTTTACTAACAGTCGTTCACATCGTGCTGTAAGCATCCCAGCTTAAAGAAGCGTCCCTGGACCATGAGAATCAACCATATGGTGGATGTGAACATGCAGGATTAACATCAACAGCCCAGTCAACAGAGGAGACGATCTGGCCGTATGTCAACAGTTCAATGGACAAAACATGGAACATACAAAGATTTGCACTGGACATAAAACGTGCCGAATAACAGACTTATTGGTTTTTTATGCATCAAATGTAAGACAATTAAGAGACAATTCCTACCAACAAGACAGACTCAGGTTTTTGTTTAGTTTTGTTGCTACAAAAGATCGAACAAAGTACTCTTAGAAACCCGAGAGCCCTTGCATCTGATAATGGCTTCAATGTTGGACAGGGAATTCAGCCAGGTTGTTTTGATTAGCGCTGTTTAGTGCATCATAGGAGAATAAACAGGACTAGCTGCGTTTTGTTAGGCGGGACAGATGCTTTTAATTAAGCTGGATATGTCTTGTGAGCCGTGGAGTAATTTCTTGCGCAGGAAAGTAGGTAATGGTTGTTTCTGAGAAAGCAAGAACCATCTTGCTGTTTTGGACGGTTCCCGCAGAAAGACGGACATCTGTTGTCTGCCGTGGAGGGGTGAGGAGGCCGCGGCTTCGCTAGCGATCGCGCGGGCTAATTGGCGGTGCGTGTTGTGGCGAGGGAGGGGGTGTTTGGGTGGCTGACACTGGAGACGCAGGCAGACCATCACATTCCCACAGAATGGGTCCAAGAAAGGATGAAGAGGAGAGTCAGTTCAGGATAGCGTACCAAATCTGTCCCAGCCTACACTGTTCTGGGGCGTTTCAGGAAACTGTGCTTTTGTGTAATAATTAACAAGTAAAAAAAAAAAAAAAAAAGAATGAGTAATTAAGTATGACATAATAAATAAGTATCTCATGGGGTGGGAGGTTTCTCGCTTTCTGATTAAAAACACACTAAAATTTAACAGGACTAATTAATTCAATTAACAGGACTAATTTCTTTTGTATTTTTTTAAATGGATTATCCGCCAATTTGTATGTCCACACTGTGTTCTTTTTTTTTTTAAAAGACATTAATAAAAAAATAAAAAAACGACTAAATATTTGTTTCATGTATGTATTTTATGTTTTATGTTTTTTTTGTTTTTTTTTCAGAACATTTTCTGTTAGATAAAAACAGTGACACTACCAGAAAGAATTGACTGATCTGTTCATAATTATTCATTCTAAATTATTGTGATAAAGGCGAACAAATGCATGGCTTCAGGGTTCGGCCTCTAGTTATTAATACTTTGCAAGGCTGTCCTTAATTCCCATTAGTCTTCCATTGGTCCCCAAACAGAGAGTCCCGTCCAAACACAAATGTGAAAGTTTAAAATTAAAAGAATATCTGGGGACTGTTCCTTAAGGATGACCCCCCTCACCCTCCCACACACACACACACACACACGCACACCAGGTGCCTGTATTTCCTTCTGCTCCACCCGCTGAACATGCAGGAAGAATTCTTCGTCGTCTGTAATTTAAATTCATTCCCGGCATTTTCTGCAGGAATTCTTTGTTGTTCCTGCCCCCCGTTAAACGCACACACATCCGTCCCTCCGCCAACTTTTATGTTCCCATTATTTGACTTCCTCATACCAGCGAGCAACCACTCGGCTAGACTCTTGCAACATCCCCCTCTTCCATGTGTACGACAACATCCGACGTTTCCTTCTAAATATTATATTATTCTTAAACATCTTTCCGAAGGAGTGCGCAAAAACATGCAGGCACTGGAGTTGAGGGACTTTACAAACACCATGTAAAGAGCGGTTAGAGTGGTTTAGTCACTATTTCCATCAGTGTCACTGCTAATGACTCCTAACACAAACCAGACTGTGACAGACAGGTCAGAAATGCAAGGAAATGTGTTACTACAGGTTATATATATTGGTTTCATCTAGAAGAGATTCTCTGAGAGCCAGAAATAAAAGTATGACGGCAGACAGCAGTGCCATTATTTATGTGCTTGAGATTTAGTCTGAGAATAGATTTGTTTTCTTAATGCGCATGTACTGTAAAAAGCTGTGCGGCCGACGCAGTCATCCGGAAGCGTAGCATTTTCCGCTATTGCCTTTGACCTGCGTTAGCATAGGTCATCCAATCATGGGTTGCAAGAAAACTAGATATGGCCCTAAACAAATAAGCTTTGCACATCTTAATAAGGATATTTGCATATATTAACAGTAATTTATGCAAAACCAGAACACAAGAGATGGCGTTAACGTTAGCTTAGCATAGCAACACAGCTTCTGAGAAAGGCCTAATGCCTGTGGCTATTTTGACTAATTAAATTTCATGCATATGAGCTGTTTTATTCAGGTATTGGTTTAATAAATAAATGTAAATTATGATGAAAAAAAAAAAAGGTTAAAGGGATAGTTCAACCAAACATGCAAATTCTATCATCATTTACACGCCCTCAAGTTGTTCAAAACCTGTATTCAGTAAATGTAAATTAAATGGCTTTTCATTTTTGGGTTAACTATCCCTTTAAGAGACATATCAGATAAATCTGGTCAAGAGTAAGGACTGATTTAAATGCTTACATGTTTATTTAAATGTAATACGAAAACAGCCTGAATGACTTTGTAAATGAGATTCTGAAGAATTTTTTTTTTTTTGCTCATGCACTAAAAGTGAAAACAACATTGGACCCCATTGACTTTCATGGTATGGACAAAAATAATAAAAAAAGACATTTTTGAAATTTCATATTTAGTTTTCCACAGAAGACAAAACTGCATACCGGTTTAAAACAATATGAGGGCGATGTCATCGATAACAAAATGTTCATTTTTGGGTAACGCCCAACCTCAAGTAATAAACATAATATCACAGAGACTTTTAAAAGTCTGGCCCAGTAAGCTCACAGGATTTAGCAACACCCTAAAATCACTCTGAAACGTTGTAGCATTGCACAAGGACAACAAGCACTCAGCTTTTCTTCATATAACGTGATAAGATTTAATATGAAGAGAGTCTTTTTTTCAACAGTCATGTTTGT
Source organism: Rutilus rutilus (assembly GCF_951802725.1). Lineage (NCBI taxonomy): Eukaryota > Metazoa > Chordata > Actinopteri > Cypriniformes > Leuciscidae > Rutilus > Rutilus rutilus. Next base: position 39,103,641 of record NC_140217.1, on the reverse strand, counting down.
CTCCATACGTTTTAAATTATATCGGTTGCCATTTTTAGAGTTGGGCTGCAGCCAATATAAACAAGCACAATGTATCCTCGGGATGCAGCTTCTCATAGAGATGAAGTTATGTCGCAAACTTTTTGCAAAACTTCCGTGTACACTTGTCATCACCACGGGATCTTTCGAAGTCAGCGTCGATGTGGGGGCATGTCTGTCTGTGTCGATCAACACCTTTCAGGTACAAGGAGGAAGTTCTGCCACAAACACTACAGTCGACCATCAGAGCCGGTGTGTCTCAACTTACAGCCTTGTGCAGGAAAAGAATCCGAGTAAGTGCAGGCGGTTACAGTCAACTGTTGGTGTGTGGCAAAGCCGCACATCTGGTCCAACAGGTTCTGAGGGGAGAAGCTCACACTTGCTCTTCTGTCAGTTCAGTTGCATGAGTCAGTCACTCAACGGAGACTAACACACACACCTGCGATCACACCGCATACAAGAAACTGACTTGCTGTGAGAACGAGTTAAGATAGGGGATGGTTTTGATCAGGAGATGCGATAGTTGCATAGGCATATCAACCATCTGAATCTAAACAAAGTGAGATACGCATGCTATCTTTACAAACAAAAGGATAAAGATATGAATAACACGTTGATTGATTTTGCAACCGACCACATGGTGCATTAATAATAAAGTAGTATGATAGTTTTAAAAAAAAGAAAAGAAAAGCGTTGAGTCAATATTCTCTCATGGCTTTGTTATCTCTTCTCAACAGTCCCGTCGCTTCATGAAACCGCATTGAGAGTTTCATAGCAGAGGATTTAAATATGAAAAGAGCACTGCGGAAACTTCACACACATTACTGTTGTCCTGTCACGCCAAATTGCAAGATAAGCGTGGTTATGAACAGAAGGGAACTGTCTGTTTCGAGCAAACATTCGAAGAGTAATCCAGGTAAGACAGGTGTTTCAAATAGCATGAGCGTCCAGTCTTCTCAGAGGAAAAGCTTTCGGGTGACCTGCTTTTCTTTCTTCTTTTTTTTTTACACCGACTGATATTTAATGAGTCTGTGAGCATTGCTGACATTTATCTTAAAAGGGAATCTTTACACACATGAATAGTCTTATGTTCAGCATGCCTCACTGGCACGCGTGTAGTGAAGTGTACAACCCAACGCCATAAACGGGGAGTCTTGGTCAATGCAATTCAAGAGTGTTGAGTTTTTATTCCTACAGCTTCAAACCAATATTACACATATCTATAAAGAATATCGATCCCAGAGCCTAACCACTATATGATAAAAAAACAAACCCCTTTATAAAAGCTTAACACATCTTTTTAAAAAGTGGAACCAAACACCATAATTGTACCAATATTTACAAATCCCATTAAATTACAACATAAATTAGAAAATATTTACATTTGGGGAAAGACAAATGGAAAATGTAACTTCTAGTCTGACGTAAAGGCATCAAAAAGATGCAAAACTGAACATGCACACACACACACACTCACACACAACCGTATGATATTTGATCATTTTAACTTAATCAAAACTCCAACAAGGACTTTTCAATTGTTCTCAGTTGTTCAAAAAGTGGAAATTTAAGCCAAATTTCTTGTGTAATAAAAATCCATTGATCTATTGGGATGTAGGGTTGTTTAGTAATCATATATATCCATGCACACAAAACTGTCACTCATGCTAACAACACTCCCACAAACAGAAGAACGATAACACTGCGTCCAATGAAGTCAAGCGTAGAACAGGTTATAATGTCTCAAACATAATCACATCATTGGTAAGTCCATAAGGAGGTCAGCACCAAGGAGGAGGACACAGAGAAACAAAACTTCCTCCTCCCAGATCGGTAGCGAAAGAAAACATTGTTTAAAATCCACAATAACTCTTGAAATGGTGTCTTTGGGAAACTCAACAACTTCCTCTTTGCAGTTCCCCTCTGAGAGACAACTTCCTGATGACGGTCTGAATCGAGGCGATCGCCCGATACGCAACTCTCTCGACTAAGGCTAAAGCATTGAAATGTGTTTTGTGTGTCTTTGTGGAGGAGAAAGTGCTGGAAGGCCGAGACGTTGGACCAAGAGGGCTTTGAGTTTGATGTCGGGAAAAAACAAAGCAGAACGGAAACAGAATCGACAACTACAACAACAACAACAACGACGACGACGACGACGACGACGTGTCAGATCTGGTAAAAACTGGTAATTCCGCTACAAAAACGGTTATTTCGTTCAAATGGTCCAATCCAGTTCAACCTCAACTCAACAAGTCTCACTTTCTGTGCTTGTCCATCTTATCTACTTTGTTGGTGCCATCGGACGAGGCCTGCGAGGAGTCCCCGCTCGAACCCATGTACATTTTGTCCACCTGTTTGAGCGCCTCGTTGAGGTAGTTTTGCAGCGAGGTCATGGCCGCACAGATGGCCGGAGAGCCGAAGCCGTGGGTGATGAGGCTGAAGTGAGTCAGGCAGCTTTGAATCCCTGGCTCCAGAATGGGAGCTGGCCTAGAGTTTCCCAGAGGAGATCGGTCCTGAGTCAGCAAGTCGGTGAACTCCTTACAGATTTGCCTGAAAGATTAGATGACCAGTTTAAGTATTAAAACCATAAAGCAGACATTTCAGAAGCTTTCTCACAGGCTCTCGATTAGGCGGAGACACAATCAGAAGCAAGGGACTCATTCTTAATGGCTCCATCAAAATGGGCTTGGCCACCCTTAGCTTAATGCTTCAAGAGTTTGGGATTTATGAGAAACGGGAGGAACAAACGGATGGTTACTCACTTGGCTGCCAAGAGCATGGTTTTGCGAGAGTTGATCTCATTGCGTTCCACGTGCGGTCGGCCAAGGTATTCCGCGATGGCCTTCGCGGGAAACTCTGTCTCACAGACATACCCAAAATCTCTCGCCAGGTGTACGGCCTCACCTGTAGACAAGATCAGATGTGAATCAGGTGACTCACGTATAGCGTGTGACTGAACCACAACGGTGAGTCACCGTCGGATCCTTCGGTTTGGATCTGACTCAAAGCGGCATCACAGAAAGACTCGTTTGCTCTCTAAACTAAGATGAATTCAGATGAATAGACTCTCTCTTGTGGACAGTGGTGGTCACACTGTATGTCTTTAATGAGGCTTTGTGGCTGAAGGCGTCTAACGGTCCCCTAGACCCAACAGGCTCTTATTGATAGACTAGCACATTATTCACAGTCGTCGTCTTTAAGGTCAGTCTCTCCTCTTGGCTAGCGAACATGTGATAACAAGCCCTAATTCAGCTTTGAAGGTCTGTAAATAACTACGCCTCCTAGTCATGTTCCTGCTTCAGACCCATGCTCCCATTAGTGGTGAGAATGGTGACATTAAAAGAGAGAGCTAAAAGTATTCTGCATCGCTCCTGGTGCTAGTTAACTCGTGATCTTTGCGCTAATGTCTCGGTGACTCATCGCTTCGCTATACTCATGCAAAAGGTAAAAGTGGAGATGAAATGTCAAGAAATTAAAGATCGCTTACATGCACGCTTGGGACTCTGCTGCCAATACATGAGTAGTGCTAACATATATGACCTTTGCGTGCAATCTGTGTTTTGAGTTATTACTAGCTCTATGGAAGTTTGAATTGGCAACAGGTTTGTTACAATCGAACTTCAAGACATCAATCCAGAGCGTTTGTTTAAGCATTTAGCACAGGGAGGATTGATTAACCCGTCCATTTTGTCACAGGTCATTTAAACCAATTTAGGTGGATTTATTGCAACTTAAGGCTGAAATAAACTATCTGAACAGATTTTAAAACACTAGACATCATACATTTGCAGACTTTGTACAACTGGGCATCATGCACTAAATGACTGATGATCGTCAGACTTTCACGTTGTTCTCAACACAACAAACTCACTCAATGAAATGATTGAACTATATATTTTAGTTTGATAATGTTTATTTTTTTTATTTTTAGGGGATCTTATGGTACTAAAATATATTTATGCATCAGTTATAATCCATTTATTGACTTTTTGAGCATGGACCTGAAAATGAAATAATGTCATAAATCTTGAATGCTTTGGAACACAGACTGAAGTTTGATCTCTTTTTAAAGAAGACAAAAATACCATTTTAAATTTTTATACGAAATATACATTTTCCATGAATCTAATCAAGCTGTGTTCCAAATTTGAGGTTGATATCTCACAAAATTAGCTCTCAGTAAGATTTGGTTTTGTGCGCAGTACCAAAGGTTTCGACTAGATGAAATTCGTCTCCCATTCATTTCCAATTCGGGAACCGCGAACAATACAAGTGTGACTATTTTGAAACAACATTTGTTCTAAAATTGGCTCAAAAATCCTACAACTAGATTGAATCAAAGTCTGAAGCTCAGATATTGTAGTCTGTGCTCATCACACACAGTTTTCTGTGAAATCTGTCAATTTAGACTGCCCAAAATCTCAGACTTTCCTGACTCCCCCAGACTGCAAATCTGTGCAAAAACCAAGTAGGCTTATTCCAGCCTTTAACATTAACTTCATGATATCCTCCACAGATTTTGTAGGCTAAAATATGCTAATGTTCTTGGCATTCATGCTGGTTTTACAGTAACAGAGGTGGACAGTTGACTGATATACAGTAAAGTGCTTACCTTCCACCAGGGCGGTTAGTAAGGTGACGTTGGCAGCCTTTCTGCGACCCGCTGGCAAGTTCAGCCCAATTTTATCCAGTTTCTCCCTCAGGGATCGGCCGCCGTTCTTTGACTTTGCCCTTTGTATTAAAATGAACAAAAATTAGCACATTGAAATTTGTGAAATTCATTAGTGACCTTTTGCTAAACCTGCCAATCCTATGTTAGCAGTCACATTATCAGACAAGCTTTGGTGCATGTTTGCTAAGAAACCCAGATATTATTATAGTCATGGTTATATTATCGCTGAGCTTTTTATTATATTACTGCACATGTGTTTATATAAAGTATGTCCAACTTCACCTGCATACATGATTACTCGCGTATACTGTAAACTGCTCATTGCAACTATAAGGCATGAAGATCTTAAGATAATATAAACATTCATTTCTGTAAAGCTCTGAACATGTGATTTGAAAAGCGCTATATAAATGCATTTGACTTGACTTGATTTCACTTTCCAAAACATGTAAGCATTTAGCAAAATATGCACTTTTTTTGTTTTAACGGCATGTTCTATAAAGCTCGTCTGAGCGAGCCGTGCCGTACCCAAGAGCGAAAGGCTCAATTATCGCAGGTGAAACACATGGATTTTATTTGTTTTGTTTATGTTATACAACTTAGAGGCCAATATGGAAAGAGGTTTTGGCCCCAGATTCATCTTGAATAAACAGGCTCATGAAACAAAATGATGTCACAGCTCAAGTGTTTAAAATGCAGTGCAACAAAAACGCACACAAGCGCAGACAAAAGGCCCACTTGCTGTTTCGGCCACTGCGATATGCATGACTAGAGTTGTGGCCTGGCATCACCCTTCACTTGTGGGGTAAGGGATTGTTAGCAGGAGGCATGAGTAAGTGCCCGACACCTCCCCCTCCCCCTCCCAACGCTTGCGCTATATGACCTACTTAACCAATATCAGTGTGTTTGCGTCAGACACATGGGAACAGACAAATATTCCCAGTAATAAAGGGCAATGCTATTACACTGAAAAACAAAAAAAGTGTTCGTGCTGCATTACATTTTTTATTTTAGTCAACTTGAAATGTGGATATGGATATTTGAGTTGACTCAACTTAAAATTTTAAGGCAGCACGAACAATTACTTTTTTTTAAGTTCAAACTATTTTTTTTTTTTTTACAGTGTACAGTCTGTTGTAATGAAATTAAAATCAGCAACATCTCATCTATACGCACAAAAATGGATAGATAGTATGAAACATATATAATCTAACTTTTTGTTTAACATGATTTCCAAATCTCACAAAAAAGGGTCACATTTCTCCCCAAAATCAAGAGACAAAACATAAGAAATTGCATTTTTGCAGATAGAAAATGTAGCTTGTTTTAAGACCATTTTGCCTCATGACAATTTTCATACTTTTGAGTTTCATAACAATTAATTTCAATTGTGATTCTTATTAGATTATGTTTTACTGTAGCCATTTTTCACTGCATTACAGTAAATGATTGTAATACTTTTTATTGAAATCAGCATAAATGAAAATTACGTCTTATACCACCATAATATATAAATATTTTATGGTTTTATTTCACATCATCATTATGTTGCATTATGGTGCATTATGGTAAAAATGTGTGTAATTGTTATGAAAATAATGTCACTGTGGTATATGCTTCATTCGCTTTGGATTTTGGATGAAACATGACCTGGACGAAGTTCATAATATTCACCCACCTATCTTTATGTTATTTGCTCCAGTCTTACACGTGAATATTCCTGATATTGTCATATAAACAGATTTTGAAATATGACCGTACATGTGCACTAACTGCTCACCTGCGTAAAACCCCTCCGAGCAGAGATGCGTTTAGACACTCGGGTGGAGACAAGCGCCTCTGAACTTCGGCCACAGTTACTTTGTACTTGGAAGTGGAGCTGAGAAGAGAGAGACGGCCAGGTACGGAGCAGAAGACCTCGGTGGGATTTGACACCATTCCCAGCAGGGACTCTTTCTGAAAGGGAATTCCAAACGCATTTCCCTTTGGCAGAGACACCGGACCTGGAGATGAGAAACATATATCGGTGCCGTCAACCAAACAGCTTCAGAAATACAGAAGAGAAAGAAATAAACAGATTAGGGTTTTATGGTAAAAATCTTCTGTATTGTGTCCAACATTTCGGTAACACTTTAAAATAAGGTCCTATTAGTTAACGTTGGATACTAACAATCAGCAATACATTTGTTCCGGTATTCATTAATCTTAGTTAATGTTTGTTGTTAGTTAATGTTATAAATAACCTTAACAGATACAACTTTTGATTTTAATAATGCATTAGTAAACATTGACATAACTACGATTAATAAATGCTTTAGAAGTGTTTTTCGCTGTCAACTAACGTAGTTAACTAATGCTAACAAATGACACCTTATGTAAATAAAATAAAATAATTGTGGATAACAGCCCTGATCATTTGAGTTCATATTAACAAAGATTTGATTTTGACTGCAGACTTTGTCTAAATAACAACTTGAATGGACTATAAGGAGAAATTAGCTTAATTGGCATAAGATATTTGATCAGTATTCAGAGATTCTTTAGAGTGAGAATAAGAATAAATATTATCTGTATTTGCAAAGTGGAGGCTGAAATGGTATAGATGAAGATGATTATGATGTGACATAAATTTTGACATGAACCAGAACGGGACAGCGTGCTGCAGAGCAGTCATCCATGCTATAATCATGACTAAAATATTGACATTCAGACTCGAAAGAAAATCTAAATTACTGACTGACAAAAATGCATGGCAGAATCTGTCAATCAACTCCTGACCACAACACACCACAGACGCTACGAGCCGAAACCTCATTACACTGCAAGAAATCATCTCAAAAATATAGCGTTTTTGCATTCAATTCAATCTTTAGTGCATCTATGGGTGTTTACACATTCTTCTCATTGTTTCCATTTGACAGCTTTGCAGGAATCTCAGAAGAGCAAAACTTCACATGCTTGTGGAATTAATCAGGGTTTCTCAACGGGTAGGTTACAAACCTGTCCTGATGTACGCTTATTATAAAAAGCTGATCATGCATAGTTATTGTAGCAAAATAAACAGGAATATTAACTTTTAAAAAGGAAGGAGAAATGTCAAAGGTCATGCAGGACCAGTTAAACTCAATGGTATTGTGGTGCACATGCATTTGGAGAAGTTAGTCAAATTAGATGTCAACTTAGACAACCTCAAAAGCCATGAACAAAACTGAAAAGACATTAAACAAACATTGCCAAGACACTCTGTTGCACATGTAGGCATTTTTGTTTCACTATATTTTAGTCCTAAATTGGGTCGCCGCTTGCTGTGACATCCTGAAGCAAATAAATCATTGATTCAAGCCACTCATCTCAACAGCGAGTGATACCACAAAACAAACAGACGTTCAAAACTGTTTTTCGGTTTCGCTTATTTAAGATTTCATGTCACAGCATACGACTGAACAAAATACCCATGCGTGTTTAAAAGCAGCCACACCCCGACAACAGTTGATTCTTGTCTTCTTCTGTGTGCGTGCGTGTGTGCGTGTGTGTGCGTGTGTGTGTGTGTGTGTGTGTAGTGGGGCAGAATTGCGTTCTGACAGTGTTCTAAAAAGCAGGCCTAGGCCTCCTCTCTCTGAGCAAACACCATTTTAAGGATTGCCCAACATCTACAACTTTGGCTAGTCTGCCATTTTGAGAGAAATCCTTTCTTTGGCTTTCCATTCATGCTGAAAGAGTGGCAGAATGCCCCGCGGATCAATGCCAGATTAGTTAAATGGAACACATGACCAAAAGGATTAGTGATATATGTATGAACCAGTACCACCTCAACTACGCCTTCCTAAACCCGGAGTCCCACTTAGTTTTTCCACATAAACTTCCCACTGACAGCAAAGGTGTGAGAGTTGAGTCTTTAACACGGTTTAATCATGTCACTTCTGGGTCAAGGCAAAGAGTAAAAAGCTAAAATTGCAAATGCAAAATGATTTAGCTTGAAAGAATCAAGATAAATTATAGTTTTAATCAAATTGCACAAAATTACAGAGGGTTTTTTGACATTTAAAAATAATTTTGGAAAGACCTGCAGTGCGAAATCTTAGTTTAAGGGTCTAACTCTTAACTAGTTGCTTATTAGCATGCATATTACTAGGATGTTGCCTGTTTATTAGTACTTATAAAGCACATATTAATGCCTTATTGTACATGACCATATTCTACATCCCTTACCCAATACCTGAACTTAACAACTACCTTACTAACTATTAATAAGCAGTAATTATGAGATTATTGAGGAAAAAGTCATATTTAATAGTTAGCAAATAGTGAGAATTGGACCCTAATCTAAAGTGTGAGCGATTATTATAAATAGCATGCAAATTCTTTATAATTATTGTGCACGCAGCTTTAATGAGCTCATATTTATTGAGAGACTACATGGAATATTTTAACTTTCATTTGTCACACCATGGGAACACACTGAATGCTAAACGTGATTAAAAAGATGATACACTTTCCCTTAAACATTCATATCAATTTCAATCTTAAATCTACAACAACGCAAGAGATAAGTTCATGTCAGAAAATAAAAATGTAACCAACCTTTTTTGATGACTGTGTGATCAGGAATTACACTACTGTGATCACCTTCATGCTGCAAGAAATGACCAGGAAATGCATCACTATCTATTCAACCCAAAAAAAGAGAAGAGTATTAAATAAACATTTATCACACTGACTCACCTGAACATCATCCATCCCGTGGCCTATATCGTGCAATCCAATGTTATCACCTAGGGAGTCGATTCCATGTATGTGTGGAGGGAGCAGATCTGGTCTCCTGAAGCCATCCCGCCTCATCCCGGACGAGCCCCCGTCGAGGCCCAGGATGGGGCTCCCGAGTCCGACGCGCCCGTGGCCCCCGATGGGCTCTTGACCCTGTCGTCCCGGCCATGACTGTTGCTGGTTAGACGCAGCAGTCTGGTGTAGCGAGTTGATGTTGAACGGGTCGAGGTGAGAGTACGGGTCGCTGGACTGGGAGTACGGCAGGGGCTGGTAAGGAGGGGGGAAGTACGGGGGCTGGAAGTCTGAGCTGGCTGTGTGTGAGAGGGACGGTGGCGGGCTGTAGAGGTGCTGGCTCACCGCTGGGATGTGAGGTAACCGCGAGTTCCCATTGCTGCTAACATCATGTCTTTCCTGCTAAAATAGAGAGTGCACTACATTAAACCAATGCGTATATCTCATTTATACAGACTGATGACATGCATGTCTTTGGAGAAAAGCAATCTGACATAAATGCATGTATTTCACAAGGAGAGCAATTCATATCTGAGTTTTTTTTTTTTTTAAGTCTAAATAGAAAGAATATGCTTTATTTGGTTTCCTTAACATTATTGGTCTTGGAAATTATGGATACAGGCATAATTATTTTTTTATGCAAATTAAAAACTGAACTTTAGTCTTTGCATGTGCTTTAATTTATGCAAGATGCAAAATGATATGCAAGCTCAAAAACATCTGAATAAATGTTTTCTGGAAACATGCAGTTGTTAGACCCTTAAAATTAAAATGCAACTTTGTTCATTTAACCCAAATGTATTCACAGCGAATGTTTGACTCCGGCCAGCTAATTTAGATATTATCAAATGCAACCTTTCTATAGGTTACCTAACCAAACATTTTTACAAGTGTCATTTGTTCTCTTTCTAAATCACATGAATTAAACATCACCAGACATGCTGGTCTTTCAGCTCTCCAGTGCTTTCATGCCTCCTATTGTCTGGCAAAGTTGCTCGATAGTTACTGTCACCAGAGACACATGAATGACAATGAGCGGCGGGCCATTTCTAGACAGCTTAATGGAGACCACATGAATTACACTTGAGAGTTTTCACTCATATTCATATTGAAAACCGATATTCGAAAACAAGCATGCCTGCGCTACTGGATTATATTGTGAATAAAAAAAGGTAAGGAGGGAAATGCACTTTTTTATGGAATCACATTATGAAGATGCAGTCAAATCTGGACGAAAATAAAAACCACGTGCAATGATTGCGTTTCAAATTCAATTTATTATTGCTGACATTGCGCATATTTTTTAGGCCAACAGCCTTATTATTATTAGCTATGGTTATTATCATTAGCCTATTATTAACTGCGGAACTAAATTGCAAAAATAAATATTATTATGCAATTGTTTTATGAATTTAAATGCATTTAGAATTTACTAAATTAACACATGCAGTCTAATCTTTTTCACGTCTATTAAACGAACGCATTTTGGTCTTTGCATGGTTGTAAATGTGCGCGAGGTCAGATTTAAAATATCTAATTACATTTTTTGTTTTGTTTTTGTTGTTGTAAAAAAAAAAAAAACTTTAAAAAACAATAGCATATATTTTCCTACACAATAATGCAACTTCGTGCATGGCTAACCAGCCATCACCAGAGGATAGTTATCTTTTTCCAGAGCTCACTTTGCATGTTATTTGGAAATAGAAAATGTCGAATATCCACATTTTTTTTTACAATTATAAACAGACAACGCATATGCTTAATTCTTTACCCAGATTCTACCGCTTCTTCCTCTTACCTCGCAGTCATCCTCATACTTCACGTTATCTGCTAATTTCCACAGCATGTTGTGTTTGTCGCGCGTGAGTCTCAGATGTGTGGAGATGTGGAGATTATTGCTCGTGTTCTAGAATATAATCCAGAGAGTCCGGCGCGCGCTGCGCAGAAGTGAAGCATCAACTCAGTGTTGAAGAAGGAGGATGAAGGAAGAGAAACTCATGCAGCTCGAGACGACAACTAATTGTGCGCAACGAATTGGAGGGTTCCGGTCCAAACAGACACGCTGAACAGAAGCACTCGACTCCCTCTGACGGACTCAAACTCAAACTCAAACTCAGGCTCGACTCACTGACTCTCTTTACAGTCTCACTACTATATTTGGATGAACCAGCGGTGGGCGGTGACCTAATGCACTGGCTACGTCAGAGCGAGGACCCCGCTGCTGATTGGTCACTGTCAGAGCGACGGACCAATCACAGAACGATCCGTCTGTGCAGAGGGCAAATCTAGCCTGGACGAGAAGTTGCGATGTTTTGCTGTTCACTGAAACTAATTCTACAAACAAAGCATGTTTAATTACGCACTAATTATTATTATTGAAACTAAATGCCATTTACTCCATTATAATAATTACGATCATTAATAATAATAATAATAATAAATATGTGTTTTCCTTGAATTAAAAAGACAGATAGATAGATAGATAGATAGATAGATAGATAGATAGATAGATAGATAGATAGATAGATAGATCTTTTCCATTCAATTTATATGCTGATTATACACTTTGTAAATAAATTGCATTAAAAAGAAAAAAGAAAAAAAATAATATTTATTTTCTGAATATAATATTTTATGTAGGCCTATCATTAGAAAATAAAATGCTACATAAAATACTAAAATGGTTTTAGGAAAATAAATTAAATATAATAATAGTAATAATACTAATACATAAAGAAAGAAATAACATAAAGAAAGAAAGAACGAAAGAACGAAAGAAAGAAAGAAAGAAAGAAAGAAAGAAAGAAAGAAAGAAAGAAAGAAAGAAAGAAAGAAAGAAAGAAAGAAAGAAAGAATCTCCTGCAGCGCGAGTGTCTGTTACTGTCAGATCTTTCACACATCAGAACTACTGTAACCCCGAGGGAGAAACATCTTCTTATATAACCTGCTCAAATCGCAAGGTAAACTTTCACTCAAGGCGATACTAAGATGCAGGAATGCCAGTTGTCATAAGACAATCATTATTATTATTAATAATAATAATAATAATGATAATAGGCCTGGAGAGTCTAGATTTAAAAGAGCCTGGAGCGCAAAACTCTACATTTGTGCCGCTGGTGCAAAACGGAATCACTACGAATTATTTAATAATTAAATGATAGGCTAAATCATCAATATGACATTGTAATAATTGTAAGTAAGGCCTAACTGCCATCCAGTGTTTTATTTCAGCTCAAAACTCACCGTCCCGAAATTAACATAGATGTGACATTTACAAATTAATTTGTCTCAAAATAATATAAATTGCTTTGTAAAAAAAAAAAAATATCGTAACAATTGAAGGAATTAATTAGTTAAATTAAAATTAATTAAAATTAAAAAAGAAATACAAAAATTGAAGCACTTTTCAAATGAAGTAGACAGGCCCAGCGCTGCACGGAACAATGGGAAGCGCTATCAAATACAATACAAATAAATATGAATCATTTGTTTATTTACACATTTAGTGTTAATATATAAATTAACTAGGAAACCGGGGATGGTTGTAACATAAACCCCTGTAGCGCAAACTTATAATCTCACAATTATCTGCTACTGAAAGTTGAGTTGTATAACCGTGTAACATTAAGAGAGAAACAAGGGGACAAAAAAGAAAAAAACATTTGAAATCTTGAACATTAGTTATTTTATTAAATATAGTACTTAAGAATGACCTTGTAAAAAAAAACGTATTAACCTCAAGCGCATTTCAATTTAAACATTTTAATTAAGGGAAACATCTACGGAAAAGTATTGTTTCTTATTCCTTTAAAACGTGTTACATAATACTTAAGCTGTGTGTGTTTGTGTGTATGTTAGTCACTTTAACACTTGTGTAAGCGACACAAACACATTGCGGCTCAGACATCATATTTAGCCTTTTAGAATCATTTAGATGAAAGATGAGATGTTATCTATCAAATTAGCGAAGATAATCTGCTAAATCAAATGGTGTATTGTTTGTTATGTAACATTCGTTAACATGATCACAAATCAAATTATAACCAATAAGCAAAATGTTGTTGTTTTATTTTTAAAGTCTCAAATCAGTAGATTTAATTTGTAAATCCTTCCTTTTGACAGAGGCTTTCACGTTTCTAATTGGCTAAACTGTTGGGTGTTTAATTACCCGGTCTCCGACTGTACATGTGAAATTATGGTTAAGTGCTTGTGTTTTGTATTTATTTATTTATTTAATTTGCTCCTGATCAAATAATAAGACCGAATTAGCCAATAAATGTTTAGATAATTAGAACAATGCATTGATTCCTATTGTCTTCACTGAGAGAATGCAGGGATTAACTGGTTCAGGTTTACACCCGAACATAAAAGCTCAGCAATTTTGCCATTATTAGTAGTAGTAGGCTATAATAATAGTTGTTGGTAACATCTTTAGGCTATACGTTCTGCAAACGCAAGCAGAAGGTTCTGGCACCAGTTTAAACGAATTTAATCCATTTGGCTATTCACAAATGAACAAAACCAATGAAAGGTCGATTATTAAAAATAGCCTTTTCTTTTCTTTCTCCTTTGCACATAAAGAATTGAATTGCAAGCTTACCCGCCAGTCCAGCCTCTCCAGCATCGACATCTGCTTTGCTCGCCGTTCAGTCCCGCAGTGAAGCCGGGAATGCTCTCATCACACGCGCGCGCCTGTCGTTCAGTACACCTGGATGCGCAGGACAGGCAGAGCGCATGCGCGGACTCTCGAACACCTGAACATTCCGATCGATGAGGATGATTAGTCATCGCGGCTCTGTGGAGGAGCAACACACTCTTGCACAACCGCTTTAATTAAAAAGCAAGACAAGACCATCAAAAGAATTCCCACACATTTAGTCTAATCGTTCGTTAAACAGGATACGGATTTATGAGAATGATTGTACTAATTAAGATTAAGGCTGAAGTTGCTGAATTCTTTTTTTTTTTTTTTTTAGGTACAACGAACTTATTGAAGTCATTTCAACTTAAATTACATTAAACGAGTTGAATCTTGTATCATGTATTTGAAAAAAGCTGAAAATTGCTTAACTTATTGTGATGAGTTAAAGTCAGTGTAAAACACGTGTTGTCATCATTTAATTTTTCACAGTGTGACATATTTGAAGTTATATTTCAAAATGAGCTACCTGATATTTCCAGGTTTTCCATGAGAGGAATCTTCCTCAGCCTATATTATTATTTCTTTAGGCCTGCAAGACTTTCTTTAAATAAGCTTTATATGTAACAGCTTCCTTAAACATGTCCCACAGAACATGTACATTCTGACAGTAATTAATACAAGGCATTTTAAAGTTTGACTGACATTCTAGGTATGCATTTCTCAAGCTTTCTCACGCACATTGCTGTAATTGCTGACACACACACACACACACACACACACACACACACACGTTGTTTTCATATTTTATGGGGACTTTCCATAGACAATGATTTTTATACTGTACAAACAGTATATTCTTTCCCACTAAAATAAACCTACCATTAAAACCTGTTTTACTATTTTGCAGTTTTACATAAAAAAAAAAAAAAAACTTAGTCTGATTTATAAGCCGTTTTGTTTAAAAATGTCCCATCTTTGTGGGGACATTTTGTCCCAGTAATGTAGAGTTTACCAGGCCACACACACACACAGGAATTAAGACACATACTAATTAATTCTCCTGTCAGATGGACATAAAGAAACTGCAGAGTCAGATACACCTAATCTAACAGGGATTGACTGGGAAAGCGCTTATTCATAGACATCTACTGCCACCCTGTGGTCAAAAGCAGAATTTGAGTGCCATAACTAACAAATACAAAGAAACAGTGCATGTTTTTCCCAGATTTGACCTTTATTGTATCCACAAATAACGCATCTTTAAAAGTACAATGCATGACTACTGTAACTAGTGGGTGATTTCAGTTATACCGTAACAAGAAACACTCTTTAGATACAACAACAGCTCCTTCAGGAAACACACACGTTCATGTTCCTGAGGATGGAAAACATACAAAGATATCTGCCTATAACTGCAAGTGGTTTAAAACAAGATATTGCTGCAAAGCACAATCCAGTAGAATAATGATAATGGCAAAGACAGTTATACTAAAACACTTAATCATGCAACAAAATTAAGATGATCGAATCAAGGTAAATACAAAATGCAATGTTACTGATGGTGAGAAAGAAATGCATGAATCCAGCAGACAGTGTGACGTGTCTGACCACTAGAGGGCGAGCTTCACTAGGAAGAGCGCACTCAGAAGTGGTACGGGGTGTGTGTGACCCAGTTGGAGATCTGGTCTTTGGTGCGTTTGGCAGAGCTGTGGGACGTGAAGAGAGACTTGTAGGTCTCAGATTTATCACTCATGGCTTGGATGGATCTTTTGCTGCCGACGACGAGACCCACGGGCGCCTTTAACGTCTTCGAGCTCTCGCTGGATGTGGACGGTCCCGGAGCTGAGCGGGAAAAACACACACATCCATTATTCAGCATTCATAAACGTCAGGATGAGATGTTACATGCAAACCACTAACTATCATGGACCTTTATCCATAATTCTGCATGACTGACCTCTGTGTTTAATGCTGTCATAAAAACATAAAAATCTGACAAAAGTGGCATGACTATAATCTTTTCTTAAATTTGTTTTGTTCTCTAAGTCTACTGTGCACATATGGGCTGCTCTCTCTCTCTCTCTCTTTTTTTTTTTTTTTTTTTTTTTTTTTTGAGGACAAGACAATCCCAGAAGCCTGACTTGTCCCTAGATGAATTCACCACTTAATTTGCATATTTGGGGGGAAATAATTTGCTAGTAAATTCCCATGTGGCTTCCACAGATTCGCATGAGAACTCCACAGTTTGAGGAAAGGATGGCAAGCAAGATGTTTTGTCTTGTTATTGATTATATTTTTAATGCATTAATAAGCATTAAGGGTCATAGAGGACCTATGCTTCCATATGCATGCATTTAATACACCTTAAATAGATGCATATAAGCCGCTTTGGATAAAAGCGTATGCCATATAATTATAAATAGATGCAAATATTCAAATGCACTGCCGTACAAACATTTGGGGTCAAGATTTATTTTAGAAAGAAATTACCCCTATTCGGTAACACTTTATAATAACGTTCAGTTGTAAGTCATTTATAAGTGGTTAGTTAATGATGAACTAATCATTTACAAAACATTCATAAATGATTAGCAAGTGATATACTAACATTTAATGTATGTTCTGTAAATTCCGTTACAAGTCATTTACAAGTGATTAGTTAATGAATAACTAATCATTTACAAAACATGACTATGCATTTCATAAATGTTTAATACATTATATAATTTTGTTTGTATGTTTTGCTCACATCAAGTGCACAGTGGTTAAAACTCCATGTGTTTCAGAGCAGACAGCTGTCTATACCCTCACCAGTCAGCACTTACACTGCAGTACACACTACACTACACACTACACACTACACTACACTACAGAAGACAGCTGTCTATACCCTCACCAGTCAGCACTTACACTGCAGTACACACTACACTACACACTACAGAAGACAGCTGTCTATACCCTCACCAGTCAGCACTTACACTGCAGTACACACTACACTACACACTACAGAAGACAGCTGTCTATACCCTCACCAGTCAGCACTTACACTGCAGTACACACTACACTACACACTACAGAAGACAGCTGTCTATACCCTCACCAGTCAGCACTTACACTGCAGTACACACTACACTACACACTACAGAAGACAGCTGTCTATACCCTCACCAGTCAGCACTTACACTGCAGTACACACTACACTACACACTACAGAAGACAGCTGTCTATACCCTCACCAGTCAGCACTTACACTGCAGTACACACTACACTACACACTACAGAAGACAGCTGTCTATACCCTCACCAGTCAGCACTTACACTGCAGTACACACTACACTACACACTACAGAAGACAGCTGTCTATACCCTCACCAGTCAGCACTTACACTGCAGTACACACTACACTACACACTACAGAAGACAGCTGTCTATACCCTCACCAGTCAACACTTACACTGCAGTACACACTACACTACACACTACAGAAGACAGCTGTCTATACCCTCACCAGTCAGCACTTACACTGCAGTACACACTACAGAAGACAGCTGTCTATACCCTCACCAGTCAGCATTTACACTGCAGTACACACTACACTACACTACACTACACTACACACTACAGAAGACAGCTGTCTATACCCTCACCAGTCAGCACTTACACTGCAGTACACACTGCAGTACACACTACACTACTACTATACACAATAGTAAACCTTGGGTGAGCAAACATCTTAAAATCCTGTTAAATAAGAAAAAGATTGCTTTTAAACAGGGCAGTATTACTGATCTTAACTCTATACAAAAAGAGATCAAACGGGAAATAAAAAGGTGCAAACTGGGTTACAAAGATAAAGTAGAAAGACAACTAAGTAATAATAATTTGGGCTCAGCCTGGGACAGTGTCAAGAATATTGTTGGACTTAATGACAAATTAAGGAAAAAGACATTTTTAGAAGGTTTTACGGCCGACTCTACCCTGGCACAGGAGTTTAACAAGTTTTATTCTAGGTTTGATGTCCATGATTTTAGTAAAGAAACGGGTGCATTAAGGGATAGTCTAATTAACTCTGGTCTTCCTACTCTTGTTTTTTCTGAACGAAATGTTGTGAATACTTTTAAATACAGCAAGGTTTGTAACAAGCTCTGGGCCCCGACAACATTAGCAGCCGTATGCTGACCCTTTGTGCGGATCAGTTAGGCTTCATTTTTTAATCACATTTCTAACTTGTCTTTGTGTCAACGTAGAGTCCCAAACTTATGGAAACAATAAATAATTATTCCTATCGCAAAAAGCAACCACCCTAGAATTTTGAATGACTATAGACCTGTGGCTCTAACTTCATTAGTTATGAAGTCCTTTGAAAAAATGGTAAAGAAAGAACTGCTGGGCAGAATTGAACATTTCCTTGACCCCTTGCAGTTTGCATATAGAGCCAACAGGGAGGGTGCAGGATGCTACTATAACTCTGCTTAATCTCATATACAAGCACTTAGAGGGTAATAAAAACCATGTCAGACTGCTGTTTGTGGACTTCTCGTCTGCCTTCAACACTATCCAGCCCCATTTATTGGTGCAGAAGCTCATAGAAAATTTCGGGTTGGACTGCAACTTGGTGGGCTGGATTTTGGACTTACTAACAGGACACAGAGAGTGAGAGTAAATGGACATTTTTCTGGAATTCCAATGACATCAACCGGCTCCCCTCAAGGCTGTGTTCTCTCTCCACTTCTGTACATTATGCACACTAATGACTGCCGGAGTGAACTGACCAATAACTATATTGTAAAGTTTGCAGATGATGCAGTCATATGGCGCTTTTCCACTGCATGGTACGGCTTACTTATGGCGCATTTCCACTGCATGGTACGGTACGGTACGGCTCGCTTTAAATGGTACCACCTCTGTTGAGGTTCACAATTAAAGTTTTAATTTTATTAAATTGAACAAGCGCAAACTTCAGCATTCAATCAAATATTCAAAAAGACTTAATAATAATGTTATTTCTCTCTATAGGCTCGTTTACTACGAATATGACGATCGTCAACTTCATCTTTGCCAGACACTGACAGAAAACACTATTTTATAAATAAAAATCAGTGCACGCGTCCCCGGATTTACAAACGCACATCTTGCTTGTTGCACGCACATTATGTCGAAATAACAAGATATTATGTTGAAATAACATTATTATTAAGTCTTTTTGAATATTTGATTGAATGCTGAATTTTGCGCTTGTTCAATTTAATAAAATTAGGCCTATATATAGCCTATATATATACTATTAATAAATGAGCAAAACTTGGCCACAAAATTTAATATTCAATTATATTAATGATCACAATTAAAGTTTTAATTTTATTAAAACGCGTGCACTGATTTTTATTTATAAAATAGTGTTTTCTGTCAGTGTCTGTGCATGGCAAAGATGAAGTTGACGATCGCCATATTCGTAGCAAACGCGCCTATAGAGAGAAATGCACATAATGGATTACATAAGAGAGTAGCCTATTTCTTTTTGTTTTGAATTATTTCGTTTAAAGACATTTCAAGCTTTGTGTATTTGAGGATGAGATGCGCTCCAGTTAACGTACAATGCAAGTGACCGCTCGAGCGCCTCAATGGTTAAATTGTCTATTTTGCATCTTATTTATTCAATCCAGGCAATTGTTTGATGAAAAAATTATTAAAATTAAGATACAATTTATACAAAACGAAATTCACTTTAAAGAAAGGTTTTCTACAAAACAAAACTTAATGAAGTGGTCAAAATTATGTCTGACTCGCTCCATGTCTCTCTACTCGTGCTGTTCACTTTTCATAATCAACATAGGCAGATGGAAAAAAATAATGTAACATTAACTAAATGCGCTTTTTTAATGGCAGTAGGCTATAGTTTAAAACAGTACATTAGGCCTAGACTCTCTATTTGTAAAGATTGCTGCACATTCATTTAATTCAGAATTTTGCACACACAAGTTGAAAGGCATTTGTTCAAATCAAGTTCACGGATAATTGTGCGTGCATTTATTAATCATTATGATACTAAAATCATAACAAAGTAGGCTATGCTATGTACAAAAAATCAGATGAGCCCAGAATATGAACGCAACGTTTAATTACACGTTAAGAATTTTCCTTCCATATAGTAAACCATTATAAGAACGTTTAATTTAATTTAAAAACATCCACATGCCGAGAATCAAGAGCACCATCCCCTGTGTTGTGCGTTTGAAATGTGGCGCGTTTACGATGATGTCATGGCAGTAGAGGCGGCAACTATAACGATCAGTCCCACCCAGTTTGAAGCGGTACTAACTGCAATGGAAAAGCAACCGAGCTAAAGCGAACCGAACCGTGCCGTACCGAGTCGAGTCGTACCACGCAGTGGAAAAGCGAAGCGAGCCGAACCGTTCCGCGCCGAGTAGAACCGTACCGAGCCGAACCGTGCCGTACCATGCAGTGGAAAAGCGCCACTAGTAAGTTTAATGGACAACACTGAAACATCTTATGGCCCGGTACTACAATATTTTCTAAATTGGTGCAAAGAAGCTTTTTTAGACTTATATGTTACAAAGACAAAGGACATGTGCATTGATTTTAGACGTCCCCATCCAACTCCTGTAAAGACGATTATAGATGGAAAAGAGGTTGAATTTGCTGAGTCGTACAAGTATTTGGGAATCATCACTGATAAAAAGTTCACCTTCGAACTAAACACAGACATGCTGAGTAAGAAAAGTCATCAACGTTTCTTCTGTCTGAGAAAGCTAGCTAAGTTTCAAGTTGACAGATCTCTCTCTTTTATAAATCTTTTATTGAGTCCATTTTTACTTTTTCATGTATTTGTTGGTATGCTTCTCTTAGTTTAAAACGGAAAAACACATTAGCAATGGTAAATAAAGTTAGCAGCAAAATCATCGGGATTCAGCAGATAACACTAACCGAACTGTACAATAGACATGTACTTAAAAAGGCTGAATCCATCATGTCTGATAGTTCTCACCCCCTTCAATGCAGAATTTACGATGCTGCCTTCTGGTTCCCGTTTTAGTCAGCCATCCGCTAAAACAAATAGATATAAATTCTCCTTTGTACCCTCTGCTATCTCTCTGCTTAACTCTGTAAAAAAAAGAGGTGACGTCTGCACGTGAGGTATACTGAACTTAAACTGCAGCAAAACTAATCGCCCCTTGGGGACAAATAAAGGTTTTTGAACTTGAATACCCTCACCAGTCAGCACTTACACTGCAGTACACACTACACACTACACTACATACTAAAGAAGACAGCTGTCTATACCAGACCTGGGCATATTACGGCCCGCGGGCCACATCCGGCCCTTTGTGTGTCCCTGTCCGGCCCCGGCCCAACATATATTATAAAAATATCTATCGTATTTTCCGCACTATAAGGCGCACCGGATTATAAGGCGCATAGAATAGAAGATACTGCAGTCAAACTCGACGCGTCCGCATGAGCGCGAAGGTAATAAAAAAACTAATATCCGTCTGCTCGGGCAGATTCGTCTTAACAGCGCGCGCGCGCCTCCGCATCCGAAGATCTGTTTGGGGAGTTGCGCGGAATGCGCGCGCACTCAGCGGAGGCTCGCGCTCTGTTGCCAGGCGACAGTGAAGTTGAATAGCAACAAGTGGTGTTACCCTCAAAATGTCAGCACACGCTAAGAAAAGAAAAGTTGATAATGAATGTCGTGTTTTTAACAAGACATGGACTGCCAAGTACTTCTTCACAGAAATTAAAGGTAACGCTGTGTGCTTGATTTGCGGTACACAGGTCGCTGTGTTAAAAGATTACAATTTGAATCGGCACTACACGACTAAACACGAGGATAAATACAGAAATCTGTCTGAAAAAGAGCGCGCAAGTGTGTCTGATGCGTTGCTAGCAAAACTGCACACTCAACAAGGACTTTTTACAAAACTTTACACCACCAGAGAAGCAGCCGTTAGGACAAGTTATGTCATTTCTCACAAAATCGCCAGAAAAAGTAAGGCATTTTCGGACGGAGAGTTTATTAAGGAGTGCTTATTGGACTCGGTTGCACTGATGTGCCCGGAGAAAAAGGACGCGTTTGAGAACATCTCACTCTCCCGACGCACCGTGACGAGGCGGGTTGAGGACATCGGTGGAAACTTGGAGCTTCAGCTGAAGAACAGAGCTGCAGACTTTGACTGTTTTTCTCTGGCTTTGGACGAGAGCTGCGATGTGCGTGATACCGCTCAGCTTCTCATCTTCTTACGTGGAATGACTGCAGACTTTCAAGTCACGGAGGAGCTGGCATCCATGCAGTCAATGAAAGGGACAACCACTGGTAATGACTTATTCAAAGAGGTAAATGAATGTTTGGACAAGTTAGGACTGAAATGGGAGAATCTGGCAGGTGTGACAACAGATGGTTGTCCAAATCTGACTGGGAAAAATGTCGGTCTTTTAAAGAGAATGCAGGATAAAGTGACAGAACTTAATCCTGTGCAGAAATTGACATTTTTGCATTGTATTATCCACCAGGAAGTGTTGTGTAAGACAGTGTTAAAGATGAACCATGTTGTTGATGCAGTAACTAAAACAGTTAACTTCATCAGAGCGAGAGCATTAAATCACAGACAATTTGTTGCTCTTTTGGAGGAAAATGAGCTGGAACATGGTGACATCAGCTACCACTGCCCTGTCAGGTGGCTCAGCCTAGGCAAGGTACTGAAAAGTGTCTGGGACCTGAGAGAACAGATTCAGGATTTCTGTGTGAAGAAAGGACATGACATCCCAGAGCTTTCTGATGAGGACTGGGTGGCAGACCTCGGGTTTGCTGTAGATGTAACTGCACTAATGAATGAACTAAATGTCAAACTGCAGTGCAAGGGCCTTTTTGTGCATGAGATGTACAGTGCAGTGAAGGCTTTCATGAGGAAGTTGCAGCTTATCTCAAGCCAAGTGAAGGACAACCTTCTGACCCACTTGCCAACACTAAAGGAGGCCACACCATCAGCCGATCACATCCACAAGTACTCACCCATGTTAGAAGCACTGCATGCAGAGTTTTCAAGGCGATTTCAAGATTTTAAAGCTATAGAAAATGAAATGCACATGGTTTCTTCTCCCTTCAACTGCAATGTGGATAATGCTCCAAGTGATGTTCAGATGGAACTGATTGACCTGCAGTCTGACACACTTCTGGCAGAGCACTTCAGGTCAGCCTCACTGCTGGACTTTTATGCCTCCCTCAAAGAAGAGAACTTCCCACACCTGAGGAGGCATGCTCAGAGGATTCTAGTCCTCTTTGGATCTACTTATGTATGTGAACAGACATTCTCAGTGATGAAGTTCAACAAATCCAAACACAGATCTTCTATCACTGATGACCACCTCTCAGCTGTCCTTCGTATAGCCACCTCAGACATGCAGCCAGATTTCAGTGCCCTTGTTCAAGCCCAGAACAGACTGGATTATTCTCACTGAAAGGGTAAAATGAGGAGGAAAACATTACAATTTATTACATGTCTATAAACATGCTGCCCTTGTTTAAGCCCAGAACTGACTGTGTTAATTGTACTGAAAAGGTAAAATGAGGAGGAAAACATTACAAGTTGCTGTGTTGTTACATTTCTATAAACCTTTTGTTATTCTTTGTTTTTGAAGATTAACAAGTTCAAATTAAATTGCACTGATTCAGTGATTGTTTTTGTTTTATTTGACCTACGCACCACAATTTCACTTAGCCTAATATAAACAGAATTTTATTTTAGTTTTATTCTACTGATTACCAGTACCAGCTATTCATAATATATAATTAAGGGAATTGTACAATGGAAGAAAGCTGAGCAGAATTAAGTGTTATTGTTGGTGTGGCCCTCTGACACGATTCAGGTTTCTCATGTGGCCCCTTGTCAGAATTAATTGCCCACCCCTGGTCTATACCCTCACCAGTCAGCACTTACACTGCAGTACACACTACACTACATACTAAAGAAGACAGCTGTCTATACCCTCACCAGTCAGCACTTACACTGCAGTACACACTACACTACACTACACACTACAGAAGACAGCTGTCTATACCCTCACCAGTCAGCACTTACACTGCAGTACACACTACACTACACACTACAGAAGACAGCTGTCTATACTCTCACCTGTCAGCACTTGCACTGCAGTACACACTACACACTACAGAAGACAGCTGTCTATACCCTCACCAGTCAGCACTTACACTGCAGTACACACTACAGACTACACTACATACTACAGAAGACAGCTGTCTATACTCTCACCTGTCAGCACTGGCACTGCAGTACACACTACACACTACAGAAGACAGCTGTCTATACCCTCACCTGTCAGCACTTACACTGCAGTACACACTACACACTACACTACATACTACAGAAGACAGCTGTCTATACTCTCACCTGTCAGCACTTGCACTGCAGTACACACTACACACTACAGAAGACAGCTGTCTATACCCTCACCAGTCAGCACTTACACTGCAGTACACACTACACTACACTACAGAAGACAGCTGTCTATACCCTCACCAGTCAGCACTTGCACTGCAGTACACCCTACACTACAGAAGACAGCTGAGGCATTTATACTTGACGCAACTGTTTTGTTTTAGACTGAACACCAGACCATATAACTGATTTAGACGCGCAAACTGGGTGCCGGTGTGATGAGATGTACTACTAATATCCGTCTGCTCGGGCAGATTCGGCTCAAAGTCATGCATCTTCGGATTCAGAGGCGCGCGCGCGCTGTTAAGCCGAATCTGCCCGAGCAGACGGATATTTTTTTTTTATTAACTTCGCGCTCATGCAAACGCGTCGAGTATGAACAAGGTATCTTGGTTTACATTTGGACTTTGGATGTGATCTTAGGCTTGAAAAGGTTGGTGACCACTGCATAACGCAAACCCAGTCAAACATTTGACTGCAGTATCTTCTATTCTATGCGCCTTATAATCCGGTGCGCCCTATATATGAAAACAGTTCTAAAATAGGCCATTCATTGAAGGTGTGCCTTATAATCCGGTGCGCCTTATAGTGCGGAAAATACGGTACTAATCAATTGTAAATGTCTTACAACTGAATATACAAAACATACATACAATAATGAACATATCACTTATTAATCATTTATGAACGCATAGTCATGTTTCAGTGACATGTGACACATGAGTTCTCTTCCACTGCTGTCATGATGGATATAACAAAATAAAATACGATAGTGCTTACAGTACTATATAACGCTGTACATACTCCCTGCTATTTATAAATAATATGTGAACCAGTATGCAATGATAAATGTTTCACATGACCAGACTACGTTGTGTAATCTCAGGAATTAATGCAATTGCAATATATTTCTTTCGAAATTTAAATTGCAACATATTTCCATGAGGAGTTTTCCTTTCCTTCCTCCTAAACGATGATGAAATACATCACATCTACATGCACTCATTCTGCCCCTCCCGTACAGATATAGATATAGATATAGATTCCTCATTTCAGAAACCAACACTTACATAGGCTAATTGTGCTTTCTAAAGCATTTACATACAGTTCAATCTAAAATGTAAATCTAGCCACAGCCCTTCTGTACCCTGGCATGCTGGGATACCTGATTCACTGCCGTCGTCTCCATTCAGTGATGTAGATTTAGTCTCTGATGTGTCTTTGGGTAAATCACAGCTTTCTGCCATTAGAAGAGAAAAAAAGAAGAAAAAACAATTAAATATTAAGTAGTTTCACTAGTTAAGTAAAGTACTAAACATAAGTAGTTTAACCATTATAGGGGACGTTTAAACAGCATAAAACATTGTTTTCTGAGAACATGCATGATAATAAGGTTGAGTTGATGCTTATGGATACTTGCGTTAAGTCTCATTCACAAATTATTTAATACAGCATTTTGTTAAAGCTAATATTAAATGTTTAAAGTTTAGTTAGCCACACTGCATGTCTTATTTTTACGTTCATGTTTTAATCTAACATCCTGATGTTAGAAAAGATACATACATATATATACACATATATATATATACATATGAAGAGTTCAGATGCAAAAGCCTCTAAGTGCCATCAGAAATTTTCTTCTAGAATGATCATTTTTATCAAGTTTGTATATTTAAATTCAGTAATTTCACTTAAATGGCAATGAAAATGACCTATTAATTGTCATTTAAGTGAAATTACTGACCTTAAACATATGGGCTTGATAAAAATGATCATTCTAGAAGAAAATTTCAGATGGCACTTAGAGGCTTTTGCATCTAAACTCTTCATATATACATACATATATATACATACATACATACATATATATATATATATACATATATATACATACATACACACATACATATACATATATATATATATATATATATATATATATATGTGTGTATATATATGTATATATATATATATATATATATATATATATTACATATATATATATATATATATATATATATATATGTAATATATATATATATGTAATATATATATGTAATATATATATATATATATATATGTAATATATATATATGTATATATATATATATATATATATATATATATATATATATATATATATATATATATATTACAATGTGTATAACAGCATTTATTTAAAATAGAATATTTTCTAACATTATAAATGTCTTTACTGTAACTTTTGATCAGTTTAACTCATCCTTGATGAATAAAAGTATTGATTTATTTGATTTCTTTCCCGCAAAAAATCAAATTAATATTATTACTGACCCCAAACTTTTGAAGGGTAGTGTTTAATGTTACAAAAGCTTTAGATTTCAGATAAATGCTGTTCTTTTGAACTTTCTATTCATCATAGCATCATGAAATAAAAATGTAAATAACTGTTTTCAACATTGATAATAATCATAAATGTTTCTTGAGCATCAAATCATCATATGATTTCTGAAGGATCATGTGACACTGAAGACTGGAGTAATGATGCTGAAAATTCAGCTTTGCATCACAGGAATAAATTACACTTTACTGTATATTCACATAGAAAACAGCTTGTTTTAAATTGGAATAATATTTCACAATATTACTGTTTTTGTTTGTATTTTTAATCAAATAAAAAAAGCCTTGGTGAGCAGAAGATACTTCTTTTAAAAACATAAAAAAATCGTACTGACCCCAAACTTTTGAACGGTAGTGTATATATATATGTGCAAGACACAACAGTAGGATCTCAGCTTAAAGGTGCATTGCGCAAGTCTCTGAGTTTTTGCAGAACTATGCCCCCTTCTGGCGACACGCGAAACTGCAACCAGAGTTGTGCATGCGGTAACGTGGAGTTTGCGTTGGGGTTTGGGATGAACTAGAAGCCGGTCTCTTTGAATCCATCTTCTACTTTTGCAAAAGTCGCTTGAGTTGTCTTCGCTGATGCGGATAATGGCGGCGAATACACAAACCTGCCAGACATAGCCAGGTGAGCGTGAACGCGCATGACGTCACGCCCAGTCGATTCCGACCCGAATCCCTCTTAATTATTTTACTGTACAGGATTATAGAGGCAATCACAGTGATCATAGAAGGGCTCATTCAGCCCATCAGGCAATTGTTTAAGCATGTATGGGTTAGAAAAACGGGTATTTTTAACATGAAATGTTGCGCAATGCACCTTTTAAATAAAATAACAAGAGCTTTTTGTCAAACTGTATCATACCATGCGACCTTTATTAGTCAATGTGCACTCAAATAGTATGAAACATGGCATTGTACTTTGATCAAATGCTCTGTTAAGAGCCTTTGAACAGTGAAGAAGCTTCTCAGCTTATGCAGCAGATATGGATAATCGATCACATGTACACTTTACTTTATCCTGATTTAAGCTGAAGCAAAACTAAAAGGGTGGATAAAATAAAATTCTGTTAATATTGACATTTGTCCTACACTGATAACTCCAGTCAGTTATTTCTATGTGAAGTTTAACCTTTATTCAAGCCTCACGTATTTACTTACAGTTATACAGGAATGCTATGGGTTCAGTAAAAGTACTTTCCACAGAATCTGTGGCATACTGTCAATCACCACAGACTTGCCCCTCAGTTTAGTAAAAATGCACTTAAATTAGAGGTCTATGGGGCTTTTTCTTTTAATTTTTGGAAAAGTGAAGTTCTTATGTTGTTAAAGCAGTGTTGAATTTGTATCTATAAAGACCCTTCTGGTATCCTTGGCTTGTTGGTTTTGTGCAAAAAGCTACCGTGTTCACAGACAAGATTAACAAGCAATTTTCTCACACTAATCCTATTTTAATACATAAAATGCTTAGGTTTTGTGGCTATACTTTGGAAACCATGTGCTTAACTCAGCGCCTTGTGAATTATTGACAAGCCTTGACTTTCATTGTACGTGCATTTGTGTTTGTTTGCACAAATGTAAATTTTGTTCTGTGGAAAACAACAGCATGTCACAAATATTGCCCATAACACTTCGAGCTGTATTAAAACCCCTTCTTCAGAACTCAGTGTGACTGACACAAAAGCAGAAATTCATCACAAGCTTTACTTCGTTATGCATGTGTGAAGTGGTTACCTTGAGGTTTATCTTGCAGAGTTAATTAAAGTCTAACTTTGTTCAATAGAACAGGGGCGGATTTGTTTTAAGATCATGTCCTTACAGTGAGAGAACGCTCATCCGGTCATAGACGTTTACTTTGCCATTGTACACTACCATTAAAAAAGTTTGGGGTCTCTTCTGCTCACAAAAGGCTACTTTTCATTGATAAAAAAGGAAAAAAAATTAACATTGTGAATTATCTCGACTTAAAATAACCGTTTTCTATGAGAACGTATAATAAAATACAATTGATTCCTGTGATCAAAGCTGAATTTTCAGCATCAGTGTCACATGATCCTTCAGAAATCATTCTAATATGCTGAACTGATGCTCAATGTTGAGAACAGTTTATATTTTTGTGGAAACCATGATCCTTTTTTTTTTTTTTTTTTTTGAAACCATAATCATTTGTTTTCTTTGATCAAAGGAGCAGCATTTGAAATAGAAATCTTTTGTAACATTATAAACACCTTTACTGTCACTTTTGATCAATTTAATGCATCCTTGTTGAATAAAAAAAATATACATTTATTTCAAAAGAAAAAAAACCTTACTGCGCCCACATTTTTGAACAGTAGAGTATGTGTTAACACGAGACTAAGCTTGTCTGAATTACTTTCGATCTTTCAACACAGCTGTCTTGATGATACAATGCCAGTAAAGCCGGTAAACCCAATACAACTTTCCAACAAGGGAAAGAGGCTGTTTACAAAGAGAGAAACTCACCCACTGGAATTATCTCTGTAATGCATAACTAAACATTCAGAGAAAACTTAACAGCTCTAACAACAAAACTGAGATTTTAGGCAGAACTAAAGTGGATTTTTGTATATTGTGCACAAAAGTCTTCTGAAGCCAAATGATAAGTTTTGTGTGAGGAACAGATGAAAGTTATCTGCTCAAAATCTTCCTCTAAAATTCCTGAGCTTTAAAATTCATTCATGCATGTAGCATGCAACTTTAGAATTGTATTGCTCAATATATTACATCACAGAAATGTTGTGGAATCGAATCTTGCAAGTCTCGTAACTTGACAAAAGAGGTTCGAACTCTCAGGTGGAACACGTTTTAATTTCTTTCTTCTATTCACTGACAAATAATCAAAGCATGGAATAAGAAACGGGTGAGTAAATGATACCAAATTTTCATTCGAGTGAACTTTTCCTTTAATTTGAATTCATTTGTACAAGAAATACTGATCAGAAAGTCAGAACTTTACCGTGATTTATAATGCAAACCGTATGTGTTACTGTACCTGCTGAATCCTGCTTCTTGGAGACTTTAGCATCTTTGCTCTTCTTTGATTTCTGCAAAGTAAGAAAAAATAAGAATAGTTTTTAACACAAAAACAGTGCTTTTAAAAATGAAGTGAATGTTTTGTGCTCGTTCAGTCGGTTTAGCAGTTTCATTTCCTCTGCTCTCAGTGAATTAGATTACGGATATGGGTTTGCATTAATGGTGGTTTTTAAATCTCATTTCCCATCAAGCACATCCCAAACAACACAGTAATTCTACACCAGCAAAGCATCAGTTTACTTTCGCAGTTTTAGCCTTTGTTCGGCGCTCCTCCATGGCCTTCTGCAGCTTCTCCACTTCCTCTTTAGTCCCATTCAGAACCACAAGGTCGTCTTCTTGGAAAGGATCTCCACACTATAAAAAAAACAAAAAAAACACAAGAACATGAAAGTTTAAATGAATGACAAATGTAATTATTTAAATAAACAACTGTTTTTGGCACACAAAATAAAATAAAAATAAAAACAAAATAAAATACCATGGTTTACCTCAATCAGTTTCAATCAACCACTGAGATCACGGTGTTCTCTGATACAACTAAAGTGCTTGTGTGTTAAGGTTTGACTAGTCAGTTATTAGCACACTGTAGAAAAATTGTACAAATAATGACATAATTATTGACTTGAGGCATGAGCAACCTTTACCACTGGGCTCAAACTTTGCTAAAATGTTGTACGAGACTAAACGAGGCGTATGATTCATTCAAAGTTATGCTATTTACACATGGAAATATATTCATGGCACTGTCTTGGAGAGAAGAAAAATCAATTGTATCAGAAGGGATTTGCATTGCATTTTAAAACAGTAGAAATTATAGAGCAATCAAACCTGGCATAAGATCTAAGCAATAGATAATACAGCTTTACTGGAAGATGACATAACCTATTTGTCTCAAATTGCCCAAAGTTACTGGCACACAAACATTGATAACTACTATAAAACAAACCTCTCCTGAAGGAAATAAGATGATCCTATGTAATTTGGTGAAAATACACACACAACTAGTCAATCTTTTGGACATATCTACTCAGACTTAATTATTTTCCACACTAGTAGCACAAGTCATCAAAATATTATATAATGGAAGTATATGAATTCTGAAGTCACCAAAATGTAATAATAATAATAATAATAATAATAATAATAATAAGTCACAAATAAGGCTGGGTCTCGTTTGAATATTAACAATTCCGAATGCGATTCTGCTTATTGATTTCGATTCTTATCGATTCCTAATTTCGATTCCAATAAGGTAAAAAAATACCTATATATATAATATATAATATATTAATATTAAAAATAATAATAAGATATCATTCACATTTATTCTAAGTCTTCTAGAAAAACATTTCATTGTAGCTGAATATGTTTAAAAATACCATAGAAAAAATAACTTCGAGCATTATTAGAGACACGTAAACACTCCGTAATTAAAAAAAGAACAAATAAACATATTAGCAATCTCACAAATAAATACAACTGAACAAAGATATGATTGAAACAAACAGTGTTTTAAGATTTTCTGTAACTGTATTCAAATGTAAAATAAAACTTAAACTGATTTGGCTTAGTGCGATTATTTCTTATGTGCAGCTTGTCAGTGAAGCACGGCTCTGTGATCAGTAGTAAATGCTGTTCCATCTGAAAGCACTGAGTTTGAGTCGCTTATAAAGTGCATTTGAAAAAGCAACTGGGCATTTGGTCCTGTAAGTTTTTAGTTTATGTTAATCTGCATCAATGCACTTATGTTGTTTATTATGATCAGAGCCGGACAGTAACGGAGTACATTTACTTGAGTACAGTACTTAAGTACAATTTTGAGGGATCTGTACTTTACTCGAGTATCATTTTTGGGGAGTACTCATGACCTTAACTTATTGTGATGAGTTAAAGTCAATGTAAAAACACGTTGTCATCATTTAATTTTTCACAGTGTGACATATTTGAAGTTATATTTCAAAATGAGATACTTGATATTTCCAGGTTTTCCATGAGAGGAATCTTCCTCAGCCTATATTATATTATTTCTTTAGGCCTGCAAGACTTTCTTTAAATAAGCTTTATATGTAACAGCTTCCTTAAACATGTCCCACAGAACATGTGCATTCTGACAGTAATTAATACAAGGCATTTTAAAGTTTGACTGACATTCTAGGTATGCATTTCTCAAGCTTTCTCACGCACATCGCTGTAATTGCTGACACACACACACACACACACGTTGTTTTCATATTTTATGGGGACTTTCCATAGACAATGATTTTTATACTGTACAAACTGTATATTCTTTCCCACTAAAATAACCCTACCATTAAAACCTGTTTTACAGCGTCTTGGACAACTCTTCTGATTATTCTTTTCACTCCTCTATCAGAAATCTTGCGAGGAGCACTGGTCGAGGCAAATTTATGGTGAAATTATTGTCTTTCCACTTCCGTATTATGGCCCCAAAAGTGCTCACTGGACCATTCAGAAGCTTAGAATGGCGCCTATAACCAATGCCATCATTATGTTTTGCAACAATTAGGTTGTGAAAGGTCTTGAGACAGCTCTTTGCTTTTACCCATCATGAGATGTGTCTTGTGTGACACCTTGGCAATGAGACCTTTTTGTAGGCCATCATTTGGGTCTGAACCAGCTGTTATTAATTTCCACTGACAGGGGGCTGGATTGCTTTTTAATTACTGTAAGTTTTCAGCAGTTGTCTTGGCTTTCCATGCCTTTTTGCGCCTCCCTTTCTTCATGTGTTCAATACTTTTTCACATTATCATTTCACATTATTACACATAACTTAATTTCTGAACTTATTTTTGTTTGTTTCTTTGTATGTATGGCTTACTTGGGTTGTTACCAACATCTGGTGACAATTTCATGTCAATAGCACCTTTGGAAATATATTTACTGAGAAAAATGATGACGTGTTCAATACTTATTTCCCCCGCTGTATCTAAATAAAGAGAGAGAGTTTTACCTACAAATTAACAATTTGCCTGATGTTGTTTCAAGGTCTATATTATGGGAAGCATTGAAAGCATATTTACATGGCAAATTAATATCTTTCTTTTCTTATTCTAAAGAACAAATAACCATGAAGCTCAAAGATACTTCAGATGCAATGAGCAGCACAGCCGTATGGCCATATACCAGACCTGACTTATATAAAGAGACTGCATCTTCAAACTGAATACCTAATATGAAGAAAAAAGGTTGTTAAAAGACAAGTTCTCGATTTGACAGGGTCCTCTTCTTGTGGCAGTTTATAATGAATCCTTTGCTAGTGGATGCTTTCCTCCAACACTCACACACGCTTCACTTTCTTTTCTTCGAAAAGATAAAAAAGATCCTACCCTTTGTCAGTCTTACAGGTCATTTTCACTTTCATTTTCAATGTCGACTTTAAATCATAGTTGGAAGAACGGGCTCTAAACTCATTGCAAGGACTTATTGGTTAATAAAGTGATCAAATGGCATTTATTCATAGTCGTAACACTTTTAATCATTTGCATCGTCTTTATAATGTTATATAAACAAATACTCAGCCAGATGAACATGAAGTTATAATCGCTCTCCATGCTAAATAGGCATTTGACAGGGTAGAGAGGACCACTCTTAAACAGTTTGGCTTTTCAGAAGACTTCAATTCTTAAATTAGGTTGTTAAATGCTTCCCCAGTAGCTTCTGTGTGCACAAATTATACATATTCTGAGTATTTCCCTTTGCAGAGAGTCACCAGACAGGTGTTTTTCTCCCCTTTGTTATTTGCAATTTCGATTAAACCCTTGGCCGTAGCACTTTGTCAGTCTGGTAGCTTTACTCGGAATGGGATTGAGCTTTAAATTTCATTATATACAAATTATATTTTGCTATATGTCTCTAATCCAGATCCATCAGTAGCCCATATTATCTAAATTTTAGAGGAGCTTGGAATTCTCAAGCTATAAGCTCAACATGCATAAAAGTGATTTATTCCCAGTCCGTCTCTCCGCATAGATTATTCCTCTATCCCGTTTAGAGTGGTACATGAGGGTTTTAAGTACTTGGGTATACAAGTCACACACAATCATTTACTGATTTGTTCAAAGCTAACTTTTGCCCGCTCTTAGGTCGTTGTAAATATGATTTAATGAAGTGGTCCAGTTTACCTTTGTCTTTACCGTGTTAATCTAGTTAAAATGTCAGTTTTGCCATGCTTACTGTACTTATTTTTCAAATATTCCTACTTTTATAAGAAAGAGTTTCTTTGGGATAATAAAACCTCTTGTATCAGAAAGGCCTTTTCTGATCAATATCTTTCAAAATATGATGGCGGATGGCATTTCCTAATTTCTTATGTTATTATTGTGCAAGTACTGTTCAGAAAATGATATACTGGGTGACTGACCTAGACCCACAAAGTACTCCAACTGTGGGTGCAAGGAGAACAAACATGTAGTAAATTTGGTCTTCGATAATTAGTTTGCACTTCACTCCCTTTGATAGCAAACACATACATATATAAGATCTCAAAATCCAGTAGTTGCACACACTATAAAAATGTGTCTCAGTTTAGGAAGCATTTTGGCTTGCATTCAGCCTCTATTTTGGGCCCTACTGCTTATTTCCTCCATCCTATGTTGATTCCGTGTTTGGGAAGAGAATGGGATCAGGCTTTTGAAAGGTTATTATTTTTAATAACACTAGCTCTTTTGAAGATCTTGAATGTCGTTTTGCTTTGCCAAGATCCCTTTTTTTTTTTTTGCAAATCAGAAGCTTTATAAAGAAAGGATTTAACTCCATTCCAGGGCTACTCCCTTCCTCGCCCACTGAAACGTTGCTTGATTTAAAGCCAAACAGAAAGGGGCTTATTTCATGTACATGCTCTATTATATCCTCTATAGATCCACCAAATTTAGATGGTATTCGAAGGGCCTGACAGAGTGATTTGGGCATAGACTTTACAGAGAGAGAATGCTAGCCTGGAAATCCAGACCCAAATCCGAAAGATTAAGGGTCTGGCATTGAGTAATGAAACTCGCCCAACTCGAGGGGCGGCACCAAGCATGCATTTGAAAATCTCACTGCATGCAATTGGATAACACTACGACCAATCAATACACGGGGGTGACGTATCCAGAGCCTCATACGCTTAGCTACCAGCGGAGCTAACTGGTAGATTAGACTCTCGCCGTATCCGGTCGGCAAAACTGCAAAGGAACAATTCGAGCGCCGTCTTCTGTTCCTCTTTTAGATAAAAACCCAAGTCTAACTCGTTCATTGTAGCGGCCAAAGCAGTTTCAAACAACTGGTGTTCATCCATAGCCATCTTGCAATGTTTACTAATGACTTCGACGTCGCAGCGCTGTCGTCATCTCGCCTCTGGCCCGCCTATATCAGATACACCGATGTGATTGGTGTAGCTCGGCTACAAGGGCATAGTTAATGAGCATCATTACTCGACGCCAGAGTCACTCGCTGAGCAAATTCAAATTGTGCAAGACAGAGTCTAATCTAATTCAAGATACTCTAAAGACAAACTCAAAACTAGCTAAGATTTATCCCAACGTTAGTTCTGCATGTAGTAGGTGTTCGCATTCACCCGCCACAACAGCTCACGTTTTGTCCTATAATAATAATAATATCTATGTAATTCCTATTAATCCTGAGTTCTTAATAGCTATTTTTGGCACTAGGGCTGAGGGCATAGAACTTAAATAGAGCCTGATCCTCCACTCCCTTCCACTGTAATAAAATTAAATGCCTTGCCAAACTCTTTTGGCAAGGCATTTAACTTTATTACAGTGGAAGAGAGCTGATCCTCCGACACACAGTAAGAGAACTCAGTTCGGTATCCCGTGCTATTCAGTATGAGAGGCGGCTTTCTGTGCGCACGTTTTGGATGTGACAGAAAACAGCGCACGAGTCTTCTTGCGCTTGACTGGTTTTAAAATGCACACAAAGGAATCGATAAGATCAATAATTCCTGACTAAGTAAGATTACAGAATTGGAGTTGATATTACATTCCCAACTCTAGTCACAAAATGGGTCAAAAAGCAGATGTTAAAATGTCGTACAAAGCAGGTAATACCTGCTATGCCTGAAAAACAGAAAAAAATGTTTCACCAATGACTAAGTTCACTGAAAGCCAAACACACACACACACACACACACACACTCATGAATAATGTGAGGAATTCAGCAGCAGCCATTGTCTTGCACACAAGCAGTTCTGGCAAACACAAAAGCGCTAATCTCTCTCGCTGATCAGCAAACACTGGCTGTCGGCTCTTGGGCTCACAACAGGTCACATCTCTTCTCTCTCTCTGAGCTCAGGTGGGAAAAAACAAGGAGGTAATGCTATCATATTTATCTGAAAACCAAGTGCCTGGCAAAGAGAACAGGAGGCGGACAGAGCAAACGGAGATGAAAAGTATGAAGGTAAAAACGGAGAGAGAAACAAATCTGCAACACATCTGCTAAACAAATACTAAATCTGGGTGATGCTTTAAAACTAAACTGGCTAATGCTTTAAATGGTCAGTTTCATGTTGATTTCACTTTTTTCCTGATCATATCGTAGTCAATTTAGTCAATGCACATTATTCCAAATTGTTTTGCGATAATGTACATTTTGGTCTTTAATTTACACAAAGCTAATTCATAGGGACAGCTGAAGTAGTTGTATGGGATATTTTTACAGGGCTTTTTTTTTTTTTTTTTTTTAAAGCTTGACAGTCAATGTTCACATTCAAAGATCAAAGATTGCACTTCAATGATATCTTATTGAGTGTTGTACTGTTTTATTGTTATATGCGTATTTAGATAACCGGGCCGCCTATCTTGACCAGGACACTCCTGTAAAAGATATTTTAAGTTCACCTCCTGGTTAAATAAAGGTTAAATAAATGACTAAAATACTGACAGAATTTAAATTTTATGCATGAATCAAACCAATTAGCAACTTAATCCCCCAAAGCCGTTCACTTGGCAACTTGGCAAGCCTGAATCCACGTAAAGTTGGACGTGGATAAACCAGTTCTGCTCAACACAACAGGTTACAGAATGGGTTAGACATTGTTAATATTACACTGCCATTACCGTTACAAGCATTCTTCTGAGAAAAGAAACGTGGGAGTGTTAAAGACCAAAAGAGGTGCAAATTACGGCTTGAGCTGGACCAACCATTTTTCACCTCCAACCATTTTTCACCTCCTTACGCTCCTCCTCTCCTCTCACGGGGAGTGTTACCGAGCAGCCAAAGCACACAGTCGTGGGAGGACAGTGTCGACATCATAACAACAGCGGCTCACACCCGAAGCCATTTCCTCTCAGAAAGGCAGATGGCACTGACAGTAACTGCTTACATGTGGATTTCTAATCAAGGTGGAGCACGTTAGATAGAGGTAATGTGGAAGTCGGCGTCCCCGAGTACATCTGTGACTGCTTAATCACATTTCCCATTAACAGGAGTGGATACGGCTTGAGCTAAAAGGTAGGGTTCACTGAATCATGGATTTGTTGGGCTGTGTCTAAAAACACTTGCTTATGTTTCAGAAAACCAAAACATGTAGAAGAGAGACTGTGTGGAGGTTTTGTTTTCCTTGTAACTACAAATAAATCTAAGAAAAAAAAAAAAAAAATCTGGCATTTAATTTGATATATAAAAATACATAAAAATGTTAATCTGCATTTAAAGGCTGGCTATTAGTAAAACGACAAACCGAAAACCTGTTGAAGCATAATGTCTTTCCATCTGCATGAAGTTACCATTCTGCTGATCTTTGATTGTACATTAACTTTTGTAAATTTAGCAGGTGCTTTACAATCTAACAACTACTCAGACAGCTAGAAAAATGAATCATGTTTCAACACAAAGCAAGAGACTGACTGCATTACCAATAAAAATCTAGCACAGCACCAGGTGTTTTTCTTTTCAAAGTGTTGTCAATAATATAAATATTTTGACATGTATATCTGAAACAATTCCAGTAGTCCTTTTCTGTAGTATCGATACACTGATACCAGCTGTGCATTCTCGCTCTCCGATGGCAAATCGACACACACCAGCCTGCTCTAACATCCTCTCTCGTTCGGCTCATTCGCTACGGTTTAATAGTGCTTGCATTGTGCATCGTTTTAGTCATTCACGCAAGTTTCGTGCGCGCACCACTGATCTATATAAGTGGTACTGTGAGAACAAAATGTACTTCTTTTTCGTGGCGTATTGTGGTCAAACACATAAAAAAATGCCTGTCTTGCTGGGCATTCAGGTACATACAGTCAGTTCTGGAACGTAAATAGTTGCAAACTAAATCGCATGTTGTGTAACTTCCTAAACTATTTGATTCCTTTCATTTCTGTAGTATTTCTTACCTGAATATACGATACGGTCAGACCCACCTGAAAAAACTTAAAGCCATGTTTACTTATCTTGTCTCTTTATTCTATTGTATTTATTTGCGCTATCATTTGCTATTTGTTCTAATTTTATTACTGACTGCTTACTTGTCTTTTTTGGTAAATGTAAGTCACCGATTCAAATAAAGCTTCCCTGTGTGGTGTGTAAGCTATTAGAACAAAATTACCCAAATTATCAAAACATTTAGAGATCTGCATGTCGGTATATATGACAGTTTTTCCAGTGGTATTAAAAATGGTAACAAATATCAATATTTTTCAAGGTATCGTATCGAATTAGGCAATTCCAGTATCGTACCAACACTAATTCAAAGTGCCTGAAACATACATACAGTACTAAGTTCATTTTGCTGGGTACGAGTTTATAGTTCAAGTTCATGTTTCATCTAAACATTGCCTTAATTAATCATTCCGAGATATAAAATGGCTTACTTTTGAAACTATAAACATTTGCTTTAGATGTTTCAATTTACTGAGCAACTATTACAAAAAAAAAAAAAAAAAAAAAAAAAAAAAAAATAACAAACATCAACTAGTGGTGTTCTCAATTCTTAACCCTCAAAAATCCACGTGACAACATCAGCCAAAACCCACTGCATCCTTCCTGCAATTCGGATGTTTTTGCTGATTTGACACACTCTACACAATGAGAAACAGCAAGCATTAATAAGCATTCTGTGCAGAACAATTAGTTAATCCTTCAATAATAAAATGTATTGATAAAATAGTTGATTAAAGTGTGATCACAATGGTCTGTCGCTTCATCCCTCATCCCTTCATCTCCAATCTTTGATTTGTTATTTTGTTCATCGCAAACAAAACACCCTTACTATATTGTGACGTTCACTATCGGTCAAAAGATATCATCATATTAGAATGATTTCTGAAGGATCATGACTGGAGTAATAATGATGAAAATTCAACTTTGCAAGACAGCAATAAATCACATTTTACTGTATTTTCAAATAGAAAACAGTCGTTTTAAATTATATTATTTCACATACAGTGCAATGCATAAGTTAATATACCCATGCTAAAGTTGACTAAAAAGAGGAATAAAAAATCATATTTTGGAAATTGAACTTAATGCCTTAATTTAAAAAATTAGGAAAAATCCAACCTTTAAGGACACCAATTTTCTTTGTGAATGAATAATGTATCGTACATAAATAAATGTTCTTCCTTAAAATACATGGTGCATAAGTTAGTACACCCCTATGTTAAATTCCCATTGAGAGCAATGCAAATCAAACTAGATTTTAGGCTAACTGAAATAAAACCATGCCAATCTCTAGGTATGGTGAAGGCTATGTGATGATGTGGGGCTATTTTAATTCCAAAGGCCAAGGGAACTTTATCAGGATGCATAGTATCCTGGATCCATGAAGTAACTGGCCTTTAAAAATAAAAATCTGCCTGCCTCTATGGGAATTTAACATAGTATTTTAAGGAAGAACATTTATTTATTTACGATACATTATTCATTCACAAAGAAAATTGGTGTCCTTAAAGGTTGGATTTTTCCTAATTTTTTAAATTAAGGCATTAAGTTCAATTTCCAAAATATGATTTTTTATTCCTCTTTTTAGTCAACTTTAGCATGGGTGTATTAACTTATGCATTGCACTGTATATTACTGTATTTTTTAATCAAATAAATGCAGCTATGGTGAGCACAGTCACACCTTCTAAAGAAATGTTGCGTCATACAGTGCTATCATCGAAAATATGTTCTTAAAACCATTTTTTCAATCCGCTGGATGGCTTCAAACTAGAACTGATTTTGACAGTCATAGCCATATCTTAAACTTCTAAACACTACATGACGCTGATAGAACAGTGTGTGCTTTTCATTCTTTAATGTGCCAATGGACCATGTCAGCGTGCTATACAAGCCCCCCCCCGCGGGTTCATTAAACAACTTACATTACCAAGACAAAACTGATATCCACAGCTCCTTTGTGTCCAGCAACTGGGACCTTTACCAGACCTCGTGGTGAACGCAGCTCTCTGGGGCGCTATTAAAACGAACCCCGAGGGTTTCTGTGCTTAGAAAGGAGTGACACAAGAGAGTTATATCCAAGGGGAGAAGATGTTCGTCCTCTCACTGAGATATTTTATCACTATGCGTCATCATGAGAGATAAAAATGCTCCTGAGTAATGAAGACACCCTGTTCAAAAATACTGCAGATGTTTCTTCATGTACTTAATGATATAATTACTTCTGCTCATGAATTCACAAAACAGCTTAGAGGAGAGCCCAAACACGCATCTACTCTAAAGCTGCTTGGGAGTTTAATGTTCGTTATCCATCCAGATGTTTAAACCTTAGAGTTAGAACTACTTTTCTAGGTGGAAAGGGAATTATATAGATTGCAATTAATGTTTTAATACTGCCCCCTTGTTGAGATAATTGCTTCTCTGATTATTTTGCTCTTCTGTTCTGTTTTAGGAGGTCTATAGCTGCTTTTCAGATGTTGGACTATTATGGTCCAGCTTGAGAACACCAAGTGCAGTTTTCTCATCTGCCTTGGAATCTGTGTCCTAATATGTTCTGCCATCTACCTGAAAGCCAACATATCCAATGTACCTGTTCCTACAAATAACAGCCAATCTCTGCCAGCCTCCAAGACCTGTGATATTCTTCCACCTGCAACTCTTGGGTTTCAATGGCAGCGAAAAGACTGTAAGAGAATCAGCTATGAGCCTAAACCAGACTCAAACTGCACTCGACTGCAGTCAGAGCTACACTTTATTATGGCACCGCTGAGCAAAGAAGAGGAAGACTTTCCTTTGGCTTTCATCATCACGATACACAAAGAGCTGGAAACGTTTGTGCGGCTACTGAGAGCCATCTACGCGCCGCAGAACGTCTACTGCATTCACATCGACGATAAAGCGCTGGAAGAGTACAAGACAAGCGTCAGAAGCCTATCTGGGTGCTTCCCGAACATCTTCCTGGCGTCCGTCAGCGAAAAGGTGACCTATGCTGGCTTTTCCCGTCTGCAGGCTGACATCAACTGCATGAAAGACCTGGTGAAGTCTCCCATAAAATGGAGAAGAGTTATAAATTTGTGCGGCCAGGACTTCCCCATCCAGAGCAACCTGGAGTTAATACGGTATATCCAAGGATCTGAATGGAAAGACAGGAACATGACGCCGGGAGTCAAGCAGCCACCCAGTATGAAGCACAGGACAGTGTTTTCATATGTTGAAAAGGGCAACCATGTGGGAACAAGGGCCAAAGGTCCAAAGAAGGGACCACCTCCACACAATCTGACCATTTACTTCGGGACCGCTTATTACTCTTTGACGAGACCGTTTGTGGAGTTTGTCCTCAGCGACCCAGTGGCCAAAGACTTGCTGGAGTGGTCTAGAGACACCTTCAGCCCAGATGAGCATTACTGGGTGACGCTAAACCACGTGAAGGGTAAGCCAAAATGCAAAAATGAGGTCAAGTCAATAGCTTCAAAGCAGCTTCACAGCAATAACCAACTAATGATGCAAACTTGATCAAATAGAAAGACAAATTCTGTTGTAAAGCAGCTCTAAAAAGATAATAGTGTCTATTATTCAGCTCAAGCAGTTCAGCGTTGATTCAATTCAGTTGTGTAACAGTCAGTGCTGAGAAATGTTTCAGTTATGAAACAAATTTAATTCAGCCATAAAGTAGCTCTAAAAAAAAACAATAATGCCATCACGCAGCTCAATTTAGTTTAAGTGTTGCTCTCATGTGATAGTGTCAGTGTGGTCAATAATTGTAAGACTGGGTGGTTTTTAGATGCATGTTAGTTCCAGCAAGTGATCAAGCAAGATATGAGAAGTAATACTGATGACAGAAAACTGTTCAGAAGCACATCATCTCCAAATCATAAAACTCATCTTCCATGTTTTTTTTTTTTGTGTGTTTGTTTTAGAAGCACCTGGCAGCCACGTAGACGGCGGATGGGAAGGTAACATTCGTGCAATCAAATGGAGGGACCAGGAAGGAAGATCACACCAGGGATGTAAAGGTACAAACACTTCTTGACTAAAACAATGGATTTATAATCAAGTGGTGGGATCTTTAGGCACCTCACGATCCGATCCGATTCTGATTCCAGATTTACTATCAGCTTGCGCCAGCACAAACCCTCCTTTGGCGTTAAAAAACCCCGAAAAGTCAGGATTTAATAGAGAAATGCAGTGAGAAAATGAATGAAAAGGTGTGGACAGGTATTTTTGCAACTGAACTTATTGCATATGCATAGTTTACAGCAAATTAATGGGCGGCAAATTAATGGGCGGAGAGCATTTAAATAAATCATGCAACGTGATTTGCAATAGTCAATTTGCTGGTATTTGTGGCATTGACATGCTGCTATAGGAGGAGAAACCGCAAGAGAACAAGAGCGTGTGAGAGACTTTTCTCCACTCGTGTTCATTTACATTGAATGCCAGAGGAAGATGTTATCCGAACATATCGTTTGGCAATCCACGTTATTTTTAATGTGCCGTGCATGTTGTTAGTAGATTTCCTGCAACTATTATCATCGCCTCTACTCTTTTTAAAGTTAATTTGCGCTGCTCTTGGGTAGACTGCGTTGGTTGTAATGGAAATTAGCAGCTGTTATCTTTAATTTGTGCATCATCAGTAGATCCACCGCAGAACTTTCCACTGCAATCTGTTTATGAGTTTGCAATCTCACGCTAATTTGCTCCGTTTAGTAAATCTGGCCCCAGATGTTTTGTCCTGTCCTTAAGACATAAGTAAAAACTTTATATACATTAATTTTGCATCATAAAAGCATTTGGTGATGCAAGTGCATTTAACCGCTTAAATGCAGGCTTAAGTTTATGTAGGTGATGATGCATTGGAGAATAATTTTCTCCTACACATTTATTTCAGGCTGATCTAATTGAGTCCTTTGCACAGGCATCATAACATGACAACTTCCGGTTACACTTTATTTTAAGGTGTCATTGTTACAGTGTAATTATACATTTAAGTACTGAGTAATATTAATTAACTACATGTACTTACTATAGGGTTAGGTTAGGATTAGGATTTGGTTGAGGGTTAGTTGCATGTAATTATGCATAATTGTATGTTATTACTATGATAAATACATGTAACAAGGACACTGTAAAATAAAGTGTTACCAAATAAAGTGTAACCCTTTATTTTAAGGTGTCATTGTTACAGTGTAATTATATATTTAAGTACTGAGTAATATTAAGCAACTACATATGATTAGGATTTAATTTAAGGTTAGTTGCATGTAAAATTTACTGTCATAAGTACATGTAACAAGGACACTGTAAAATAAAGTGTTACCCAACTTCCCAATACCAGACTTTATTTTCCTGAGGTAGACATAGGGTTGCAATTTCGTGTGAATGGATATAAAAAAAAATCTGTTTGTTTCTACAGGACAATACATCAGAGATATCTGCATTTTCGGGACTGGCGATTTACCATGGATTATCGAAAAAGATAGTATGTTTGCTAATAAATTTGAGACCGCAAGCTTCCCAGAGGCCGTGGATTGTCTGGAACTGTGGCACAGGCATAAAGTTCTCCAGCAAGCGTCTGTTCCCATTCAGCCATCATGGCGTCTCACCACAGAGGTGGAAGTCAGCAACAGCACTCTCACTTTAACACCGGAGGACTGTGTCTGACCAAGCATCACAGAAATGACAGAGACAAGTCACAAAGAAAGAAAAATTTCACACTGTTTACAGGCTTTTCAACTTCTGCATGCTCACAAACCTGAAAAACCAGAAAATGTCAGTTCCCCTTTAGGTCAAACTACCATCACCACATTGTGCATGGTAGAATTGAAGGATTAACAGAAACATTTTTTGCTTTAGAGCGTAAATGTGTCATGACAATATTCACGTCACGTGGCAGTGCAGCTCATGATGTTTAAATGTTGTAAACACACTGATTGTTATGTGAGTGTTGAGTATTGTGGCGTACCGTTAGTAATTTATTTTATTTATTAACTGCTGTATATAAAGCACTGTTTCTCAATTTGA
Organism: Rutilus rutilus; assembly: GCF_951802725.1. Lineage (NCBI taxonomy): Eukaryota > Metazoa > Chordata > Actinopteri > Cypriniformes > Leuciscidae > Rutilus > Rutilus rutilus. The sequence goes on along the minus strand of NC_140217.1, from coordinate 39,059,210 downwards.
TAAACTGTACAATTCCTTTGAAATGAAATCTCTATTGTGAAATTATGATTTCAACATTGTTCACATATTTTAGCGCTGTCATTCAACTGAAGAAAGCCCAGCTGTATACATCAAGCACTTTCATCTCCACTGTGGTCTTAATAAAATGTGCCTCTTTAGTGACTTGGACAGAAAATTCTCTGTTACAACATGGAGCCAATGCAAATTACTTAAACTAGGCGATGCTGAAAGAGGAACACAATACAGCCATTAAAATTTACATCACAACCACTGTCAGACATTTAGTCAAACAGAGTCATGGTCAGAATTATTGGCACCCTTGGTAAATATGATAATCAAAAAAACGTATTGTTTGTTTTTCTCTAATACACGCTGGCCACAATTGTTGGCACATCATTTCCTCTTCATAACTACACTTTTTAGCACATCAGACTAGGAACATGATTTTATCTAGCCATGACTTACTGTTTCTCACAGGAGTATACAAGGAAACACAAAGGCCAAATTCTCTTAATCATCCATCAAAATAAGTAAAACCACAGAAAATAGTTCTGATGTGCAGCAAAAGATTGTTGAGCTTCACAAAATAGACAGTGGCTGGAAGAAAATAGCTATAAAGCATTGAAAATTCATCAGGGGAAATAATTAAGAAGTTCACCAATCAATAGGAAATGTTACAAATCTGCCTGGAAAAGAAGAGTGTCTGTATTGTCTTAATGCTCGCCAAAGAGTTAAAAAAAAAAAAGTACTGCATTCCCACTGTTAAATTATATAATGTACATAGCAGAAATTGGTGAAATTGTGGGCCAATTTTTCTGACAGAGATCCTGGACATCTTGTTCAGATACATGGCATCATGGATTGAAATAAAAATAATGGGCCGTGGTTGGATCTTCCACCAGGACGATGATCCAAAACAAACCTCAAAATTAATAAAATAATTGGTCACTTGGTCAACCTTAAAGGGATACTCCACTTTTTTTGGAAATAGGCTCATTTTACAACTCCCCCAGAGTTAAACAGTTGAGTTTTACCGTTTTCGAATCCATTCAGCCGATCTCCGGGTCTGGCGGTACCACTTTTAGCATAGCTTAGCATAGATCATTGAATCGGACAAGACCATTAGCATCTCTCTCAAAAACATGACCAAAGAGTTTCGATATTTTTCCTATTTAAAACTTGACTGATTTTCTAGGCTGATATGGCTAGGAACTATACTCTCATTCCTGCGTAATAATCAAGAAACTTTGCTGCCGTACTAGGAGTCCAGCAGGCGTAATGATATGACGCAGCGCCCGAAAATAGGTCTAATAGGTTAGACAAACTTAGTCCCGGTCACGTTGGAAGTTACAGAGCTGGGGACTATCTTCAGGCGCTGCGTCATATCATTACGCCTGCTGCACTCATGGTACGGCAGCAAAGTTTCTTGATTATTACGCAGGAATGAGAGTATAGTTCCTAGCCATATCAGCCTAGAAAATCGCAAGTCTTAGTACACGATGTAACTACAGAAGAGTTTTTTTTTAGAGAGATGCTAATGGTCATGTCCGATAGGCTTGGGCGGTATTCGAATTTTGATACCGTCAAACCTCCTCCCTATTTTACCGGGGTATACGGTATTACCGTGACTAATTAAAAATTATGACATAATGGGCTCAGACGGCGTCACCAAACTGTTGGCTTGTGCCTACACCATTCAGAAACTGAATGCCAGATCGGGTAAAAAAAAAAATAAATAAATAAATCAAGCCCAACCCGTGCACGTTGTGTCTGAGTCCGGCCGACGGCATTAACTGTTATTACGAGCCCGAGCCCACCATTATTCAACATAATATCTGTGTGCGTGCAACAAGCAAGTAGTGCCTTTGTAATCCGGTGACGCATGTCCATTGATTTTTATTAATAAAACTTTTCTGCAAAGATGGAAGTTGACGATCGCCATCTCTGTAGTGAACGCGCCTATAGAGAGAAATGCTTATCATTACACAATCAGCGAGTGGCCTTTTTCTTTTCGTTTTGAATTGTTTCGTTTAAAGAAATTGACGATCGGCATCTCCGTAGTGAACGCTATAGAGAGAAATGCACACCATGGATTACAGAGAGTAGACTAGTCTATTTATTTTCTTTTTGAATTGTTTCGTTTAATGAAATTGATGATCGCATCTCCGTATGAACGCGCATAGGGAGAAATGCACATCATGGATTACTTAGCCTAATCAGTGAGTAGCCTATTTCTTTCGTTTTTAATTGTTTCGTTTAAAGAAATTTCAAGCTTTATTTATATATATTTGTCATGTCTGTGAGGCATAGCCTACACTGAGTTTCGGTTAATTTATGAGATTTCAATGCAAGTGACCAGGCATGCCCATCATGTCATGATTATCCAGACAATTGGTTGATGAAAAATTTCTTAAAATTAAGATAAAATATATACAAAACGAAATTCGTTTTAAAGAGGCCTAGCTTTACAAAACGAAATTTATTGAAGTGGTCAAATCGTCCGACTCCCGATGCATCCCATCTTATTTGTGCTGTTCACTTTTCATAATCAACAATATGGAAAAAATAACATTATAATATTTTAACAAATACGAAACTTAATGCGCTTATTTAATGAACCCGAGAACAAAATGCGTCCTGGCAGCAGTGAGTGGACGGTTGTTTCGGAGATGCGACATTGATTTAGAGGTGTTTACATCTCTCGTAGCCTATTTACCGCCTCTCCCTTCTCATTCGGTTGGAACCAGAAATATTGGCAAACTGCAACCACACATAAGCATTTTTTAGGCAATAAATAAATTATATATATTATAGGCTATATAAGTGCCGGTAATGACGGTATTGAAACTGATACCGGTGCTATTTTAAGATCCCGCGGTATCCGATATTACCGTAATACCGCCCAACCCTAATGTCCGATTCAATGATCTATGCTAAGCTATGCTAAAAGTGGTACCCCCAGACCCGGAGATCAGCTGAATGGATTCGAAAACGGTAAAACTCACGGAGTATCCCTTTAACTAAAAAAAAATTAAGGTTCTGCCATGGCTATCCCAATCCCCTGACCTGAACCCTAGCAAACTGAAGAGGAAAGTATATCAACAAGGACTAGGGAATTTGAAGGATCTGGAGAGATTCTTTATGGAGGAATGGCCTCTCATCTGTTATCTTAGCAAAAGGAGGTTGCAAAAAGTATTGAATAAAAGGGTGCCATTAATTGTGGCCAATTAGAGAATGTTTCATAATGAGATTTTACCCCTTTTTTCAATTGTTTTACTTCAACGAAAGGTTTAATTTTTGCCAATTTTTAAAAAATAAAAGATCAAAAGGATTAACACTGCGAATCTATTTTCACAGGCTTCTTAGTTCATATTTACCAAAAGCAGCCCTATACTAAATATTCATACTTTACAGGGTGATTTCTGCTGATTTCTGGTCAGATGTTAAACACAGATTGAAAAATGTCAACTCACAAGCTAGATGCATGTAACACAATACATAACCACAGGTTATGATTAACAGCACCAAGAATAGTTAAATATTTGCTTAGAAATGGATAACCATTAGGGGTTTATATTCTATATTCAAATGTTGGTGAATGTTTGTCCAAGCACAGCACAACAGGCACGCTCCAGTCTGCAGGCTTGGAGAAGAGATGGACTTCAGGATGCAGCCCCCCCCCCCCCCCCCCCCCATTTCCGCCATTATGCTTGGATTAATTGAGACAAATGCCACAGAGAAACGTCAGATAGCTGAGCCTGAAAACAATTAGACTGAGGCATGGGACTGTGAGGTTAATGATTCACTACTGAGAGCGAAAGACAAGTCGCACTCATTAGCCACGGTCCAACTCAGTCCAATCCCGACCGCAAACATGCAAACACACACACAATAGAAAATAGAAAGTGCACACATTACGAGATGACAAATCACCTGCACACAGAAGCACATAGCCAGAGCTGCTGACAGCTTAACTACAGAGTTTATCTTCACCTATGATAATAAATCACTATCCATGTCCACAGCTGGCACTGGATGAGTGGATGAAAGTGTGGCACAGTTATAAAACTAAAGTATTTACGCCATAAAGCAACTGAGCGCATGCTATATTAAAAATACAGTAAAAGTCCCCTATGAATCACTCCCAGGCAGAAATACAAAAAAATATGTTTGTTGGTAAATTAAATGTTCTATTTACATACATTTCAAATTAGGAATAAAATTAAGCTTAAATCATGCACACACAAAAACTGGGGTTTAGGGTCTATTTAACAACAAATCCTGGAAAAAAAACTGGGTAACACTTTATTTTACAGTATCCTTATTACATATGTTACATGTACTTACCATAGTAGTAACAGTAATTTATGTACAATTACATGCAATTAACCCTCAACCAAATCCTAATCCTACCCTAACCCTAGAGTAAGTACATGTAGTTGCTTAATATTACTCAGTACTTAAAGGTATAGCGGAGGATTTTCTTTTTTCGGGTGGATCATCAAGACTATTGGTCCTCCTAAGTGTCAATCATTCTGGTGATATGTTTACGTAAGGCCGTCGTACTGCTCGTGCACACGATTCACACGATGGCGTGCGCTCAAAACACAGGTTGGGCTTCCCAATGATGCCTCAGTCGCGAAGTTTCTACTTGACAGGTAAAGTTTGGCATGCTATTTGGAGAAATCCATTTAAAATCACTGCTAGTAAAAGTTAAGCTATGATTAGCTCGTGCATGCTCTCTTGTGCACACATTTAATAGGCGTTCCCTTTCGGGAGCAGGTAGTGTTGCGCATGTGCATTTTTTCAAAAAGTGGAGAGGGCGGATCTTCTCTAAAATTTGGGAAAATCCTCCGCTATACCTTTAAATATATAATTACACTTGTAACAATGACACATTAAAATAAAGTGTAACCAAAAACATTTTACACGTTTAAAACAGTTTACTCAAAATTATTAAGTGGAGCAGCTGTTTTTCAAAATTGATAATAATAATAATAATAATAATAATAACCTCTTATGTTCACAAAGGCTGCATTTAATAGTAAATAAATAGCCAATGCCTCTATGGAAAACTCTACAGACACACAAAACAAAAACATGTTTGACTTGGATCAAGAAAAATCGTTTTGAATGGCAAGACATTTCAGATCTACTGTAAAACCATCAGCTCTGACATTTAACAAAAAATAAGCACAATTTCCATGAGTAAAGAAATGAATGATCTGAATGATCTGAATGAATAATGTCACTGGTCATTTATTGTCTAAGGTTGCATTTACACCGGCACAAAAAAAAAATCTGATTTTTTTACTCACATCCAACACAGATCAGAATCGTTGTGAACGAGAGCAGACTTTTTAGCATCCGTTCTGAGCCATATTCCAGCCAGAAGCACTCAGGAGCACAGAAACAGGTTGTCAACCTCTACCCCATGATTTTTGTGAATAAAACAGCTTTGCTACTAAAAGCTGCATTATCTTTCTCAGCGACGTGGTGATATAACTTTGCTGTTTTTGTAATTAAACTCACATCTTCACTATTAATGTATATCTTTCTCTCTTGTTAATTCATTTGAATTCATTCAAATAAATGTAATATCACAGCACTACTTTATTTCACGTCAGAATTCTAGATCTACCAAACCATAGATTAAATAAAACGAAAAAGTGCTGCAAACATTCATATGACTTGACAAATTATACATGCTGGCAAGTGAATTATTATAAATAATTTTGTTAACACTTTAGTTTAGGGTCCATGTTGCGTGTGGGTATAATATTGAACCGTTAGTGTGTGTGATTTATTTCTTTTGAGTTCGTAGGTGGAGTTTTGAGAAGGGGTTTTCCCTGCACCGCGGAAGTGAAGTGACGTCATGGGAGTTCCTGCTATTTAAGCCGTGACGGTGTTGATGTCTCTCTCTCTCCGCCTCTCTCGCCTGATTGCCAGCTGGGGGTTTCTCACCTTGTGGCGAGTTCACTCTCGCTTCGCCTCGCCATGCTGGAGCGATCCTTACAATTGTTTTTCTGATTCTATTTTATTCTTTAAAACCAGGTAGTGGTTGTTATTTATTTAGTACAGCGAAGGTAAGCAGTTGCCCGGAAGATTCACCCGTTACAGTTCTTTTCGGGAGCTAGGTAAGAACTCTCCTGGAACAATAGGTGTAGTTAAGGGTTCCTGTTTTCTCGTAGCTGCCCTACCTGTGTTTGTTGATTTATGATTTCTGTTTGACCATCTCTTGAGGTGCTTTATTATCCTCTCATTAAAGCTTATGGCGTGGTTAACGTCAGAAACGCTACCTAATCGTCTGTGATTTTTGATATGTTCGGTCCTTGTCTTTTGTGTGTTTTGAAAGAGCCAAATTAGATTAAGGGCCGTAACAGTCCAACTCTCACTATTATCTAGTCTGGCTATCAGTATTTTCCACTGCACAAGAGGCGTGATCAACGGGCATAGTTCAAATGACTTTGTACGCAATTGGATAGTCCTTCAACCTTCAGTCAGACCAACGATCCAGGTGACATATTTTACAGCGAAAACTCCAGGCAGGAAACGTGTCATCAAACATGTTGGTTTGCAGTATTGATCAGCGGTTTGCAGAAGCAGCAATGGCATCGAGAGTGCGTGACTCAAAACCATGAAAGTGAGTGGTATTTACACCCACTCGAGCGATTTGTTTGCTAAACTAAAGAAGCCATTGAGCATTGTCGAGAGGTTAAAAGGAATTGGATTGGATTAAACCTGCGCCAGGTGGATAAGCCAGTTTGTGATTGGTCCCCGCAAATTTGTAACAGAAGCAGGATAGAAGAATGTACAGGTTTACCCAGTCTAACTATTAACTAGTGTGATAGAAATTTTACATTTAGATGTGTTTTTACTTTTAGAAGTGTACAACTTGTATTAACATCTGTCACTTTATTTTTACTCATAAGCATTTGAAGAAATATATTCATATAAGCTAAAGCACGTTATTAAAGATATGTAATCAAGTTTAGAAAAGCATAAGTTAAGACAAGCTTGCAGGGACAAAATGTTCTGAGTTATAGGAGACTAAGAGTACTCAAGTGACCTACTGTTGGACTTCGAGTGTGAAAGTATGTGCGTAGCTTCAGATCAAAATAAAGATAGACAAAAGGTGTGAATTTTGAGCAGCAGCTGAAAACAGGAACTTTTATGTAGGCATGATATTGTTCTGTCTAGATATAATTTATGCCAGACCAAGATTTTGAACAAGATATTGCCTTTTAAGGTAAACGAATGATGAAGCCTAACCAGGATGTGTTTTGTGTATATAAGCTGGGCAAAAAGCAGAAGGCGGGGCCTTCCCATACCAGATGCGTTCTGTATGTGAATGTCAATTTCTTGCAAGAAATAAAGATCTTTATAACCTTTGAAATCTCCAGCTGTCTTCCAATTATTACAAAAAGTTGAGGAGAGAATTTCCACCACACTAGTTGCTTATCAGCATGCATATTACTACAATACTGGCTGTTTATTAGTACTTATAAAGCACATATTAATTCCTTATTCTGCATGACCATATTCAACATCCCTTAATCCGACTAAATACCTAAACTTAACAACTACCTAACTAACTATTAATAAGCAGTAATTATGAGTTTGAGGCAAAAGTCATAGTTAATAGTGAGAATTGGACCCTAATCTAAAGTATGACCATAATTTTAGGAGGGCTAAGAAGACTATTCTAGACTTACTTTTCTGTATTAGTCATCGTGAGCATTTGTCAGACGAAAGTGAAAACAGACCACGAAAGACTTAAGAAAATGATAGCATGACTTTTGACTCACCTTGTGGCAAATCTCTGTCTTGACTTCTTTGACAGCTCGTTCTGAGAAAACACACCCACAGGTTTGCAGGTAGAAAAACCTCAAAGAAAGAAACACACTGCGATGAAAACACAAGAGCCATCTCAAGGAAACAGGAAAACGTCAAAACAGGAAAACAAAAACAGTTGCTTCGAATTTAAAGAAGCATCTATAGTTATTGTTTTTGTGTATGTCATGTCAATAACCACAAGGAACAAGTATAACAATTTTACTGTGTTGCACTTCAGTCACATTTTAAAATGTCCCACTTTAAAATGTATGTTATTAGATATATCAATACCAAGAAAAATATCAAACCGAGTAATCTTTGTTTTTAAGAAACAGCACAAATTGGTGTCGAAAGTATGACCAAAATCTTCTATCATGGTGTAAGTATCGGTAATATCACAGTAACAGTATAAATCACATTAGTTATTAAATATTAATCACATTAATATAATATTAAATCAAATATAGCTAGAAACAGGGTCATTATACCAATATTGTCATTATACCAATATTTCAGTAGTCAATAAAATTATATTTTAACAGCCATTAGCTAACATTATCTCACAATGAGAAATCTATATTTTTTTTACAGCATTTATTATTTTTTGTTCATGTTAGGGTGCATTAACTTATGTAAACAGATACAACTTTTGATTTTAATAATGAGTTAGCAAATGCTGAAATGTTAATAAATGCTGTTGTTCACAGTTCATGTTAATGTAGTTATCTAATTAACTAATTAATATAAAGCATTCGTTCTGAGAAAAGCTCTAGCCGCATTAGTTTTAGATGACATTCGCTTTGATATTTTCAGTAACACTTTACAATAAGGTTAAATTTGTTAACATTAGTTTATACGTCAGGTGTCATGATCTAACAATAAACAATACTTGTACTGCATTTATTTAATAACCTTCTACATAACATATACCAATACATTTTTAACAGTTGTGTAAATTAACACTGGTTAATGCACTATTAAATGAACATGAATTAACAACGGACACTGGTATATTTTAAACTTATATTATTTTAGATTAACAAATGCTGTAAAAATTGTTCTGTTTTATTTCACGACACCTAATGCATCAACTAATGTTAACCAATTTAACATATTGTAAAGTTTTAGTGCATTTAATAATATTTAATAGGAGTGCACCGATGTATCAGCCAATAATTGGTATCGCCTGTCTAAAGCAAGTATTTTCAGTATCGATCGTTTAAAAAAAACAGGTGATGATCATACATGCATAGTATACATCCGGGTTCGACATTAACGCCTTTACTCGGACAAGCGAATGACCGATTTACTTGTCCGAAAGACAAGCACGGGGCAAGGCTTAATGTCGAGCCCTGAAAGATGATCGCTGCTATCAAAAGAAGATTCAGTTGCATTGTGGTTGAAGTCGACAGCAGCCACTGAGCTGAACGGATGTGGCCTTACTTGTGTTTTCCATTCATTTCCAGTCCCACCACAGGACAGATGAACATGGCGAGGTTCATGTCTTCATAACAGTCCCCTTTAATGTTCCTTCTCTCGCCCTCCCACGCGGAGTTATCAGTGAGATTCAGCTCCTTCACGTCCTGTGAAACACACCAGGATTATTATAGTTAACCTTTGAATCTCTGATAGGGGATTTACACCTAATTTTGCCCTACCTATTGTATATTAAAGGGGTGGTAAAATGCCCTTTTCACAAGATGTAAAATAAGTCTCTGATGTCCCCAGAGTGTGTGTGTGTGAAGATTTAGCTCAAAATACCCCACAGATATTTTTATACAGCATGTTAAAATCGTCACTTTTTGAGGGTAAAAAAAAAAAAAAAAAAACTTTTTGTGTCTGTCCCTTTAAATGCAAATGAGCTGCTGCTCCCGGCACAGGGGGGCGGAGCTTCAACAGCTTGTGTCCTTTTACCTCACACACACATGCACTGAACATTTCAAAACTTTCAGCCTTTTACGTTCAAACCGGAGTCAGACAATGATGGAGAGACTCAAGAAGAAGTGACAACATGTAGAAGCAACAGGACATTTCTGAATGGTTAGTTGAAGAATTTATGCAGCTGATGTGGAGTTAACTATCTTCTAGTCATTGATTAGCATATTCTGTCATGATAATCTGTGTTCCCGAGGGCGGGGTTTATGTAAATTGTAGGGTTGGTGATGTCACTAAACATGGAGGAATGTGGTGTAGTCTCGACCAGCCGTTTGTTGTAGTCCTTAAAAAACAGTTTCTTTAAAAGCAAATATCTCTCTTTGCTTTGAACTTTGAGCGTTGGAACTTTGCAGATGTTATGATCAAACAGCAACATTACACACTAACTAAAGTTAGAAAAGTGAAATCATAATAAACCACCCCTTTAAAAAGCTCCCCATACCCTGCATGTGCAGTGGTGTAAATGCACAATTTTGGTGTCATTTAGCAAGAAAACCTTTGAAATTACTTAAAACACTGCTGAAAATTATACATATTATTGTATGTTGCCTGACCAACAAAAGGCGCTTTTGAGTTTTTTGTTCTGAATTCGGTCTCTGAAAGTGTATAACTATGTGCTCTAGCAAACTCTAGTTTCCAGCATGTGGAAGAAATGTTGTATGCAATAGGGGTTGAACAGACTAATCGACTTAAAAAAAATTTAAATCGATTGAAATGCCTGAAATGTACAATGAGATTAAAAGCAACTCCTTTTCTAGTACTACCAATATGTAGGATTTTTGTAATAAAATATTCTTTCACTTTCACAGTGTGATATATTTCATGTATTTGTGTGTATTTAAATTATCCCAAATGTTCCCAAGGATTTGTAAATCCAGAGAAATTCCAGTTTTAAATAATGGCTCGTCCCTTGTCATTGTCGGCTATCAATGACGTGATAATATCCCCAAATTCAACTGAAAATGCAACAGAATCCCTCACAACAGCACAAATCTGCAAAAAAGGTGTTGTCTCAAGCACATACTAGTAATTACCCAATACCTAAACTTAACAACTACCCTAATAACTATTAATAAGCAGTAATTAGGAGTTTATTGAAGCAAAAGTCATAGTTAGGCTAGTTAATAGTGAGAATTGGACCCTTATCAAAAGTGTGACCAAAATTAAAATAGAAAATATATGTATTAACCGGTAACAATGAAAAATACTACTACAGCATTTATAAATCTTAGCTAATGTCAATCTTAATTTTTTAAGATCAAAAGTTAGGCCTATCGGTTTAACATTCGCTAAATGCACTAGTGTGAACTAACATGAATATGATTTTCTTAATTAACTAACATTAACAAAGGTTAATAAAAGCTGTAAAAAATATCTTACTCTTTATTAGGTCATGTTAGTTAACTAAATGTTAACAAATGAGACCTTATTCGGCTTATGCAAAGTGTTTTTAAAAAGAAACCCATCATCAATGATACTATAATAACACTGAAACACACGTGTGGAGGCGCATCGCCCGATGAAAAGCTTATTTTCACAGCCGGTCATTGATCATTTGTCAGTGTGTACCGACCTTGATGCCACGAATGTGCGTCACAACCTCAGTGTTCGGCCTCTCCGCTGATTTATCCAGCAAGTACTCAATGATCGCATCTTTATTATACAGTCTGGGGGGAGAAAAAACACTTTACTTAAAATTGCTTTACTATTTATTAACACTATAGTAACAAGGTTTTGGCAGAAATATTATAAGTACATACTAAACAATGCAGAGTAAAAAAAAAAAAAAGGTACCATAATTTCACACTGATTTAGGTGTCACAGATTAAATTCTGCAGAGAATGGATTTAAATGTGGTAAAATCTTATTGGTTGCTGAAAGACGCTTATTCAAAATAAAAATTCAAATCCTATTGAAAACTGTGGGGCTTTTTCGTGAGGATCCATCCATGGCTTGACCTGTGGTTACTCAGATCTTATTTCAGATACCACATTTAAAACAAAGGCTGGTTTGTATGCAAGAATGATGGCCAATCTTTATAACAGAGGTTATGTAAGGTAGAATGTCATTAGCGGTCCAAATAAATCCCAACAAAGGTAATCATCATGACATTAAGCAGAGGTCTTGAAGGTTTTAATTTGCGGTAATGCCCATCGGATGATAATTCTGTTATGCATTCATCCTGCGTATTACTTGTATTTTTTTTCGAGGCCACATGATGCCAAAAAACCTTAAACAACTGCTTTAACTGGCTGTACTTAAAGGGATATTTCACCGCTGGAAAGATGAATGTGTATTTAAATTGGGTCATTTATGTAGTAGAAATGTGAAATTATTTTAGTAAGTTGGTGCCTTCTAGACTGAGAAAAGCCAGAAAAAGTGTTTTTGGCTCATGTCGATGAAAGACAACAACTCCCAGAATGCACTTGCTTCGTTGCCCTACGAGGCCACTCCCAAGCCACGCCTACCGGTTACAGAGGGCAGTATCGGAAGAAATGATACAACTAGGCTACTAGTCGACTCGAGACTGAAAAGACGGTTGCTGAGTCCCAATTCGCATACTATCCGTCCCAAATAGTATGCGAAACTAGAATTAGTACGTCCCAAATCGTAGTATGTTGAAATGAGTATGGTCTACTATTTCCGGTTAGAATTCGAAGTGCAGATCAACAGTGATGGGAATAACGGCGTTATAAATAAACGGCGTTACTAACGGCGTTATTTTTTTCAGTAACGAGTAATCAAACTAATTACTGCTTCCTCTATTACAACGCCGTTACCGTTACTGTCAATAAAAATGCGGCGTTACAGTTGAGCTCACTGAAGCGGTTTTCATCCGAGTAGGCTCTCTCTCAGCCATAGGAGCTGCAAAGTTTTTTCTCTGGTGTGTGAGTGTTTATGAGGCGCCGGACTGGACAAAAGCGAGGCGAATGCCGCGAGCGCGCTCGACAGTGCGCGAGAGAGACCGAATGTGTCCGAGAACGCGCTCGACAGTGCGCGAGAGAGACCGAATGTGTCCGAGCATAAATACTTTATTTATAAATAAATTACACATTTCAGCATTAGAATAATATATGTAGCATATTGGTATCATATGCAATGTTTTAATTAGTTTATATAACATAAACTCCAAAATAACCTGCAGGGAACGTTCAAACATATGTGTTTGACGGTTGTGAACACGTGCGGCAAACATGACTAGAATTTGGCTAAAATAAATAACCTCTGATGATGACGTTCTCTGTAGGTTATAAAAATAAACACACAAAAGATTATATTGTATTATTATTATTTTTGATACATTGTTCAGTATTATATTGAGAGCACTTTTTGTTAAACTTACTATTGTGAGGAAGAAAATACTTCAAGTAGGCTATGAATGTGTATGAATATTTTTATAAGGCTACTATTTATTTATTTTTGGTACATTTCTTAAGAAGCATGATTTATTTTTAGACTTATTTGTTGGCCAGTTTTGGTCTGTGCAATAAATATTAAAAGTTCTAAACCATCTATTATTTTTTTGTTCCACTATAGTAATGATAATATTTTAATATTTAAGTTAATCGGTGTCTCTCATATTGTCCCACAGCAACATTAAAATAGTGTAGATTAGTGTACAATGTTTAATAATAATAAGATGTTCTATTTAGTGTCCATTTCATTCATGTAACATTTCATATTGGGGGTATCCAAGAAATTTCTTATATTTAAACCTTTTTTTTTTTTTTTTTTTTTTTTAAGTAACGCAATATAGTTACTTTCCCTAGTAATTAGTTACTTTTGTAATGATGTAATTCAGTTACTAACGCAGTTACTTTTTGTGAGAAGTAACTAGTAACTATAACTAATTACTTTTTTAAGTAACTTACCCAACACTGCAGATCAATGCACACTCTAACGGCTAATATTGCCCACAACCCATTGCGTGCGGGAGGGAGGAGCTTTGTGGTGATGGTGGTGATGTAAACATGGCAGCCGGTGTGGTGAACAATCGAGTCCGACTGAAGAGATGAGTCAGAGCTGCGTCAATAGCAGAGGAGAAAGACTGCGAAATTTAAAAATACGACTGTATTTTTTTACACACCGGATGCGGAAGCGGAGATACGCCCTCAGTTTTTAAGTGTAAGAATTCAAATGTTTAACCCCAATTAAAGTTATATTTTATTGTCCCGTAATATAATGGGTTTATGTTGTGCCAAAAAAATTATTTATCTTGTAGGGTAAATAAAAAGGCTCTAGTACAGTGTCATGCAAGTGTCTTTTTTTATGTATTTCTTTTGATGTTTCTGTCTTAGATTTATACCTTGCTATAAACCCTTATGAAAGGAAACACCTTTTACTACACTAACCATAGTTTAACCACACTGACTTATTTGTAGTAATACTGTGGCTGTACAAATGTTAACTTTATCAGTCCAACCAAAGAAACATGGTTACTACACTTTTACTATAGTAAAAGCATGGTTCATTTTCATCGGGGTATTTTTGAGTATTATACTGCTACATAAAGTATAAAATACGTTAAACAATAGTTATACTATAAACTTTAAATATTTTAACTCAGAAAATAAGTAGTTTTCGTCACACACATTGCACATGAACGTCAGACCCAGCCGCCTCACAAACGACCTGCGTTTGGTTGCTCTACGACGACGCCCTGCTTCACTCCTCAATTTGGTAAAACACATTGTAAATGTATTGTGGAAAAAAAGATGGGAATAGTAAATAAAATTATATTGGACATATAAGAATGAATGTAATGTAAAATGTTTTGTTAACAGTCGCGGTGTGCGTAACTAGGCGACCACGTTCTCGTTCACGTTGCATGACGTCATCGAAGTATGTCCCAGAACGTGCATACTCTTTTGCTACACACTCAAAAGTATGTACTTTTTCCTCACAAAAAAAGTACATACTTTTAGGTCGTAGTATAAGTAGGCGAATTGGGACTCAGCCGGTGTTTTATGGTGAGATCCCCCTATGGGCGGGTTGAAGACATGCGGGACGAGCTCCTCCTACTGGCTGGAGTCTCTCGCCTCTGGACAAAAGAGCCTCTGATGAGCTGAATGACGATTTTTGTGTCATCTGAGGTTTTTTTCCAGACACTCAATCCAGAAATCTCTCATCTCAGGGGGACGTGAGGGAGGGAAGCACAGTCATTCGAAAACACTACCGGGTTTCTACTGATACAAAGCGTAATGCTAAACGGTGAAGTACCCCTTTAAGCACACACACAAGTAAAACATGAAGATAAATGAATCGGTACCTGCCCAGGTCACAGGCGACTATAGGCCGCTTCAGCTTCTCCTGACTCAACGCACAGTATTTCCATTTGGCAGCGAGTTCTGCATTTTTATCGACCTGTAAAACACAAGTTCGGATTTATTAGCCATAATACTACTAGAAATTAAAGATGTCTGATTTATGAGGGGCCATAAATAAAATGACACAAACAACATAATTCAGAATGAGATTTACAAATATTAACGGCACTCACAAAAAGCCTTAATACAGACTCTATAAATGAATGTTGTGAAGTTTTTGAGCTAAAACTAATCATGTTTACAAGTATTCAATTCCAAATGTTATACAAAGTTACATAATTTGGTAACACTTCACGTGAACTAACAATTAATCTCAAATGCATTTTTAAGATTAATGGTTGTATTACAAACTAACATGAACATTTATATTAAGTAACATTAACAAATGTATATATGCTGTAAAAATATAATGCTCATTGTTAGTCAAATGCATTAACTTATGTTGACATGAAACATAGTAAAATGATACTGATAATATTCAATATTTATACTTCAATATTTAACATTAAACATAATATTTGATTTGTGTGAATCTATTTTTGTGTAAAATGTTACATTTATTTGTGAACCTCGTTGAATTTATTGGCATGTTGTTCAGTATCTGTAACTTTGTAAGGGTTTATAAATGTAAATAAATAACACCATAGTTACGTATTTTAATATTTATGACGGTACTGTTGCGTTTCCATACTCATAAATCAAGTTATTTAAACTATACTGTAAGAAATGCCATTGTACTATATGGCAATACTAATGTCATGATACTGACATTCATGTAACATTACCATAATATAAACATCACTTACAAAAATATTATACGGTAGTATTATTGTGTATTTCAAAATACTACAGTATGTATAGTGTGTTTGTTAGTATGTATGTAGCTTAAGAAAATATAAAAGTTTAAAGTCAACTCACTAGCTATAGCCAAGTCGTGCTACAAAGCTACATGCTAATATCATGAGGTTTATTGACGAATAATCGAGCGTGTAAAGCAAGTTTTTTACCTTTTCAACCTTTTTCGGTCCTTTAACTAGTTCGTGTCTTTTGGGAATGGTTCCGCCGTCGCATCCCATGTTGAAAATACGATTAAAACGGTTTTACTGAGAGAACTCTATGGCTGAAGCTAAAAGAGTAACTGTAAACAACCGAGGAGCTTCAGTGAGGAGCGTCAGCTGTGAGTTTCCGTTTGTTTTTCAGATACCGCCGCCTAGAGGGCGGTTTAAAAAGTGCACTTCAGTTGCATGTTGATCTAAACACACACCACTTGATGACGCTAGAGGGTCGAGATCAAATCACATGGCGGGAAAGGAAATGACGAAAGCGATCTTTGAGTTCAGAAAGAGTTATATTACCTAGTTTGGATTGACATAATCATTGCCTTTAATATAATGTCATGCAGCTGATAATGGCATAAGGAATAAAAATAGGTTTCATATCCTTGTGCAACTGGGATAAAAAACAAAGAGTTAAATGACTACATTCATGAGCTAAAGAATAACAATAGGCCTAACACACTGATAGCACACAGACGTCTATTTCTTTCATCTAGAAGATGTATTTTTTAGTGTTTGCTCATCTGCAATATGTCTCAAAGATGTTTCCTGTCAGATGTTATATGACATTTGGAAGATGTTTTGAAGATGTTTATGATTTAGACTGTATGTAGCCTAAAACTGCTTTTTAAAAGATGTTTATCAGATGTTTATCTGTGAAGCGCTCTTTAAAAGACATATTGGAGACGTAGGTGACGTGTGCTGGAATATTGTTCTTCAGAACTCCAGTACTTGATTCTGCACAAAACACTTACAACAATACTAAAGTTCTACCTGACTACTAGTTATTTGTAATGAAATGTTCTATTATGGTTCTTACATGGCACTCCAAGGTACTTCCAAGAATACCATGGTACCAAGGTACAAAAACAGTACACGGCCAAATCTACTTGATGTTATCATTGTATTTTGATAGGCTTACCTTGAAATGCGCTACAAAAAAGCAACAACAAAGTAGCATAACTATTACTTTTTTGTATTTTGTCCTCTGTACCATTGTTATACCGTGTTTTATGTAGGCTACTATGCTAAAATGAGTATATAATAGAGTTCCATAGTGTTTTCATACCATCACTGTACTGCCACAGTAAGAAAAAGGTGTTGCAACAAGCTTGCAAATGTGTTTAATGCACGTTAAGTCGCCCTGTTTTGGCTCTTCAGCTAACTGATGTCTTTTAGGAATGGCTTGACCGACTCTTAATCTGAGGTCACATGCGTGTACGACCAGACCCATCCATGTTGCACTGTTTTCATGGCAATTCTGGCGCTGTGTGGACAATGAATATGAATCGAAATGGTCAGTGACAGGCCACTTAGTCTAATTGTGTAGATGAGAGCTAAAAGTTGTCTTAGGAGAGGAGGTGAGTGCTAATAAAGTCTATTTCCTGTGCCTTCAGGAACGACTGATTGGTTTAACATTGACGTGCACATCAGAGTGACCATTAGTTTGTGCAGCGGTATGTAAGGTACGACTGTGGCCATATAATTCATTACAGTGCATGGTGTAAAACATGAATAAGGTTAAGTCGGTGTTAATGACAATGTGTGTTTATTTTTTATAATATGAGATATAATAATAATGAATGTGAGAATATTAATGGGTCATTTTTCATTTAGTTTGACTTTATCAAATAAAGCCCATATAGTTCATCTCCATTATCTATTTGCTCTACCAGTAATTCAGAAATTGCGTTATGTGTCTTATTAGATTATGTATGCCTCTCTCATGGCTAAATGTTTTGCAATATGGATTTTCATTAGATCAAGGAGTGCTCTAATCTGTTAGTACACTCTTTCAAATACTTTAAAGTGTCTTTCAACACAGTGGTGCGGATCCATATGCGTTTTCTTGCGCTCTCAAGCTGTAATAAACAAATTCACTCCCTTAGACTCACGTCTGAGCGCGCTCTTAGAAGTACAGCCATTTATCTGAATTTAATTGCCACTACATTTACCCTTCAAATTGAGTTTAGCTCGAAGTCAACATGAAATCAAAACTGACCTCATGCGCTTTCTTATGCATGTTCCTGGTTTTATTGTGCACGTGATTCCAAAGGTATTTCAAAACAATAGCAACATTTATTCAGCAAGGATGCATCAAAAGTCGACGTTACAAAATATTTCTATTTCAAATAAATGCTGTTCTTTTGATTTTTCTATTCATCAAAGAATCCCGAAAAAATAATCATAGTTTCCACAAATATATTCAACATTGATCATAATCAGAAATATATTAGAATATCATTAGAATGATTTCTGAAGGATCATGTGACACTGAAGACTGGAGTAATGGTGCAGAAAATTCCAACTTTGATCACAGAAAATCAATCATATTTTTAAAATATAATCACATAGAAAACAGCTCTTTAAGATTGCAATAATATTTCACAGTATTACTGTATTTTTGATCAAATAATTGCAGCTGTGGTGAGCAGAAGAGACTTCTTTTGAGATTTTTTGAGAAAAATGTGTTGTGACTGATCACTCTTTGCAGAAAAACATCGTCAAAAAAATGTCATCAAATGTCAAGTCATCAAAAATGGTCAGTTTTGAAACTTCAAGATAAAAACATTGATGCAAATTCTATTTTAAAAAAAAAAAATCTAAATTCATGGCTACTTTTAAATGCTTGTCAATAGAGAAATAAGCTCTTTGTGCACAATGGTAATTTACCAGCAGGTGCTAAAAAAGTTAACTAGATCAAATCAAGTTCAAGCTACTTACTGTCTCACTGTTTAAGAAATATGTCAAATGATGGAAGTAAAAGAGATCAGAACTGTGTTTTATATTTATTTTAAAATGCTGTGACTACATCAAACCCTCATGTGAAACCACATCGAGTGAAATGTGTTTCGAGAGAATCTCGGAGCGATTGAGACGTTTAGCTTCAGCCGAGGTGTAATCAGGTTGAACGGGCGCGTGGAGATGATGCGTGTTTAATTGAACACATCAGGGTTCACATGGCACTGAATCAAATGCATGTAGCATGTCTAATTGGCCAGGCATCCCAGTGTTTGGACTGGCCGTGTCCCATCCCAACTCGACCGGTCTTCTGCAGGCCAAATTGTGAAACCCAGAGGAATGTTGATTTTTTTTTTTTTTTTTTTTTCTTCTTTCATGCTTTAGCAGGAAGCGTAGCATACCGAAGAAATCTTGGCCGGCAGAAACTGTATAGACATCATGCAGCGCATTCGGGGTTAAAATAATAAGCCTCATAGTGCGTTCAGGGAGGGGGAAGCGTATCTTGATTAGGTTTCAAGAAGTAGTCCATCAAAATATCGAGGGCCATGTGCATTTCACGGCAGACACTTTGAAAACGAGAGGCTTTCTGCGCCTTATTTCCTCTGGATGCACCTGGATAAAGGAGGGATGGAGCCAATTTGTCAGTTATTACGGCAAATATTTGTGGATTTTTAAGGAGGTCATTAAATAACAGTCATTGTAATTTGCTCCAGAGAGAGCTCATTAGTATAGGGCCAATACAGACTTAATTTCCTATGAATCATTTATAATAATTAGTAGGAGTTCTTGCTAATGTTTATGACTTAAAAATGGACAAAACCCCCACAGACTTACAATAAATACTTGCTAGAATATCACAAAGACTCTTCACTTTGGCCAGTAAGCAACCAATCAGAGCAAAAGACTGGATTATGTTAATTTATTTGGTATAACAACCACTTTACAGCAGTTTACAATGCATTCAGGGTTTATCAGTTTGTGTTGTGTTGAATACTGTCATATTATAACATCTTGTAACCACATATACTGTAGTAACTTTAACAAATGTTAGTATTGTGCTGGTGAGTTTTTCGATAATCGGATTGCATATCATTCATTCTTTTAATAACTCAGTGTTGCATATGTCATAGTCACGTCAATGAACAATATTGTTTAAGTGCACAAAAACCCCACACAGCATTAAAGCAAGACACTACAAGTATTTTAACTAATAGATATATACTTCCCCAGTTGATTAAAGGTACAATATGTAAAAATAATTTGCTTTAAAAATAGCAAAAATCACTATATCTATGTTATATATATTTTTTTGTTGTGTACTTACATTATCCCGACTGTTTCCAACAACTTTCAAACCAGGAGAAATTTGTAATTTAATTCGAAGACACGTCACGTTTCTTTATTTCCGTTTTGTCACCGTCAATGGCGTCATATCCGCGTTCTCCCTGGTTTCCGCTTGTATTGCCATAGCAACCAGAGCCCTCTGATAGTAACCAAGGTGACAGACGTGGACAACTGTGTAGTTCGCAATGTCTATCTGCACGCTGTTGTTGTTTCGTTCAAACATTATGGACCATGGCAAGCAGACTTTGGATAAAAAAGCAGAACTAAAACGAGAATCAATATCAGCGCTGTGTTTTCGAGATGCCGAGAGCTCCCATAGACAGTATATAAACGAGAGCTCCACGTCCGAGACTTCGACCGCTCCTACATGTACTTTATTAAACAGGTGAGCACATTTACATAAAACTAATCAATGTTATATAGTTCAACAATGATAAAATGTTAGAATATGATCTGTATGTTATTCTAATGTTGATCTAGCTCACTGCTAGTCTCATACAGACAAACTAACACATACATTTCAACACATTCAAATGCAGTTTAGTGTGATAGTGTAATGTTAGACCAAGTGAAACAGCGCTGCGTTACCTCACAAGTTTAATTTGTCTAATAAACTGACCTGTGAGTTGTAATTCTACACTTGCGTGTAGTTCGGTAGAATGAAATGTCCTTATTCCTTTTATATCCGCGGGACTCGCGTCGCGTGTGGAGCTGATAGCTGTCTCTTAGCAATCCCGACCTGCTTCATATCACAGTCGTGATAAAAACATCGATGTATTCACTCATCCATAAACATTATTAGATCGGTCGGCTTGACGTTGACGACAAGATCCATAATTCTTAGCAAATGTTGCGACATCAAACTACGCCTTTGTTATTGTAAGAGGTTAGCGACCCCTAGCGGCGAAAAAAATTACATATTGTACGTTTAATTACATTAAGACAGTTGTTTTCCAGTATTCTGAAATGTTATGTTTAAATATGCAAATGAGCCACACACTTGTTTACATTTCCAGAACAGAAATATGAACATTGGATTGTTTCATTTTGTTGACATATTAGATTTAAAGGTTTTTATAGAGGGATATCTAATAGATAAAATAAAGACTTAAATGTGTACTTTGGATGTTTTCTTTCCACTAGTCTGAAAGAAGTTATATGGAAGCAAAATATCCCAAAATCTCAAAATTTACCAGTGCATGAAAAAATAATGGTTTTGCTTGTAGTTCTTTAAGAACAATAACGAAATATGCAATTACAAAGACAATGCCACACATTTTTCCAAGTTTTCAAGACAAGGTTTGGGGGTTGCACTAAAGCACGTCGATCATCACTCCACCCTCGTTTTTCTTCTCCTGTGTCTCCTGAGTTACCCTCAAAACTCACTTCTGCAAAGTTAGGAAATACAACTCGTGACAAACTCCTATTATCTAAGTCAAAATGTCCTTCGTCCGAATTAGATTGCATGCTTTCAATGCATCACCTCACCATCTGCTGGGTCTTTGTGTTGCATTGTGGGTAACGTAGTCCAGTGATTGAAATTTTCCAGATTGTTTAGGATCACCAAAACGGGAAGGCCCACTACAGAGTATTCCAGCGAATATTATATTATACCCATACGGATGATGCACGCTCGCACCAATTTTCCCTCATCAGGATAAAGTTGTTGTTTCCACTGCAGTGGAATATCCGTAATTGGCTAATAAAGAACGCCTGAAGCCTCGAGTGCAGAGGGAAACCCATACGTCTGAAAGTGCATCGGTGAGCAACCCCCAACTCCTCACCGGCTGCTCAGGCCTTTTCCACTCCAGTTAGGCTGATGGGAGAGGAGAGGGTTTCTGACAGCTCCTTGGCCAGGCAGAGGTTACCCACCGGGCCTGGGACATACCTGTGGCTGGGGCGAGTGTGTGTGTGTGTGTGTTTGAGAGCTTGGCAGACATGCGCAGAGCCGTGCCAGACCTCCTCTCCGCGCACCCCAATAATAACACACTCCCTGTCTGAGCGCATGCTTCTGCATATCAATGAGGAGTACTTTGCTTTTCCACATTCACCACTCAGACCGAAAGGGAAATTCTCCACATTGGGAATCTGCATGTGTGTGTTTGCCAAATGGATGAACATGGATGCCATTTTACGCTAGTCGTTGGGGAAGACGCTTGTCTGTGAATTTCCATGCGGTTTAGCTCTCATGTATGCACAACTTTGCTGCGTCTATTATGGTGTCTTGAACAAATGAAACCGTCGTTCTGTTTTAAAACGTAGTAAACTGTCATGCTGAGCTAGTTTTTGATTGTTAGTTTGCATGCACGTCTGTAAAACCATCGATTTTGGCCATTGTGTCATCTTGAGCTTTGCATTTTCACTGCAAAAAAAATTAAAAATCGTACTCAGTGTTTTTGTACGGGGCCCCTAGAGGGACATGGTGATGGAAAAAATATATGATCGGGGGGGAAATATGTTTTGATGCCTTTGCGCCCGTTTGCTAAAGTTTTGTGTTCTTCTGAGAAACCTATCTATCTATCTATCTATCTGTACATATATATATATATAAATATATATAGTGTTTACGACAAAGCTATACTGTTTCTTATTTTATTTTTGGCCAAAACAAAGTTACTTATTTAAGGCAGCATAAGTTTTTGCATTAAGAGCATGTCTATGATGCCGTCTAGTCAACGCTCACTATAGTCTCAGGTTTTCTCCAATATTCATAATGTTTGCAGCAATCTTTCTGTCTTTCCATGTGTTTCTCATAAAATTGAGCGTCTAGTCTTGCATACATGTTCCTGTGCTTTCCTCTCAGGACAGGCTCTGTCTTTACAGCACAGACTAATCAGCTGTACATTTTTCTTTTAAAAAGGAAAAGGAGACAAGGAGTTAAACCACCAATGGCCATTACACAACAACTCTCTCAGAAGACAGGAGAGGGATGGGAAGGAGGGGCCAGAGAGAAAGAGAAGACAAGTAAAGAGCTCTAGGGTTTGACAAATGATCTAATAAAGGGGCAGGAGGATTATGGGCCAGGCGCCCTTTGGGAAGAGGAAGTGTACGGGTAAATATTTTTAAAGGCTGTCAATAAATTGGCAGAGTTGAGAGTAGCTCACATGAGGAAGATCATCAGGAGCTGGCGGTCTGTAACTGGGAGAGAGAGAAAGAGACAGAAGTACAATAATAAGATGCATGTGTATATGAAGAGTTATAAGTGCCATCTGAAATTTTCTTCTAGAATGACAATTTTTATCAAGCCTGTATATTTAAAGGTGCATTGCGCGAGAGTCTGAGTTTTCGCAGAACTACGCCCCCTCTGGCGGCAAGCGAAACTGCAACCAGAGGTGTGCACGCTCACGGACCACACGCACACGCACGCTTGCACGAGCTCGAGCTGGTCATAACCCAAGGAGCATCAGCCGCACAAATCTTTTGTTTACAATCATAATGTCTTCAGAGGTAATAAAGTTTTAAATCTGCAAGTAATTTAAAATATGTGAAAGGAAAGGCAATTGAGTAAATAACACACTTATGTGTGAGGGAAAAAATGGGGGTAGTAGAAAACTTCGTTTTTTATTCCCATCTATCTCCATGTTGAACTGTGTTATGTGTTTACTGTATCCACTTATGACTATTATTATGGAAACACGTTCATGAACAATATAAGTTATAACTTTGTAAAAGCTCAAAATTGTAATCATGATACCATACCATACACAGTCGGTCAACAAAGTACACCCAAATGTCTCAAGGTAATAAACAATCAAGTGGCACTATGACGTTACCATAAAAGCCAAACAGGCTAATCCGCCGAAGATTTGCGGGGGTTTAGCCTGTTTTATTGATCAGCTAAGTAGCATATTCCAATAGCAATACATCGTAATTAAGCAGTAATTTGCTCAAAATTTGTGTCTAAGTATCTAACTTATATATCAGCATTTTATATCACAATCATTCTGAACCTGATCACTGACAATGGTAAGTTAGTAAAACCTATTCCGATTGTACATTTATCTAGCTTACGCTAAAGCATTACACATTTTATGGATCGTCATTTATTGTCATTATTGGCCGTATCAGACATTAGAGAATGGGATATATCTTACCTTTTTATCAAGAAAAAAGCCAACTGAGGATCCCGTTTGAGCCCTAGAGCAGACCGGAGATCTCTCCATTTGTTGAAAGCCTTCCCTATGTTTACTCTCGTCTTACCCCGACGCCTGTCTGACTCCAATTTGGACCTTTTGGTTGCACTAGACAAAAGTGCTCTTTTTTTTTTTTATCTTACGTGGAGTTTGCGTTGGTGTTTGAAATGAACTACAAGCCGGTCTCTTAGAATCCATTTTCTACGGAGAATGGCGGCGTCGGCGCATACACAAACCTGCCAGACATATGAGCGTGCCGTGAACGCGCATGACGTCACGCCCAGTCTCAGATTCCGACCCGAATCCCTCTTATTTATTTTACTGTACAGGATTATAGAGGCAATCGCAGTGATCAGAGAAGGGCTCAGTCAGCCCATCAGGCAATTGTTTAAGCATGTATGGGTTAGAAAACGGGTATTTTTAACATGAAAAGTTGCGCAATGCACCTTTAAGTTCAATAATTTCACATAAATGGCAATGCAAATTACCTATTAATTGTCATTTAAGTGAAATTACTGAACTTAAATATACAAGCTTTATAAAAATGGTCATTCTAGAAGAAAATTGCAGATGGCACTCAGAGGCTTTTGCATCTGAACTCTTCAGCCTTTTTAAAAAACGCTTAATGCATTTTCTGAGAAAATACCAAATTAGTCTTTGCACTTTCTGTTCAACCCCAATATGCTATGACACTATTCCGTACAAAAATAATGTTTTAAGCATATAATATATATATTTTTTAATTACATATAAAAAGATAAACAGTGCCTTATATCACTACTAATGAGCAAGCCAAAAACAACAGTAAAATTAATTTAAAACCAAACCTTTTACCAAAATAAAATTTATAAGCAACATTTTTATGTTTTGTGCTACAGAAATTTGTAGTGTGGTGTAATGATATTTAGCTGATCAAATTATATATAATCCTTACAGAAGAGACAATATTCTCAGATTTGCCAAGATATTAAAGTCTGCAAAAAATGCTTTTCTTACTGGTTTCCAGTACAAATATAAATCAAGATGCATTTACTAAATTTACTAGTGAAATTATATAAGATTTTATGTATTGTTTTCCGATGGAATTAATCAAAATTAAGTGAATTTTTGCTTAAAATAAGCAAAATGATCTGTCCATGGTGTAAGAAAAATAATCTTAATTCAAACAGACATTTTTCTTACCCCATGGACAGATCATTTTGCTTGTTTTAAGTTTTGCTCAACTTAATTTTGATTTATTTTCCCAGAAAACAAGACATAATACCTTATGGCATTTGACTACTTTATTAATCTTGATTTAAGAATTTTTTATATATTTGGACTGGTAACAAGACAAAAATACAAATTATTTGCAGTGCAGAGATAGAGATTATGAACACATTTTTCATCAAATCCAAGATTAAATGATCCGAGCTGCTCTCCACATTCATTTTAATTCCTCTATATCTAACTATTGACTCATTTGTATCAGTTTTTATGTCTCCAAATCAATTTTATGACTCGTGTATTTTTGAGACAAAGTTTAATTAAGCCATCAAAGAGCAACCTGTGAGCAACAAAATGTTCTTTAGAGTAATTGCATCTTTTCAGCACAGCCACAAAGTGGACAACAGTTCATATAAGCCTCTGAATGTCACAGTTTACTGCTCCGCTCAGGGTTTTTATATTTCTTCAGCAGGCTTCGCCTCTTCTGCTTTCTGTTATCGTTCTCAAGCGCTCGGACTTTGAGCCTATAAATGTCACGTCCTCTCACTTTCCCGCACCATTCATCTTGGCTGGTTAGTCAACAGTTAAAGCTGATTTAAGCAGTTCATCTGCGCTGGCCAGGGGCCGGTTGTTCCCCGAGATGAGGAGAGGAGGGAGCTCTCGGGGTCAGCCCGGGTCACTCAGACCTGTACACACTCCAGGAGAGGAGAGGAGAGGAGAGGAGAGGAGAGGAGAGGAGAGGAGAGGAGAGGAGAGGAGAGGAGAGGAGAGGAGAGGAGAGGAGCCGTCTGTGTGGCATACAGATAAAACAAACACATTTCCTCCAAGCAGGCAAGATGCCTATTTTTAAGAGTGAAAATTTAAATCAATGTATTGTTTTATGTGAATGATTAGGCAGGATGATTTTCAGATCATTTTGAAGCAAAAACTCTAGGCGACAACATCCATTAGTCAAAAGTCTTGTGGACACATATTTAGTATAATAGAAAATGATTTCACTTTTCTAACTTTAGTTAGTGTGTAATGTTGCTGTTTGAGCAGAAACAACATCTGCAAAGTTACAACGCTTCAAAGTTCAAAGTAAAGGGAGATATTTGCTTTTAAAGAAATCGCTACACAACAAACAGCTGGTAGAGACTACACCACATTCCTCCCGGGTTAGTGACATCACCAACCCTAAAATTTACATAAACCCCGCCCTCGGGAACGTGATTTATAGATTATCAAGACAGAATATGCTAATCAATGACTAGAAGATAACTACACATAAGCTTCATAAATTCATCAACTAACCGTTCAGAAATGTCCTGTTGCTTCTACATGTTGTCACTTATTCTTGAGTCTCTCCATCATTGTCTGACTTCGGTTTGAACATAAAAGGCTAAAAGTTTTGAAATATTCAGTGCATGTCTGTGTGACGTAAAAGGACACAGGCTCTTAAAGCTCCGCCCCCTGTGCCGGGAGCAGCAGCTCATTTGCATTTAAAAGGACAGACACAAAACTTCACATACACACTCTGGGGACATCAGAGACTTATTTGACATCTTGTGAAAAGGGCATTATACAACCCCTTTAATTTTTAGTTTTTTCAATAATGCATAAACATTATTCTCTCAAAAATACAAACATGTACATACATGTTGCTCACATTTTATGGTAGCCCTGTTTGTGCTAAATAGAGTGTAATTACACCTTTGCCATTAATATGTTTATAAGCACAAAAAAATAAAAAATGTCAGGGCATGTCAGAACATCTCAAGGACCCCAAAAACACCTCAGACCCCAGAGGGTTTAAAAAAAAAAAAATCATTTATTATTTTTTTTAATTTTTATTTAAGGTTGTCTTGTTACACAGAAACAGCATCAAATTCAAACTAATGCGGTTTAGAAAGAAAATAAACATTACTACACTGGGTGTTAACTCTGACACATTTCAACGGACAAATAAAAAGAAATAAGAAAATAAAATGAGAGAGAAAAAAATGGACTGCAGCAAATTCAATTTCAGGACCTCCCAAGATTTACTCTAGAAAAAAAAAATATTTCCTTTTAAAATGTGAAATCATTGCATCACATGACATTACATTACAATAAAATTAAATTAAACAAAATCAAATAAAATAAACAAATGAGGTTTAGAATAAAATATCTTAACATATTACTGCATCGGGTGTTAACCCAGACACATATCAAAATAATAATAATAATAATAAACATGGCAAGAAAATTTGATTTCAGGACCTCCCTGAATACACCCGTGAAGAAAATACCACTAAAATCAGCCTAAAATAAAATAAATAACAAAAATAATGAAATAAAATAAAATAATCCCAACCGTGACTGCTGGGTTGTCAGAAAGTGTTATAAATTGTCTGCTGTTTGTGGGCTACTGTACGCCTCACAGCGGTTAGTCCTGCCAGTCCAACATACTGACATATTTCAGAACTTTAATGGTCCGTATGTGTGAAGTGATCTGCAAATCATGAATGTCGTGCTAGCACACACCTCATTATTCACTCTCTCTCTCTCTCTCACACACACACAAGATCTTTCCATGTCTGACACTCCTCCTCGGTGACCTGTCACGATGACGTGCAAAAATATCACACTTTATGGAGTCAATGAGGCTGTGCTGCACAATTAATTAATTAAATAAATAATAAGGACAATGATAACGACTGGCGGTTAACTAGCTGTGAAAGTGTTGATTATAGCATTGGGATCTAGTGTTTTTGCTGTTGTTGTTTGAAGAGATGGAGCATCAACCAATCACAGACATGTCTGTACACTAGCCAATAGCAACAACCAGTCATAATGAGTGAGTCTGATCTGCAGATGCATGTTTCAAGTGACATGAAAATGAGTGCTGAATCATCACGTTTTTTTTTTTTTTTTTTTGCTTGTCCAGTTAATGAAATTTAATAGCGCAATAGCGATTGACTTTTAAAACGCATCTAAAGACATATCTTTTTATACAGGCTTTTTTATAACATGTTTTATTGAGTCTTTACTGCACTTTATCTGTAAATGTGGCTTGTTTGCTGTGTGTTTTGTCTTATGTAGGGACCTGTATATTGCATGTGAGGTGACCTTGGGTGTTATGAAAGGCGCCATTAAATAAAATGCATTATTATTATTATTATTAAATGAGTTAATGCAACACTATTCTTCATGATTTTGCCTCAACTTACATTGCCTCAATGTTACTGCATTTCGTTGCCTTGTACCTGTACTTGTGTAATGACAATAAAGTTGAATCTAATCTAATCTAATCTAAAAACTTAATTCCATTGCATTCAATCCACTTAAATTGTCCAATGGAAGTTTACTTAATTCATTTGTGTGGACAACAGGATTCATTAGTTTTTGCATGAACTGATTGATATCAAGTAGTTTAAGTTGAAAGTGTTTAATACTGGGATTTACAATAGTTTCTAATATGTCATGTACACTTTACTCAGTAGCCTACTATAATTTACAGTAACTAGCTTGCAAACCTGCAACCCTTCTAGCTAGCTGGTACAACTTATTAGTAATAATGAGTAATGTAAAATCATACTGATGCTATTTGGGTCACTTAAAAATGAAAGATATTAAAGTGGCGGGAAACTAAGACAAAGGAACACATGTGACTAATGAATACAAACTAAAAGTCCATGAAAACGAAACTACAAACACAAGTGAATACGTGTGACATCCACATTCATTTTATAGCTCTATTCTCTTACTGTATGATAAACTCATTATGTTCAATTTGCATGTACAAATCATGTTTTCTGACAATGAATTATTTAACTAAACCAAGAGTTAAACTGTGTTAATGAAACTGAAATCATGTCAATTCGAAACACCTTTTTGAAAGACACTTGAAGCTTTTCTCTCGATGTCTGAGGTCTCCGCTGATCTGACCACAGCAGCGCAGGTGAGATGAAGAAGAAAGATCCTCAGGCAGACGGAGAGATGATGAAGGTGAGTTCATCTGTGCTCTCGTCCTCCTCGTGTGCTAAAAATCCTCTTTAGTCGCGCTCTTCTCCAGCTGGATCTGCTCCTGGAGCTCCTCATTCATCAGACAAACATGCAAGACAAGCCAAGACCTTTTTCCAATATATTTTTATAGTTGTATATATCTAGTATATTTCTATAGTGCTGATCTAGTCTGCCATTAAACTTTATTATACGGACATGAATGATGCCTCAAATCAAGCTTGTCAGTTTATTTATACAGTATAGTGCTTTATACAATACAGATTGTTTCAAGCAAACAAAAATATGTTATGAAAGTGTTATTACTTATTTTTCGTGCATATGCGAATATTCCATTTTATGCATTTGCAAACATAATAGAAATGTTACTTTTGAATGTCTGAACATTTTGAATATGATAGACGAACGTCCAAGAACATTTTGAGAACGTTATCAATGAAGTTAAATTAACATTCTATTAATGTAATTGAAAGAAATTGATAACTTTGAGAGAAGTTTCTGAGAACGTATCCATGTTGTGGGTTATTGTTGTAAATTTTAATCATTTATAAAATAAATTCAACTTCAGTTAAAGCAGCGCTTTAGAAGATAATGGTGTTATTATTCGGCTCAATTCAGTTCTTATCCGATAGTGTCAGTGCAGTTAAATCGATAATATTACTAGATATTAATAGTCTTTTAAACAATTAAAGGAGTGCTTGGACGTGGAGGATAAAACATGGGAGAAAAAATGTACAAATACATGTTTTCACTGAACAGTTCATAAAAGAGCCACTTTTTTCTTAATGTGAAGAACATTTTTAAAATCTTCCACACTCTAAAAACACTGGGTTAAAATATTACATTTCGGGTTGTTTCCAACCCAAGGGCTGGGTAAATATAGGACAGAACACATTTTGGGTTAATTTTACCCAACAAATTGGGTTGTTTATTTAACCCAGCATAATGGGTTGATTTAACCCATTTTTATTTTTACTATAGTTCAAGATTTTTTTTATTTTACTTCATACATGAATTAATGGTTTCGGATTAACTTAAACTCGTGTAGGTGACTCAAATCGACGATGGGTTGATGCCCCTGTATGTTGCTTTGGATAAAAATGAAACGATATACAGAACAATAACAAATTTGTAATACAAAAAAATATACACAAACCTGTATTTTAACAAAGACATGCACAGCCATAAATAACTCAAACACTGGGGTTGTTATATCTGACCCAGGATCTGGGTTAGACAAAAACTGAAAAAATAACCCAAAAAATTTACCTAAAAGGCTCAACCCAGGATCTGGGTAGAAAAAATAACCCAAGATTTTTTTAGAGTGCACTATGAAGAACCTTTTGTGCAATGGAAAGGTTCCATGGATGTTAACGGTTCTTTGGAACCATCAATAAAGAACCTTTATATTTTTAGACACCTGAATATGGCCTTACCTTACTGGCCCAAGCATCGTAGTGTCATTTTTTGTTTGGACTAGTTCTTCATGTTCTTTGCCTCTTCCTCTCGTCCGCTTCGCCAGCACACATTCTCCGTTTACTCGAACACACAGTCACCGTAAACTACAGCCAAACACAAGAAACACACACGTTATCCTGCAGCGAGCGCACAGCACAGCCCGACACCTCACTAAATCAAACATCTGTCTTTACCAATTACCCTCAGCTCTCTCTGTGCCCCGATGGAGGCACGCCAACGTATGGGCTTTCTACCCACCGTCACGTCTACACTGAGAGAAGATGTCATGGTGGAACAATGAAGAGCTTTGCGGAACTGGACAGCGTGCAAAATGACTATTTTGAAAGGTTTGATGGCCTTAATTTCGGTGAGCGTATTTGCCATCCATCTCTCTCTCCAAACAGGCTTTGCAGTTCATTTGCTTTGGCAGTCGTCTCAGGTTTGTGGTTTATATTCAGGCTCTCGGGGCATCACGGCCGTGCCATGCTTTCAGAGCGGCGTGACGTCAGAAACAAGAACGATGCAACTTTCAGTGAGTTTAAAATCTGTATCTAATCAAACTCAAAGTTGCAAACTCACTAAACTTTGCCATTTAACTGCAAAAACATGCATTTTATCCACTAATTGCCCAAACTAAACAAAGTGCATTCGTGATGGTATAGCACTGCACTGAGTATTTATGTATTTATATCCTTAATGGCAATAAATAATGTACATTTATTCATGAGGCAGATGCTTTTATCCAATGCTACTTGCAAATGAGGAGTACAACATACAAAAACGGTCTCCTTTCTATATAAATTAGGCTTATTATAGCACAAAAGCCCTCAGTTTTCTACTTCTACTGATGTTTTTGGCTACTGCATCACAAAAAGGTGATTGTTTGATTGTTGAAAGTGCGTTTTCTGTCAAAAAAAAAATAAGATAAATCTATTTTTTTCAGAGAAATCTAAGAACATTTAGTGAAGTTTATGTAAGTGGGGCAAGAAAATTAAACCAAACAAGGACAAACAAGTTTATAAACTCATGATTAAGAATCTTATGAGATGAAGATGCAACTGAAAGTGAGTTCAAAATACTTAAACTCAAAGGTCCAAGGTCACTGAAAACTTCACTGTATCTGCTATATTTATGTGCACATGCATTTTCTTTAAATCACCCACAGACAAACTAAACAAAGCATCTGTGCTGGAATAGCGCTCCAATGTGAGTATTTATGTCGTTAATTACAATAAATTATGATTTCTTAAATTTCTTTATTTAGCA
This sequence comes from Rutilus rutilus, assembly GCF_951802725.1. NCBI lineage: Eukaryota > Metazoa > Chordata > Actinopteri > Cypriniformes > Leuciscidae > Rutilus > Rutilus rutilus. Next base: position 39,026,924 of record NC_140217.1, on the reverse strand, counting down.
GATGCTTTTCTCTAAAGCAACTGCATGAGGAATACATCAAACAAATGTAAATGAGGATTATTAAAGACTGTCCTTATGCATAAACTCAGCACATTCAGTCTGGCTCTGTTTCTTCTGATCAATGAAGATCAAACTATGGAGAACAGCATCACATAAAAGTATAGTCAAGTGCACTTTCAGCATCTCGACATCCTCCACTCAAATCCAGCCGGAAAGATGGGAAATGGCGTCATGTTAATTGCATTCAGCACTAATTTTGTGGGCGTGTTTGCGATGTTACCCAATTTGCATAATTCCTTTAGTCAATGGGGTGCTAAAACAACATAGACAGCATGTGCAAACAAACAACACTAGTAGTTCTATTAGTTTATTTCGCTCTGAAAACCACCAATCTTAACAAAGGACCATTTTTATCACTACATTAGAAATATGATATATTTCACATAATTAACATAAACCTGTATTCGCAACACAATTAAATGTTTCTGTAATACAATATTTATTTTATTTATAATAATATATTTTATATTTATTAAGCAGTTGAGAAAGTTAACTTTTTTAAAATAAATTAGTTAAAATTATTATTATTGTTGGAATTATTATTAATTATTTAAATATTTCACAGCTTTAGGACAAAACAGTGTTTGCAACACAATTAAATGTTTCTATAATATGATTAATTTCCAATCGTAACAATAGAAGTTAGAATTTATCCATCTGGATCACAAAAATGTATATTATTGCTTAATGCATTAAACAATTTAGGTGGAGAAAGTTCATCTTCATTTGAAAGATCACAATTTCTTTTATTCTTTGCAATGATGTGCATTTTATTCAGAAAGTAAATGAGATCAGTTTTGCTTTCATCATCATCATCATCATTATCATGGCAGCGAGCCTGTTGTCAGTGTTGCATGAAGAGCATTTGCCAGCAGACCATCATCCTCGCGGCCTGTGCTGTGCGCTCACCAGGTTTTATTTTTCATCCGAGGGGGGGGGGGGGGGGGTGAGGATACCCCGCTGTTTGCACTCCACCCTCCGCTTGTTTCAGCCCAAGTTTGAGCTGCTACGTTCTGTCAGTTGGCACCAAGGCTCCTTCCCTCACATTCATCGATTAATGACCTCGCTTATTCAAAAACAAACAACGGCAACTTCCCCCTGGTATTCCAGTCAAAACACGCCAGGCCGGCCGTGTCCGCAGCACCCCGGACAAATCAGCACCAGATGTCCCTGCGCTGTTTTTTTTCTCTTTCACCTTCCCTCTTTCCTGTCTGGAATTCCACATTCCGAGAGGACGGGAATATGCCTGGATCCTCGACTATCTTTCAAACCTGTTAGTGAGAGTGTGAAATGAGACATGCATTTCAGACGTGTGTTGCTCTATTTACACATGCATGCATGCACAAACATTTAAGCACGCATAAACAAACATTTAAGCACGCAATAACACATATGCTCACATTTAAACATGTATATACAAAAATGTAAGCATGCAAAGTTGCTCGAACTACATTTCAAATATACCATCCAATACAGTGCAACACATACCAGCACGAAAAGCACCCGGAGGAGGACGCATTAAACATTTAGTGCCTCCATGCATCAGTGGCATGCAGCTCTTTGAAGCTGAGCATGTCTCAATAAGGGCTGACAGTATGCATCAGCTCCTGCCAAAGAGACAGCAAATCAGCCCATTAGCCCACCCAAAGCCGTCCAACACCCTGCCTGTCGACACACACCATTCACACCGCTCCTTCAGCCAGGAGGGAAGACTAATTTACTTTTCCACTTCAGTGCTATAGGAAAACAACAGCCCTGCAGTGCCTAAACAAAAGAGCCACTTGAGAGGTGATAGCAGCACCTCTGGAAGCTTCCCGCTCTCAGATAAAGCCTATTTAGCAGGAGAGTAAACACACACGTGCACTGTCTCTCTCTCTCTCTGTATGACGGAGGGTAAATAGCTCCCAGTGTTGTTTTTAGGGCTCTGAATCAGAGCATTTGAAGTCTGAGACGGTTTGATGGGGCTGGATTTACGGCTGTCTCCATCTCTTCTTACCCCTTTCACTGACATATAAAGAGGCCAGAGATGTCTTTGAGGAGCTGCGGATGGTTCTGATGTTTGGTCGGGTTAATAAAGCTGCCTGTAACGTACACTTTCAGGACCTTTTAACACTGATTCACTTTTGCTTTACATACATGATTTGTTAGCACTTTATCTTTGTCGGAGAAGCATCTGTTTGTGGTTTTTGCTGTCATTCAAACTAGCTTGTATCCTCATTTCTCATTTTTACAGCAGAAATTACACAGGTAAAAGACTTAAATAATACATAAATGAATGTGATATAAATAAACAAATTAACTTATGTTTTCTATCATATTAAACACTTGCAAATCATCATATTCTAGAGTCAGAGAATATTGAATTAATCTGATAGTTTGTTAGCATAAACAAAATTCAAAGCTAAATAATAAAAATACCATGAAATTATCATACATTTTTAAATACCACAGTTTTGGACACTACAAAGATGGTAATATATGGTATTCTTTGAGTTACCTTGCAAATACCTTTAAATAAATAAATGATTATTAATATTATATCACTGTAAATGAATATATTGGGTGTGTTCAGGTATGGGGCAACATTTTGGCCAAAATCTATACATTCAAAAATCATTTAAATGTTAGATTTATGATGCTATACTACACAACATTATGAAAGTGTAATGATATCGGTCACAATTAAAATGTAACTACCTAAAGAAAATCATTTCAAGTATAATTGTTAAGCTTGCAGGGTTCGACTGCTGAACAAATATGTCCCAGCTGTTGAATTCACACTTTATTAAAGCTAATGGTACATTGACATTGAATGATATTGCATTAAATACTCATCCAGACCACGGTGTGCGGGACCACAGATGATCCCGGACGGCCACAATGGCAGGGGTTTGAAGGGGAATCCTGTGGGAAGGAAAAGCTCTCATTGCTTAGGATCTGCTTGTGTAAACAATCGGGTTAATGAAGCTCACCGCTCCTAATCCCCCCTCCCCCCCCCTTGACCCGCACACCCCTGGCTCGACTTAATCCCACCACACAACCCCAACCTGTCAATCACACAGCCCCGGGGCAGTGTGTGTGTGTGTGTGTGTGTGTGTGTGTGTGGATCAAGGTGAATTTCAGAGCCTGAATCATACTCAAGCCCAGTCGAGGGCAAAGAGGAGCACAAGTTTAATCAACTCCACATGAATGTGTTTCGGCACTTCTTCAGCATTAGAAACACTTACGTCATGACCCAATGCTCTGGCTTTGAAAATCAAGGCATTTATGGACCTTATTACGAGCACATATAGAGTATGGCACATGCCACACATGATGATGTGCATTGGGAGAGATGTGTTAATGGACAATATATGAATCTGTGAACAGATCTTGGTTAGATTTATCCTAAATGTGTTTGCATTCCCTGTTTGGAAAGAAGCGCAGGAATTGTGTTGCTGTAACCTCAGTGCTTGTAACCTCAAGCAAACCTGTTGTTGTATAAATATACATGATGTACCCTGTGCCTCTTAGTTAGCTCTGGGCTGTAAAACCAGCAACACCATCTCTTCCTTAGGAAGTGTTTACAAATCTGCTCCCTACTTAAAACTTTAAAACAATCCTTGAGAGCAAACAGAGCTGAGAGCTTTAGGAGCGAACACAAATCTGAAGTGTCTGAGGACATTATTTCCGTCCCCTGAGAAACATTTATTACAAGCAGAGCAGAACGAGGCGGATCCATTACAACATCATCATTTTAACCTGAAGGCTGCTTGCCCACTGGTTTCATTATAAAGCAAACCATACATGTTCTTTGACCTGAGTAAACATGAAGTTTGAAAAAAGAAATTTGTTCTGGTCAGACAGTCATACTTGCTCTTAAAAATAAAAGTTCTTCGATGATTCTTACAAGCAAAGAACTTATCTTCTCTTCGTATCCATAAAAGAAGTCCATATAAATTAAACAATGATTTAAAATTCAATCAGATGACCTCAGAAGACGTGGAATGTAACGCAGAAGACGTTTAGGGTGTTGCTGTATGAACCGTAATTAAATGTAAAAATTATTTTGCAATGGAAAATCTTTTAAAAAGACTTTTTTTTTTGTTCTATCATCATGACTCTCATCCTCAGGTGTTTCTTTAAAGCGCCTGTCTGTCTTCTTTCCATGTCCTCACACTTCTCTCTTTATCTTGTAGTCGTTGTGTTGTCTTCCTTTCTCTTTCCCCGTCGAGAACGTTTTCTTTGGGAGGAGGGTTCAGGCACTTTCTAATAGCCAGATTATTGTGATGAGGTTAATGTCTCTCTCCTTCTGTCCATCCTCATTCATCAGATGAGTGTGAAGCTTGTGGCGTTCAGACAGACACCTTGAAGGATTGAGAAGAGTTTAAACACACCAAAACCTTCTGAAACACTCGACTTTATCTTTATATCACTGTTCTAGTGTCAGTCTATGAAGAAACTGTCAGGTATAACCTCCTTCCTCATATGTCTTGGATGAAGGATCTGTGATGTTCAGGATGATTTGGCTTTTGAGGTTTATGCAAGTCCTTTGACAAATGAACTGCAATGTAAGATCTATTTATAACCATAACCAGTGTAATGCATTGCAAGTCATAATGTAATTTAATTAATTTTCTCTTGTGATTAATTACAGTTACTTCTGATGCAATTGCATTAAATACTGTATAGACAATTCGGTAAAACACTTTATTTTACAGTGTCCTTGATACATGTACTTACCATAGTAATAACAGCAAATTATGCATAATTACATGCAACTAAGCCTCAACCAAACCCTAACCCTATAATAAGTACATGTAGTTGCTTAATATTACTCAGTACTTAAAATATATAATTACACTGTTGCAATGACACCTTAAAATAAAGTGTAACCGACAATTCTATATAAAACAATAGAGGATTTAACATAAAAATGTAATGTTAAAATGCATGTTTATAATCTAACCTTCTCCCTTTAAATACTTTGGTCAGTTCAAGATTAATTTATGCAATTATTAAAGAAGTAAAAAAGCAGTTTCGAGTCTGTCCTTGTAATGTTCAACTGGTCGAGGTTGATATGGAATTTTGAGTAATGCAATACTTTTTAGACTAACGTCAAGCTATAACAAAAAGCTATTACTGCAATCATGGACCATCATAATACCATGATTTTTTAATAACCTGGTATCAGATGATACTGTAGTGTTATCATCTGATACCAGGTTATTAAAAAATCATGGTATTGTGATGGTCCATGATTGCAGTAATAGCTTTTTTTTTACTTAAAAATATATAGGACTGAAATACCATGTTTTAATATTTATAATTCCAGGAATACCATGGTAGTACAAATGGGTAAATGTCCAAAAAACATTGTAGTACTATGCAACTTATTGGTGCTTTGTTGTTACCAAAAAAAAAGGGTAGCACTTTATTTTACAGTCCTGTTCCCCATGTACATACTATGCACTTATTATAGCAATTACAATAACTGGGTAATAACAAGGTACTAACCCTGAACCTACACCTAAACCTAACATTAGCCCATGTAGTTACCTTATATTAGCAGTAGGCTACTTTCTAAGGTAAGTATGTTGTAAGTGCATGTGAGTGCATAAATAAAGTGCAACCCAAAAAAGTTGGTAAAATGCAATTAGAAATCAGACATGGTCATACCATGGTACTATACCACAGTATTGAAATTAATATACCATAATACTTCAAGGTACTGCCAAAAACCCATGGCCTTAAAAACAAGCAGAGCCATGACAGGTATAAAAGCGATGCTGTGATGGATATTGCTTACCGTGTTTTCACTGGCATCCAAAAGCTGTATAAATCTCCTAGATCACTTGTAATTTTCCACAGCTCGTGTTGTCATGGATTACCATGGTAAACGTGTATAGTGAATTTTTACCTGCGTGTTTATGTGTGTTTGTGCATATGAGAGAGAGAATCGGTGAGCAGTGAAGGAGAAGAGCTATAGAAAATAACGGCCCTGAAGCAAGATCCAGAAAAGCAGCCGTGGTCTGATGGAGCGATAGAGCTTTTCCGTGTCATGCAGGAATCCTGTGCCAAAAACAACATGGCAACTTTACCCGAGCCGTGCGTTTGGCAGAACCGGGATCCGTTCATCCCATCAAGCCCTGTGTCAGGGTGGTGACATGGGCCGTCTGGCACAAGGCTGGAGCTCCCATAACCAGAGGCTTTATGGAAGACCCTGCCGGTTATTATTTCTATTAGCAGCGTTTCTTCTCCTCCCAGAAGCCAGCGCTCGCTCTCCACACATGGTTCTGCTCAGACGGGCCCGTGTTTGCTTTACTTAAGAGCTTTTTTGCCAGATACCGTTCTGATATTTTTCTTCACCGTCCCCTCTGGTCTTTTCCTCATCCTGGCAGTCTTTGTTTTTGTGTTTGTGGAAGTGATGCCTTTTAGCACGCTCGTATTAGCCTTTTGTGTTTATTGGATTTTCATTTCTCAACAGGAAGTAGAGTGGTTCATTAGAAACAATTAAGCTGGATCTGTAGTGTTACAGGTGGTCTTTCCTGTAAAAATGAATTAATGAATATCCCTAAAACAAGAGCAGTTTAAATAAAGAGCAAAATTGTATTTTATATAAACACTTATTTTCACTTAAATGTACAAAATAGCATGATTCCAAATGTTTTTATTTTTTTTTATTTTACAGTACTTTTTGGCATGATTGTGTTTATACAAAGCATTATATACAAAACAAGAAATGAAAATAAAAAGACATATTAATACAATAGGCCAAAACAATACAATAGTAATAAAATAAGGCTCTAAGTAATTAATAAAAATGTTAATTAGTAATTAATTAATTTATAGTAATTAATTAAAATGTTATATATATATATATATATATATGCTATATAATTTAAATTGTTTACTTAGAGCCTTATTTTATTACTATTTTATTGTTATAAATATGTATATACAATCTAATTGTGCATATACTGTATATTGTTGTTTTTTTATACACCATATTAAAAGGCTATATGACACTCAAATGGTGAGTACACACACTCTAATACATGGTGTTACCACATCAAAAAATGATTTAAGTCCAAATAAATGTGTAATTACCATGGTACACCTCTAAAAACTTCGGTATCACTGTGATATTGTTTTGTTTTTGTGAAGCTCACTGATTCTCCACAAAAGAAAGTCATGCAGGTTTAGAACAATGAGGGTGAATGAATGATGTTAGAATTGTTATTTCTGTGTGAACTAACTCTTTAAATGACTGTATTCTCAGTAAATAGTCTCTGAAAGTTTTACATCTGAAGTAAACTGATCTTGTTTTAAGGATGTTTAAACATTGTAACTGAAAAACAAGACTTCTGAAGAACTCTGATGGTCTTGTCTGACAGTAAGTAGTTTTGACAGTAACATGTAGAAGTGAACGTTTCGGGTGACTTACAAGTGCTGTGATTGACACAAACATCGAAACGTTGGAAACACTGTAACAGAATATGACAAACCTGAATCAGACTGAGCTCTTCACAAAACTGAAAGCTCTGATATTTCTCATGATGAGCCACGATTCTGAGTTATTGAGGATGAAAAGCAAGATTTATTTAAAGATTTCTTACACACTTATTGCTTAACTCCATAGTTTCCTTTAAATATCAACATCTCAGGTGTTTCTTCTAAACATTACAGACCCAACATGCGACATATAGTAAGATTAGATGAACGTGGAGAGCTGCTCAGATCATGAGATTGAGATCTCCATCTTTGAAATTGACAATCCGAGCACAGTTTGAAATCTCTTCTGAAACTCTAAAGAGACTGGTCTTTTTCTCAGGAGAAACATCTGAGAGGCAAGTCTCCATTTGTTCTCTGTTTTATCGTATCTCTATCTAGATGAGACAACTGCCTGCCATATTAAAGATCTCATTCGATCCAGATCTTCAAATCTGGCTGGGGATTGTTCTTTCCCGTGGGTATTTTCCCAGTCACTTGTGTCGTAAAACATCTTTTGTGTGTTTGGATACGGCCTGTATTCTTGTGTATGACAGCACAACAATGGGGAAATTCCCCCAAGTTTTCTTCTGGACATAATAATAGACATCCGAGAAGGAGAACAGCAGAACTAGTTAACATCAGCCACAAGCAAAACAGAGATGCTTTCTGAGGGCAAATAGACTGCAAAAAGTGAAGAGTGATAGGAAAGAAGTATTCCGTAAAAGGTTCTAAGAAAGGTTTCCGATAAGTTATAAAAACATTATTTCTGGATGTTTAAAATGTGTTATGTTTTAAAAACACGTTGGTTCTGAATATAAAGGCAACATTCCATTTTATGGGAATGTTACTTTTGAAAGTTCTCTGAACATTCTGAAACAAGTTGTAACATTTAAAAAATGAAACTAAAACGTTACATGACCTATGTATAAATGACATTTTTCGGTAACACTTTATTTTACAGTGTCCTTGTTACATAGGTTACATTTAGTGTAAATTATGCATAATTACATGCAATTAACCCTCAATCAAATCCTAATCCCACCCTAACCCTATAGTAAGTACATGTAGTTAATTAATATTACACAGTACTTAAATATATAATTACACTGTAACACTGACACCTTAAAATAAAGTGTAACCCATTTTTCTACTAACATTTTGAGAACATTATTAAATACCAGATAACTCAGAACGAAAGTTCTATTAATGTTACTGGAAGAACACAAACAAGAGTGATAGGAAAGAAGTTTTCCGTTAAAGCCATAGGTTCTAAGAAAGTTTTGCTGACGTTCCCAATCAGTTCTAGATGTTTAAAATGTCTAGTTGTTTTATGTTTTAAAAACACGTTAGTTCCGAATATAAAGGCAACATTCCATTTTATGGGAATGTTACTTTTGAAAGTTCTCTGAACATTCTGAAACAAGTTGTAACATTTAAAAAATGATACTAAAATGTTACATGAACTATGTATAAATAAAAAAAATCGGTAACACTTCATTTTACGGTGTCCTTGTTACATAGGTTACATGTACTTACCATAGTAATAAGAGTAAATTATGCATAATTACATGCAACTAACCCTCAACCAAATCCTAATCCTACCCTAACCCTAAAGTAAGTACATGTTGTTCATTATTATTTCTCAGTACTTAAATATATGGTTACACTGTAACACGGACACCTTAAAATAAAGTGTAACCCATTTTTCTACTAACATTTTGAGAACATTATTAAATACCAGATAACTCTAAGTTCTATTAACGTTACTGGAGGAACATTAGGAAACTTCTAGGAACGTTCCCTGTTAGCCGGGAGAGATGTTTAATTGCATGAGTCCAAATGAAAGTAAACATGAGATATAGGCGGTTATGAAAAGTAAATGCCGTTTTGTTCAATAACCACCCAGAATTGAGGTCTTTCTCCATCTCAGGGCTTGAACTGCACGGGGGTTGTAGGTGAACAAACATCTCCACTGAGATCATAACACTCCACCCTTAAACCTCCTCTGTTTTTCTCTTTTAAATCCACATCATCACTGCACTGTCCGACATCTGTCCGTGTTCATCTTGGAGGAGGAAAAAAACACTGGTTGCTTTCTTTGCAGAGTCCATCAAACCCTGCAAACACTCTGGAAAACAGAGCAAATCTCTTTTAGCTTTAATAACTGCGAGCTGCGGTCGAGAGGTCGCTCAGACTGCGTCCACCAGCCGCTTCGTCTGGCAAACAATTAAAAGTTGTTTTGATGGTTTGGACTCGATTGAACTCGTACAGTAACGACTTATTGTTATGTCTGGAGCAAAATATGAAAATACGGCGCCTTTATTGAGGAAATTAAATTCACTGTGTCATGTGAAGCCAGAAGGGAAGGACACTCCCTTCGTGAGCTCATCAAAATGGAAACGCGCTGATAGTCGTATATGTGCTGTGGTTTAACATGAGAGACAAGGAGACCCTCCACTGCAAATAATCATATTTTTGTCTTGTTTTCCACCACAACCATCCTTGAAAAAAGATATGTTTACTTGAGAATCAAATCTGATTGATGCTGGTTAAGAAAATGATTTTATAGGCAGTTGCTGTACCTTCTAAGTATGCAACTCCTCATATGTGGACAATTTGGTAATCATGAATATGCAACCCGTAATTTATTCCAGTAGATGCTAAGATATATATAACAGCAGTGTTGTTATTGTTAAAATAATTTCTATTAATTGAAATAAATAAAATATGCAATGCACTTTTGTGTGAGTGCCTTCATATTAGAAAGTGCATGTATACTGTCTATAGGCGGCTCATAGGTTTTGGAACAGGTCTAATGTTGTCCATACTTGTGAATGTGTCAGAAGTGCGGGTCGGTCCGGGTGAAAGGCCGTGCAGAGGTCATTTGCTTAAAGCATTAATATTGATCTTAAAAGCGGGTTAGAGAGAGGCCGGGGAGTAAGTTCATTTCTGACAGTGTCTTATAAAGAAGCGCGCCTCAGGTGGTTTTGGAGCGAGCGTGAAAGAAACTGAAGGAAGGGGGAAAGACAGAGACCTTCCACTATTTTTGTTCTCACACACAAGGGAGGGCAGGGCAGGTGAGCGGGGGTGTTCGGCGCTTCTCAACGCCCCGGGTGACGAGAGAACACGAAGGTGTGAGAACAAAAAAAAAAAAAAAAAGACATTCTGTGCATTTCCTCTCCTGTTCGCCAACTGGCTCTAGGCTGAAGATTTCCCAAACCCTGCCTCTCTCGGTCTCTGGCCTTCGCCTGTCACTCAAACCGATGTGAAAACTCCTCCCACTGAGGCTCTTCGACGCTCGACACCATGAGAACCTGCATCAGATCAGGTACTTTCTGTCTCGTCACTTTCACCTGCAGTCTGGATGATGAATTCTTCTGTCTGTATTTACAGCACAGGGTTCCTGCTGGAGTAAAATTACCATTCACTCTCAGAAAAAAAGGTACAAAAGCTGTCACTGGGACAGTACCCTTCAAAAGGGGTTCTAATATGTACACGTTTGGTACCAATATGTACCTTTGAGGGACTTAAATGCACTCTTTAGGTACAAAGGTGTACCTTTTGAAAAGGTACCGCCACAGTGACAGCTTTTGTACCTTTTTTTTCTGAGAGTGTTCATTTTCTCCACAAAGAACTGATATTTAGCAATGAAACATTAATGTTTCAAGCCAGACCGTGATGATGCTTGAAGATGCAAGTCAGTGTATTTCAACTTTAAATCGTTCAATCACCAACTTTAGAATAGCATTTCTGCCATATATAGAAACTCCCATGAAGCATTGCACATGCCACTCTATATTTGTTGATCCATATTTCAATAAATGTTTTGCAATAATTTTCTTTCATATACAGCCCTTTTGAAAAAGCTGCTTTGAAACAATACACGTTGTTTGAAAGCTGCTGTATAGAAAATCATGTTACTGTTTAAAGTATCTTAATATATTCATGCCATAGTTGTATTTAGCAGGGTGATAACATGCTTTACATTTGTATAATAAATAATGAGGTCAATAGTTTTATATTGCACCATGGTTTCTGATTTATGCCATTTAAAATGCATGATGTAAGGAATAGCTGATGTAAAAAATTTAATAAAATAAAATAAAATAAAAAACATTGTACCTTCAATTTAAAGTTGTCTGGTTTTGCACATTCGGCTGGTTGGTTTGGTTCAAGGCTTAATGGCAGAAAGTTTTTGTAATTTATATGGACAAAATTAATGAAAAAAAAAAAAAATGCTTCCGGAACAAAATGATGATGAAAAGTGAGTGGTCAGATAGCAACATCATATTTTAACATGCATAAACAACAAATGCAAGTATTAAAATAATCCAAATATGTACAAAATGTACAGTCAGACATTCATTATCACAAATAAACCCATGTAGTTTCTGACCTCCACATTCAAACAGTGTTTGTCCTTTGAGCTTTAACAGGGCATGTGTCTCCAGTGGAGCTGCGGTCACGCTCCGTGAGTTTATGTGCTGTGTGTGTGTGTGTGTGTGTGTGTGTGTGTGTCTGTGAGGGGAATATCCTGGAACGCCTGTCAAACCACATGTAATTAGAACAAGACTGCCATGACCGACACAACTCCAACGCTATTTACGATTTCTTTAAAGTCAACTTATCTTATTTTAAGATTTGTCCTTTGTTCTTTGGTTCACCACACATTTCATAAATGACATCAAGACTCACGCAGTGGAAGGTTTAATCTAAGAGCAGCCAAACCTTTCATTTTCATTTATAGTGAGAGGGTAATGTTAACATTCAGGCTTGAACTGTATCTCATCGAGTACAATGTTGGCAACATCATGGGTGAAAGCTTCCATGAATTGAGTTTCTACAAAATGATATTTATTTGTATTTTTTTATATTTACTTAATATAACTGTATATATATATATATATATATATATATATATATATATATATATATATATATATAAACGTGAAAAAATATATATCATTTATTAGGCTATAAATGCACATCTAAGTATATATGTATATAAAAATAAAATGTAAACTCTAAAAGTAAATATAATAAAAATGTAAATAAATTTAATTTATTATACACAGATCTGAGAATAAAATGTTTACACTATTCATATATATACTGTATACATACATACAGTAGATTGTATTATTGTGTATTGATGAAATTGATGAATGAGAGCGAAATAAATGATTTTTTCTTCTCCTTCTTTTAAGATTTGATTCATATTGAAGTATTGAGAGGTTGTTCACAAATGGAAGTCCAGGTTTACATCCGTTTCCACCAGATGGGTAATCTATTATTAATAATTTCTCAAAGCTGATTGGAATCCAATAACATATCAATAATTCATGCCACTGTGATCAGGCTAACTTAATTACAGGACTAGTTAAAAGGTTTTAAGTGTCCAGGTCTTTCTATTAGTGCAGTCAGGTTATTGATACGCCATAAGGACGGTGTGTCAGAGATCACCGCTAGTCGCTTTAGTATTGATGGAGGCTGAAACGACTGTGACATTTGAGTGAAAAATTTGGCCACTGAAACTCCAAAGTTTGTTCTCCACCATTTCTTCTCTTTGGTTTCTATTCATTTAGGATAGTGTTTCTTTACCTTTTCAAGTTTCTCCACACTGAAAGGCTTCCTAATGCGCATTAGAATTGATCCAAAACACAAAACTGAGCATTCTGTATAGGAGAACATGAAAGAATACAAAAAATCTCTTTTGATACCTCAACTGATTCTCAGACGGAAATGAGATTTTATCTCCAGCTTATCAGATGATTCTCACCTGTTTCATCTGGAGTTTCAGGAGAATTCGTTATGATTTCTCAATCTGTGCTCAGATTTGCCAAGATACCCTGAAATCAAAGGTCAGAGATTTCAGCATGAACTCAAGAATTTCTCATTTAATGATCTGGGCTGCTCTCCACATTTATTATATAGCTCTATACTCTCACTGCACGATAACTCGACTATTTTGTGTCTATTATTGGTTATTTTTGTGAATTTTATAAGAAATATTTCAGAGCTGATCATCAAAAATCTAATTGATAAACAAGCATTATGATAAATTAAGTTTAACTGAGAATTCACATTAAATAATATACACACACACTGAAAAAAATGATTCTAATGAAATTAATAAAAAAAATTATTGTAAGTGGTTGCATTCAATTGATTTGATCTACATTTAAACAAATGCATTAAGTTGAACTTAATAGTGTTAAGCACACATAGGCTACATATATTTATAACATAAAATAAGTCTACTATAAATATAAAAATAGATTACAATTTAAAAACATATATATTTACGCACCCACTTAATCATTTATCCGATATTAAAATGGAGTAGCATTACATATGTGCTGCTGTCACGCCTATTTTTCGACGTATTGAATAACAGCATTCCTGTGAATGTATTGCGAGCTCTTAAAGCACGGTTTACCCGCACGTTTCAGTTGCAGGCCTGCGCTGCTGTTGTGAAGGCAACTGTTGTCTGGCAGCTCTTAAACAGAGACGTGCTAATGCCAGGACCTGCTGTATTGTCTGGTTAACAATGCTTCAGCGCCTGTGGCCATGTGAAACGCCATCTTTCTCAGAGCCCTCCTACCAACACCCAGCTTACAGAGGGCACAAACAAACAGAAACACAAAGCTATTGAGAACAGCTTCTATTCATTTCCTAACAGTCGCCTATGCCCGAGGGGAGGATACAGATACAGAGACGCACACACACACACACACACACACACACACACACACACACACACACACACACACACACACGAGAACAAGCTAAATGAAAATACCGTCATCATTTATTCACCCTCTTACTGTTCGGTTTCCCATACTGGCAAAAATATGATTTTAGAACATTTGCTTACATTCCCATTAAAGGGATAGTTCAACCAAAATTTTTAATTCTGTCATTAAATATTCACCCTCAAAACCAGTAAGACTTTTATTCATCTTCGGAACACAAATGAAGATCTTTTTGATGAAATCTGAGAGATTTCTGTTCCTCCATTGACAGCTACGCAACTACCACTTTAAACCGCTCGAATCATATGGATTAGTTTTACAATCTCTTTATGAACTTTTTGAAGCGCGAGAATGAACCTTATTGGTTCTTACTGAAGCTCAAATGTGATGCGTAACATGAGAATGAACCTCATTGGTTCTTGCAGAAGCTCAAATGTGATGCGTAACATGAGAATGAACCTCATTGGTTCTTACTGAAGCTCAAATGTGATGCGTAACATGAGAATGAACCTCATTGGTTCTTGCAGAAGCTCAAATGTGATGCGTAACACGAGAATGAACTTCATTGGTTCTTGCTGAAGCTCAAACGTGATGCGTAACACGAGAATGAACCTCATTGGTTCTTGCTGAAGCTCAAATGTGATGCGTAACACGAGAATGAACTTCATTGGTTCTTGCTGAAGCTCAAATGTGATGCGTAACATGAGAATGAACTTCATTGGTTCTTGCTGAAGCTCAAATGTGATGCGTAACATGAGAATGAACTTCATTGGTTCTTGCTGAAGCTCAAATGTGATGCGTAACACGAGAATGAACTTCATTGGTTCTTGCTGAAGCTCAAATGTGATGCGTAACACGAGAATGAACTTCATTGGTTCTTGCTGAAGCTCAAATGTGATGCGTAACATGAGAATGAACCTCATTGGTTCTTGCTGAAGCTCAAACGTGATGCGTAACACGAGAATGAACCTCATTGGTTCTTGCTGAAGCTCAAATGTGATGCGTAACACGAGAATGAACTTCATTGGTTCTTGCTGAAGCTCAAATGTGATGCGTAACACGAGAATGAACTTCATTGGTTCTTGCTGAAGCTCAAATGTGATGCCTAACACGAGAATGAACCTCATTGGTTCTTGCTGAAGCTCAAATGTGATGCGTAACACGAGAATGAACTTCATTGGTTCTTGCTGAAGCTCAAACGTGATGCGTAACACGAGAATGAACCTCATTGGTTCTTGCTGAAGCTCAAATGTGATGCGTAACACGAGAATGAACTTCATTGGTTCTTGCTGAAGCTCAAATGTGATGCGTAACACGAGAATGAACTTCATTGGTTCTTGCTGAAGCTCAAACGTGATGCGTAACACGAGAATGAACCTCATTGGTTCTTGCTGAAGCTCAAATGTGATGCGTAACACGAGAATGAACTTCATTGGTTCTTGCTGAAGCTCAAACGTGATGCGTAACACGAGAATGAACCTCATTGGTTCTTGCTGAAGCTCAAATGTGATGCGTAACACGAGAATGAACTTCATTGGTTCTTGCTGAAGCTCAAATGTGATGCGTAACACGAGAATGAACTTCATTGGTTCTTGCTGAAGCTCAAATGTGATGCGTAACACGAGAATGAACTTCATTGGTTCTTGCTGAAGCTCAAATGTGATGCGTAACATGAGAATGAACTTCATTGGTTCTTGCTGAAGCTCAAATGTGATGCGTAACACGAGAATGAACTTCATTGGTTCTTGCTGAAGCTCAAATGTGATGCGTAACACGAGAATGAACTTCATTGGTTCTTGCTGAAGCTCAAATGTGATGCGTAACATGAGAATGAACCTCATTGGTTCTTGCTGAAGCTCAAACGTGATGCGTAACACGAGAATGAACCTCATTGGTTCTTGCTGAAGCTCAAATGTGATGCGTAACACGAGAATGAACTTCATTGGTTCTTGCTGAAGCTCAAATGTGATGCGTAACACGAGAATGAACTTCATTGGTTCTTGCTGAAGCTCAAATGTGATGCGTAACACGAGAATGAACCTCATTGGTTCTTGCTGAAGCTCAAATGTGATGCGTAACACGAGAATGAACCTCATTGGTTCTTGCTGAAGCTCAAATGTGATGCGTAACACGAGAATGAACCTCATTGGTTCTTGCTGAAGCTCAAATGTGATGCGTAACACGAGAATGAACCTCATGAACATGAACATGCTTTAGCTTCCGTTTGCCACAACTGATGTGTGCATTGATGAATGTTTATATGTGAATTAAAGCCTAAATTCAATCTGTTCATCATTTAAGAGTTGTGTCAATCTGTTCATTCATATGGATTAGTTTTATGATCTCTTTATGAAGTTCTTGAAGCGTTGAAGTGGTGGTTGCGTAGCTGTCAATGGACGGACAGAAAGCTCTCAGATTTCATCAAAAAGATCTTAATGTGTTCCGAAAATTAATTAAAGTCTTACGGGTTTGGAAAAACATGAGGGTGAGTAATTAATGACAGAATAAAAAATGTTGGGTGAACTATCCCTTTCATTCTGAATGTTCAAAATGTCCAGTATTTTTAGTTATGCGAATGTTAAGAGAACATTCCATTTGAGAACATTCCATTATGAGAATGTTACTTTTGATTGTTCTCTGAACATTCTGAAACATTTAAAAAACTTTAGACGATTCCTTTCTTTGTTCCTTCGTTTTCATGCTAACGTTTTGAGAATAAAGACCAGATAACTCTGAAGAGATGTTCTATTAATGTAACTGGACGATTGTTTGTTCATATAGCCTTTGAATGTTCTCTGACCATTATGAAACATGTTAGACGAACGTTCAACTAAACAATGTATAATGTTAACGTTTTAAAGTAAAGAAGTTTACAACTTGTTGCCAAAACTCTAAGAATGTTCCCTGTTAGGTCTGTGTTCTTGAGGACGCAAAAGTATAAGTTATACAATGACACACTGACATAATAGTGAGAAAATTATAACAGAAATGTTCATTTTGGGGTGAACTATATCTAAAACAAACAAAAAGGTGTAGTAAAACACATACATTCATGGACGTACATACTGTAGATATCAAACAGGGACAAAAAGGATGTGTTTTGCTGAACCCACACACATACACACACACTCACACATCCAGTCATGTTGCATGAAACTTCATAATATCCTGCAGCATAATGGAGACAGTGAAACACGCATTAGTCATGGCTGCTCCTTTAAGAGCAGGATATAAAAAAAAATCCCCCAGTACATGAGCCTCGGGGTCAGGTGCATTTTTGACTGCCGTGGGAACCACAAAATGAAATGTGTGAACGTATCTGTCTCACCTCTGGGGCTGGGCCGGGGAAAAGAGATGAGACGCGCTGTGAAAGACACACACTTGCACTTTCACACAGTCCTGATCTGTCGTAAAGCGTTCAGACTGCTCGTGGCCCGGGTTAATAATAAATCATCTGGGGGCTGTTAATTTCAACAGGCCAGAACAGGTGCCAATCAAACGCTTTCGCCAAGAAAACCATGGGAATATCAGTTCAGAATATCAAACATCTTCAGACTGAAATAACAGAACACAATATTGAATTGGTCATATATGTTTAGAAATAGATAAACAAAATACTTCTAGAAAGTTGCCATGCTCTTCACCCAGTGTGATACTCTCTCCAAAACTATATGATCGTGCACGCAGTTATCAAACACTCAAACTACTGAGAGAGATTACATTGAACATTTGTGCTTTAAAATAATACGTTTCTTGCATTGTGGGTTCATTTAAAACATAAAAAAGATTATTAAAAATTGTTGCAGTTACATTACTTTATTCATGCAAGTTTAATCTAAAATCTCACGGGGGGATGAGCCCTAAAACTATCCACCACGCCAGATAAGCCAATTAATTTTAAATGTGACAAACCACAAAGATAAAGACTGACTTCTGACACTGATTAAGGTTTTAATTTTCAGTAATTCTTCATGTCTGCGTCACTAGCGTCTATTCAATATCTGTTGTGGGTGTGCTTGTTTTTGGGATGTTTCACTGGTTCCAGAATGGCATTTTTCACATCGACAAGACAAGACTGAATACGAGTTCATGGGATAATAGCGCTGTGTTTGTATCAAATGGCTTCCTGCAAGGCACTCTTGAATCAGTGCATATTTGACGGATCATACTTGGAAACGGTTCTTCATTTGTTTTTAAGCCAACATACCGGCACAAAGATTAGTACAAACCTTTCATTCAGATTCCTGAGGAAAAAATACATTTCTTAAACCCATTATAGGACAATTTTAAACTCAGAGTTAAGAAATGTTTCACCCTAGTAGGTTACACTTTATTTCCATGGTCCACTTAAAGTGCCTTGAAACGCGCAGCATTATTCAATGTGTTGATGTAATTGACACTGAAACAGGAAGAGAGGGCGGGGCATATCTAACAGCTCCTCCCCCTTTTAAAAATAGCCAATAGCGTTTCGATTATATATCACAGCTCGGCTAGAGCCGTTGAGCTCTGTAAAGCCGCAGTTTCCTCCTAATCTCTAACCGTTTCTCCTCCTAATCTCCTCCATATCGCTTTAATATACAGCATTCTGTGCAGAATAAAAAAATGGTCTGTGGCGACATGATCATATGATTAACTCTGTGCTGTCGTGTCTCTGGACCGGAGTTGCAGCGGTTCGCGTGACACTAACATGAAACCAGACTTCATTCGAACCAATCGAAAGCTTATTTACACTGTCTGAATCGTTCCCTAGATAGTGCACAATGTGCCATTCACCATGCAGAAAATAGTAATTGTGACTGATTTTAGCCTCAGCTTCAGCGTCTATTTATTGTGTAGGGGCGGAATTGGATTGGACAGAAAATTTGATGAGAAGCTAGAGTGCAGAGTGATGTCATCAAAATCAATGATCCATGCAAATTTTGTCATTGTTTTGGAGCACTCTAGCTAAGAGTAAGGCTTACATATTCATACTAAAAGCCAAAAAGCGATTTCTGAGAAACAATGTTGAAAGTGGATCTGACCGAGCACCAAAACACACTTGTAGCCAATCAGCAGTAAGAGGCGTATACACTCACGATGGGGGAGGTGCCTGTGTGTTTGTGAATTTGGGGGCGGAGCTATCAAGATGGGGCGTGACCCTTTAGGGTAGGGGTGTGTTTGTTTTGGTGATTTCGAATATCAACAGCGTTTCTCAGAAAGCGTACCTTTAAGACGTTCTACTAACTGTGCAACATGTCAGACTAACTCTCATTAGAGTGTTAGTAGAGTAGTAGGGTTCGGGTGTGTAGAATAAGTTGATACTGTATGTAGTTGCAGATGTAGTAACAGTCAGTAGAATGTCTGTTAGGGAGCAACACAATAAAGTATTAGCGGATATTAAGCAGACAGTCTACTAATTATGTAAGGACTGCTAGTTGACTTGTAGTTGCAAAGGTTGTTATAGCTAGTAGAATGTCTAAAGTGGACCATCGAAATGAAGTGTTCCCCGTTGGTATTTTTCAAGCCCTTCTTCAGAGAATCAGCAGTGAAAACCTTAAATGTGACACTTAAATGTTTAGGAACAGAAAAACAATGCTAACCTCATTAAACATTTATGCACTTTGTACAGTTGCAGAAACATGCACACTGTGATTATTTTAGCTTGCATTCAAAGGAAAAAAAAACTTTGTTTGTCTAATCAATGTTGTTAATAACCTTCTATTCTATATCTATTTATTACAACAAAAAAATTCCACATGTACTGGTGCTGGACTAACTGGGACAGGTCACGGCACTTCCATATGGTTGCCCCATTGTTGGTTTGATTGCTTCTATTGCTCTCCTCATATGTAAGTCGCTTTGGATAAAAGCGTCTGCTAAATCATTAAAGGTAAATTTAAATGGAATATTATAAACATGCAAATAAGAACATTAACCCAGGGTTTAGAAATATACAGTGTTAAATCTCAAATCCTGACTGACCGGATGATTCAAAAAAATGAGACAACCCCCTGTATTTGACTGTGTAGACGGCAGTGGAAGTAAACGGGCGGTGATTTTAAGGGGTTTTGTTGTGGCGGTATGGAGGTGGGCCCGTCGGGTCAGCGAGGTCTCCAGAGAGATCACTTCTATCTGAACTTTTATCGGCTGAAACATCTGTTGTAATTTCTGTCAAATGAAACTTTTATTACCTGATCATTAAAGTCCTGGCGATGGAAAAAACAGATGTCCGCGCTGCTCTTACGACCGCTGCTTTTTATGGTGTTGGTGAAAATTGAACCAAAGGGAGGCCTCCCCCCCCCCCCCCCCCACCTCCATTATAAAATTAAGGGGGAAATGATTTCCACATTCCATGGACAAGAGGGGCACTAGTGGGGCGCTGTGAGAGAGGAGCAACCTGTGTGTGTGGGGATAGAGGACTAGCACACACACTGCAGAGAGAGAGAGAGAGAGAGAGAGAGAGAGAGAGAGAGAGAGAGAGAGAGTGAGTTTATTAGTTCAGAAGAATGGCCTGCTGTGAAGGGCTCTACTGTGTTTATTAGTGCCGCTCCAAGACTCAAGTACATTAAAGGAGTTGTTCTTTATGACATTTACTTCAGTCATGTGAAAAAGCTGCCACCACATTGATAGGGTGTTGCTGTGTGGTTTCTGAGGCACTCTTGCCTGTATACATCTGGTATTAAGAAGCGTTTTGGTCGATCGGATCACATGGACGACGCTAAATAAAGGTGTAAACGGGGTCTAAAGCGTTTTGAGCTTGTCCACTTTCGACCACTGGAACGCATTCGACTGGATTGCTTTCGTAGTCTAAATGCTCATGTGGTCGAATGCGTTCAAACAGCCACAAAAGACCACATACTCTCCACCTCTCTGACTTAATGCGTAAACATTATGAGAAGAGCGATAGCCAGACGGGATTTAAACTGTCGGCTGAAGACCCAAGTTTGGTCTGAAGACGACAAACGTACCAAGCACGATGTTCTCTCGCCATTCCTGATTTCTAACACACACACTCACAGTGTTCGGCTGGTCTTGTGTCTGTCAGAGCAGAAACTAAAGCGGATGCTCTCCGTGTGTCGTCTCCGGGTGAGTTCATATGTAAATTGCGCGAGCGTATTTTGTCAATTAGATTGAAATATCTAAAAAAAAGCATATTCATTTACCCGCCCCTCAAATAAATCAAGACAGAAGTGGTAGAAAGTGGACAAAAAAGACCAAACAATAAAACACCAGGGATTGTGTCTCCCTTTACTTGTGATCCAATCGACCAAAACGCATCTTAATAGCAGGACTAAACAGGGCCTCTGAGTGTTTTTAGGCCCAATCCCAGTTCTATTTTATATCCCTTCGCCTAGCCCTAACCCTTCGCCTACCTCTTACCCTTGCCCCTTGAAACAGAGTGGCAAGGTGTAGGGGTGAAAATATTCCCCAAAGAAATGGGGCACCACTGCCACCATTACACGTTATTTTACGTCGTTGCTAGCGCCTACGTCACAGAAGATGCGCCGATGTTTATCACAAACTTCCAAGATGCCGTCGTCAGCCGCAGTCATCGCAGTTGCGTGGGTTTCAGCTATTTTTTTGCATTTGTCTTGTGAAGTTTGCAGAAAACAACGGAGCAACGATATCTTCGACGCTTAAGTTTGCTGGTGGATCAGTTTATGGTATGTATGATGGCTGCAAAGACGTTTAGTTGCAATTTTAACGTAACGTTAGAAGCTGTACATGTAAAACGTCCGTGGACTTGTATTCTGTGGTGTTGAATAAACACGTTGGAGGTACAGACCTATGTTTGTATCCATTTATTTATTTATTTACTGTGTGAAATGTTTACAGTGATTTTTTTTACAAACGTTTCTTTGAAGAAAATGACCATAAATATGAACACAAGATTGAATGTAACGTAAAGAAAATCATTATTTGTCATTAAAATACTTATTAATGCCAAAAATTCTTACATTTACGGGTCTCCTTTTTTGCTTGGGCAGCCATTTTGCGTCTGTAGCCGGTGTATTTCTCATACCCCTTCGTTTGAAGTGTGGTCCCGAAAAATCTTCGTTTGAAGGGCTATCTGGCCCTTCCCCCTACCCCTACCCCTCCAACCAAAAGAAAATTGAGACAACCCTACCCCTTCACGTGAACGCACAAAACAGAGGGGTAGGGGAAAGTGAAGGGGTAAGGGGTAGAATTGGGATTGGGCCTTAGCATGTTGCTAATGTGTTTGCCACGCAATTGCTGTTCTAAATCTTTTTTGGAGTGTTACTAGGGCGTTTCCAGGCAGTTACCAATGTGTTCTGGGTGCTACAGTCTAGTTGCCTCAAAAGTCAAAAGAGTCCTCAAGATGAAAACCCTCTGAAGAAGAGGTGAAAGCAGTCGCAGATTAGTAAAGTAACAACACACCTCTCATCAACAAGACGCATGATTTGAGGAATCGTTACAGAACGCTACAGAACGTCGCTCACACTGCAGTTTACTGAGCGTTTGAGGTTTCATCAGAGTATGCACAATAATAAATGTGATACTCAGCTTTTAACCTAAATATATTCACTACTGCTTCTAGGTTTTAATATTAGTGTTGGCATGAACTGAATGCAGACTTAAATAGAAACGGGCTTCATCTCTTTTGGGGAATATTTGCATGATGTTTTGGAAATGGGTTCTAGTTCTTTGCTCATGAGGAATGGGAGACAGAAGTGAACTGGTGAATTGGGAGGAAACTCTCCCTGATCTCTTGCTGTTCGCAGCGTGTTTGACCGGCTCAACAAACTCCAAGAGAGAAATAAAGATAAAGACAATGGCTGCTTTTATTTTCTTCTTTAGCCGCACATTCCACAGAAAGCATGGAGATCGGCCACCCTCCTCGCAAAAAAAAAAAAAAAAAGAATCACGGGCAGACAAATTTGTGTCTGGGTTGCGTTACTTAACTACAGTCATAGGTAAGGTTACCGGATTTTTCCTCATCTATGCTCTCGTTCAACTTTATTCAGACTCTATCTATCTACCTTTCTGTCTTGGCAGCCAGACTGTTGCCATCTCTGGAAATAAATCACTCACACACACACACACACACACACACACACACACACACACACACACACACACACACACACACACACACACACACACACACACACACACACACACACACACACACACACACACTGTGTATCACTTCTGAATCACTTCTCATTGTAACAAGATGATGGTAATGTTTCTTTTAAATTTACAGTAATAGTGTGAACTTGATTTGACCCCCAGATATAGGGTGTTGCAACAGAGACATCCACAACAATGTGATGTTAAAGGTGATTTCTGCCTTTGATTTAATTATATTACACCGGGGCTAGTTGTCACACTTTTTATGCCAGTTTATTTATGAAACTCAGTTCCTGTATAGTCACAAACCTTACAGTTTTACCCGCAAATAGCCACATTATAAAAATATCATGATTTACAAATAGAAAGCTAAGCTCATAAAGCTACTAATAGTGAAAACCAGCATTTGTCTAATAAGATGTTTGATTTAAAGTTTCTGTGGTTGCTGACAAATGTGACAACTTCATGTGTGACAACTAGCCCCGGTCTTCTCTTTTGTGTTTTGGGATGCTTCTTTCAAACATTAGTTTTGTTAACTGTTGAGAGAATATACATATTTGACACATAATACAGCTTTAAGGCATTTTCAAAATCACACACTAATCATTCATCAGATTATTTGCAAGCCTTGTAAACTATTAGTTCACAAATCTGGAATGTAGTGGGAAACTATAAAAAAAAAAAAAAAAAAAAAAAGTAAATGTCATTAACATAACCGGCATGACCTGTCCTGAATATTTCGTTCCTTCCCATAATGTTTACCTAACACAATAACTGCAACAAAGAACACAAGTCATTAATAGATGTTTTTTCCAACTTCCTTAAAGAGACAGTACATTTACATGTAGTTTCCTAAATAGTTAAACAATTGTACTTACACTTAATTTTGTGACAGTATAGTTCATAAACAATATTTTTTAATGAGGGTGACCAAAAAATCTAATTTGTTATGTTATATATACATTTAAGTACATACTTATGAACACTTGAGTACGAAATGGATTTAAAAACACACCACTACTCCTCCAATGCCAATCAAAATGTAATGTACATGTAAACTGTCATACCTGGGGACATTTCTAAGGATATGATTGATTTATTTATGATAAACCGCTTCTGATATGAAAAAATCATTGATATCCATGGGGAAACTTGCTTTACACTGCAGAAGAACTCAACAAAAGAAAAAGCAGCATGTCAGCATGTTTATCCAGTTATTATTTATCATTGGATAAAATGCATGCATTGTATTTGACTCCACTTTGTAACACCACTAATTTGTGTAGTCATATACATTACCTGAAATGCACAATGAACACTTCCTTCATAATAAAGGACTAAATTATCAACTTTTAAATGTGATCATCTTCAATGTTCTATGGAACACACATGAATGAACGTTCTGACATTTATGGAGTGTATCTCCTTCACAAACACACATTTGTTTTTCCTATCATGGACCTTCCATTGATATCTATTGGTTTTATACAGAGCTAATAATGTTTTCTTTCCAATACACTTCAACACTTTCTGTTTTTTTGTTTGTTTGTTTTTTAGACGTGATTTAAGTAGCCTATGTTTATTAAGCTGTGGTTCGTTGTAGATTCTGAATCACTTTTTGCATTTTTACAAACATTTAAAAAACAAAAGGCTTTATTATAAGTCATTCAAAATGTTATTTTACGTCTGTTTTCCACGTTTCGCTGTATTTGTGAGGTTGTAAAGTACATTTAAATAAAATAGCGCGCGCACACAGACACACACACACACAGAGAGAGAGAGAGAGAGAGAGAGAGAGAGAGAGAGAGAGAGAGAGAGAGAGATGGTCTACACGCGTGTGTTGAGGACATGAGCAGGAGGAGGAGGAACTTCAGGTCGCTCATTTATTGAACGTTTCTTCACATTAGTGCACTTGAGTGCGCCACACACGCAGGGAGCGAGACACACACCGCAGAGCTCTCGAACACACACACACACACACGATCGTAACCGGCTGATTTGAGATTGAAAGCTTCGAGTGTATCAGCGTCGGGATGCGTCATTATATCCGTGTGTTTGCGCGCTGATCAACACACTTCACGCAGGATGGAGAGGAAACTTTGCTGAACTTACAGCTGATTTTTCTTTTGCTTTGCTCCAGATATGGTGAGTGCATCATTTACTTACTGATACTGTCTTTGTATTTCTGACGATAACAAACCGATAATATTTCCTGTCTGTGTAATAGACACATATGCCTACTATCGGTTATCAGAAAATCTCACAAAAACGAAGAGAAAAAGCAGGATCGCACGAGGACGCGTTTGTTAACTTAACATAAATATCCAGATATCTGATGAAACGCGGATAAAAAAAAAAAAAAAAGTTACAGTCATGTCTTAGGAGAACAAGGTTTCCACTTTATTGTGCTTTAAAGGAAACCAAAACACTGATCTGAATAATGAAACATCATAAATTGATCTAGAACCATAGAGCAACGATCCCAATAACCATATTTTTAAAAGTGTGCAGCTACAGACAAAATAATACAGGGCTAGATTTAGTGTATAGTATGCAGTGTAGGCTACAATACACTAAATTTGTCATTATTCATATTCTTATTTTTATTCATATTTTATAGTTTCGCATACAGTAATGATAATGATAATTTAGATAATGCTTGTTTGATTTGAGTTGACATTAACGGTGTCCCACACACTTAAAAATGAAGACTAGGCTCTTAAATGGTTTTTAGTTTCAGAACTTTCTGCCATAACAAAAACTATATATCAGTTGTTATACGGCGATCAGCATCTAAACACAGAATAATAATCTCGATTTACAAACCAAACCCTTTACACAAACACCATTTAAAAAAAGTGCTATAATCTGAGTACAATTAAAGATGAGTTTGTAGGTCATTCAGATGTTAAGCATGTGAAGGCATCAGTGCTTCAAATCAGATATGGTTCTATTGGTAATTTGTAAGCACCTCTGTTTTTATAATGAGACACAAAAAAATAATGGTCCGTAACAAAAACACATCCCTATCCTATGAAGCAGATATATAATACCACCAAATATTGTCATATGAGGCACTTTCCCCATCAAAAACTGATTAATACTGGTATCTGGTAAAATAAATATAAAAGTGTAATTAATATTGTTCATATTTTTGCATATCATTACATGATTTTAATTGATTGTCTTGCTGTGAAATGCTGCTTCAGTTGAACTACCTGGCATTTGTAACGCAGGACAGTTTCTGAAGGAAA